>NW_026596256.1:6405935-6431450 GCF_907164565.1 Psammomys obesus
TATATATATATATATATATATATATATATATATATATATATATATATGAAAACTTAAAAAATCTGGTATCATTTCCTTTGCATTTGCATATGTCAAAGGAAGTACTCCTTCACTTGTAAGTTAGAAACAGAATTGAGGTCTTGTCCTCCTGTTGGCCTCAGTAGCAACTATAAATTGCAAATGGGGTGAGACAGGAGGATCATGTGGGGAAAGGAGGGGAGAGGAGGACAAAAAGGGAATACAGGGTGAGCAGCTTAAAATTAAGGGTTCACTTGAGGGATAATATGGAAACCTAATGCAGCAGATATATATATATATGTATATATCCTAAAATATATACATATATAACAGCAATCTAAATGAAATTGCCAAATAATGGGGGAGACAAAATTCCAACTGACCGTCTCTTGTCATCCAATAAAGCTTCCAGTCTTGAGATTAGGTTATATCTAATTGAGCTTTTGGCCAAAAGGATCCCATGGAAATCTTCCCAAAACTTAAATTATTGCTAAGACTATAGGTTGCTCTCCTTAGCAAGGCCTCATTGTGAAAAGACAAGACCTCAACAAATCAGTGAACATGGAGAAGTTCAGCTGGTGCCTACACAGAGGCTTCACTTCTGTGTTCTGTTGTCTTTAGTATAGGGATGTACTCTGCATGCTACAAAAGAGAAAACACAAACACCAAATACAGACACACAGCCTTTGAACTCCAATAGCATCCTGCCCACAAGATATGCTAGTGAGAGTTTGGCACAGAGCTTGTGGGAGTAACCAGCCAATGTCTAATTTGACTTACACCCACTCCATGAGATAAAATCCATATCCAACATAGACTGGGTAACCAAGGACCTGAGATTAGACAGCCCAGTATCTTAGGGGAAAATCAAATACTGCTATTCTGAAAAACAAAATCAAAACCAACCAACCAAACCAAATCAAACCAAAACAATAAACCATAGCAGTAAGATGACTCCTGATGATCTTGTGCTATACTCATAGATCAATACCTTGCTTAGCCATCATCAGAGAAGTGTCTACCAAGAGCAGATAAGAACAAATATAAAGACACACAGCCAGACACTATGCAGAGAGTTGAAAAACTTTATAACACTCTGCCGTAAATGGGATATCTCTATCAAATCCCTCCTCTCAGGGCTCAGGGAACCCCAAGAAAGAGGAGGCAGAAAGAAATAAAAGAGCCAGAGGGGTAGAGAAGACCTGCCTCTAAATAAATATGCTCAAAGATCAGATGCTCTAAAAAACTGAGGCAACATGCACCAGGTCCTCTACGTATATGTTATGGTTTACAGGTTACTGTTTTTATGGGATTCCTGAGTGTGTGAAAAGGAGCGAATCTCTGATTCTTGTGCCTTTTCTTGGCTCTTTTTATGTTGTTTGTTTTGTCCAATTCTGATGTGTTGATTTTTGTTTTATCTTATTACAGTGTATTTTATTATTAAAAAAGCAAAACAAACAAACAAAACACCCTACCCAATATTAAGACCCTCATGTAGAAGGTAATAACTAGCCACCTTCTCCTACCTTTACAAGTACAGAAAAGTAATGGAATAATCTTTCTTACTGTCTTTACTAGCACTCTGTATGCACACTAGTTATATCAGTTCACACTAAATGAAAGAAATGATATTTTGTCTTCCTTAATGTCTTTAAGTTTTTAAGTTTGGAAAGAGATTGCTTCTTTTTTTGGCCTCAAGACACCAAGAACAGGGAAGCAACATTCCTACCTTTATGATATTTTCTTAATTATATCAAAGTGAAGATACCTTAAATGTATAATAAATTATACAAAGTATAAATGTGGATATAAAATATATGATCAATTTAAAAATTACAAATAGTCTTTTAGGCACTTCAACTCCTAGGTGCTGAACTGGGAGATGTCTGTTATAAGTGAGAACAAGGGGCTAGAGAGATGGCTCAGCAGTTAAGAGCACTGTCCGCTTCCAGGAGACACATGTTCAATGCCCAGCACACACATGGCAGCTCACAACTGTCTGTAACTCCTTTACCAGGGCATCTGACACCCTTACACAGACCCACATGTAGTCAAAATGCCAATGTACATAAAATAAAATAATTACCCTTTAATGAAGAAATGAAAATAAGGATTTTTCATTGGTTCAGGAACAATGGTAAAAACCAGTGGAGTGACATAGAACTTTCATTCTTGGCAGTACTTGACACTTAAAGAGCAGTGGTAGGTAATTTTCAGGTGGATCTTAGGTGGAGTTTAAAGGATGGCCTTTCTGTGGGTTAAGTGTCTGTGTCCTGCATAAGCCACTGACAATGAAAACAGCCCAACACAATTATTCGGGGCATGCTGAGAGCTGTTACTTACCACTCTTTTATGTGACGCACCACAAGAAAGGTAAACCTAGTAGCCTAGAAAGCCTGTTAAAATTTTTGAACTCCTTCAGTAAGGAAGGGCACTCTCAAATTGCTGTTTTAAGGTCCATAGCTGCAGAAGATTGTGTCAATCACCTGCAGAAGGCCAAGCACAGCAGAATCTTGAGAGGTGGCCAGGGTTCTCTGTTGGAGACTTGTCCTCCTCTGACCTGCTAGTTAGCACTCTGCTCTGTTTGTAAAAGGGCAACAATTTGCATCTATAGAGATATATAAGGCCCTAAAGCCTTGGTCTTTAAGTGGATTTTTTTCGGTGGAGTTGGGTCAGGGTTTGGTTATCTTAACTTGCTTGGACACTTTGTTTCTATAATTCAGCTATACTTGGCCATCCAGTGCTTCTCTTATAACAGTGGTTTTCAATCTGTACATTGCAATCCCTTTGGCAAATCTTTATCTCCAAAAATATTTACACTACAATTCATAACAGTAGCAAAATTAGAGTTATGAAGTAGCGGTGAAAATGATTTTATGGTTAGGGTGACAATAACATGAGGAACTATATTAAAGGGTCTCAGTATTCAGGAGCATGAAAACCACTGATTATAACAAATACTACATCTTTCACTGAATATGTATAAAATTTTCTACATGTGATCAATGACATAAAGCTGAGGGGGTAAAAAAACAAAGTGAATGATCAACTTTAAACATTATATTTCTGCATTTCCAGTCAGGTTCTTTGGGATTATGCAAAATGACTTTTAATCTCAGTGATGTAACTGATATAAAATCTAACTTTTCTAATCTTTAGTGTTGTAGTCATAGCTTATTTCTCACACCCTGAAAGCTGGCAGTTGTCTCTGAGGAAAACTCTTTTATGATCCTCTAGAGCTGTACTCACTGCCCAGTAGAAATAATACAAGCCTCATGTATAATTTAAACTCTTCCAGTCATCACAGTTAAAAAGCTAGATTGTTGACTTCAATGGTGTATTATGTAGTCCAATATATTTCAACACGTACTCAAGCTGTAAAACATTTGTAATATTTTATGTTGTTTTTATGTAAATACTCAATATCTAGTGTTTGTCGTGTGAGCATTGGCCACATTTCTAGTGTTAATAGTTCTTCAAACCATGTGGATTAGTAGCTACCTTACTAGGAGGCCTGGTTTTATGAGATAACATGAATAATACGATTATGATGTCTTTAATGCATATAGCATGCTTCTGACAATGATAAGTTTTCTGGATATATACACACATATACATATGTAATTATATAATTAGATTTATATACAAGTAGCAATCTTGTATTTAAAATCTTACAAGTATCAAGGAAATCATGTTATAACTTTGGATATTTAAAATGAATCTGAGTTTAAAAATCCGTTAAAATATATGAACAATATATTTTGCATGTGTTGACACCTGTTCATATATCAACTGAGTTACTTTTTTTTTCCTCCTTGTTTTAACAAAAGATTTTTTTGTCAAGTGTTCATTACTTCTTAAAGACCCAAATATTTTCTTAAATTCCCTTCATATATCGAAAGAAGGAACCTGAGAGCTTAGCACATTTAAACGGAGTATTGTTCTTTTCTCTGTTAGAGGCATGTACACTTTTATGATGGATGTGATTTAAAATTTATACCAAGAAGCATGATTATTTGTTACATTTCCACTTTTGATTATTAACTATTTTGATAAATGTAGCATAGTCTTTATAGAATTTTGCTTATTGCTGTCACCAAAAATTCTGTTCAAGTTTTCTTTTTTTAAAAACTGGGTTTTAGCTAGACATGGTGACTCACACCTTTAATTCCAACACTCAGGGAGGCAGAGGCCTGCGGATCCCTGTGAATGCTAGGCCAGCCAGGTCTACAAGAAAGTCCAGGACAGCCAAGGCTACACAGAGAACCCTGTCTTGATAAAAACAAAACAAAAAACCAAAAAAATCTGTGTCTTACTAGATAGTCTTGGCTGACCTAGAACTTGATATGTATATTATATTGGCCTAGAACTTATTTTTTTTTTAACAATGGCAAGAAGACATCATAAGGTCAGGAAATGAAATGCAATTTCCCACTTGAGAGAGAAGAACTTGGAACTTAGTCATCAAATGGTGAATGAGACTCATTAGTAGTCAAACAGGGAACCTCAGACCACTGATTTCTACCACTTCATTTCCATTAAATTCTCTAATCCTTGTAGGAATGTGACAACTTTTCATGAAAAACTATGTCTCTAGGGAACAGTGAAAGCCCTGCACGGTAAGAAGGGAGGAGTTCCTGTCCTCTCCAGATCTTACTGTTTCCTGCTTCTTTCCTAAGATTCCCTGCACTCTGCCCATAAGTCTCAGTATCTGCATTGATAGTCTGCAGGGCAGAGCCTCTCAAAGGTCCTCTGCGTCAGGCTCTTGACTTGTTCCCTCTTTTCTCCTTCTGATGTCCATCCTCTTTACCTTTTTGGATAGGAATTGAGCATTTTAGCAAGAGTCCTCCCTCTTGATTAGTTTCTTTATGTGTACAGATTTTAGTAGGTTTATCTATATTATATATTCCACTGTAATAGGAACAGGGACTGTCTCTGACATGAACTGATTGGACTGCTCTTTGATCACCTCCCCCTGAGGGGTAAGCAGCATTACCAGGCCACAGAAAAAGACAATGCAGTCACTCCTGATGAGACCTAATTGGCTAGGATCAGAAGGAAGGAAAAGACCTCCCCTATCAGTGGACTTGGAAAGGAGCATGCATGCAGAGGGGGGGGAGAAAGGGAAGGATTGGAACAGGAGGATGGAGAGAGCCACAGGGGGGATACAAAGTGAATAAAGTGTAATTAATAAAGAAAAAAAAGATGGGAGGAGTATGGAAAGGATCCCTGTGTGCTAATAATGAATATGAAGAAGATGCTAAGCAGAGTCAGGGAAAAGCTGATATCTGAATCATTTTAGTGACCAGAATCTACACAGTTAAATGGCACCTATCTTTTAAGAGAAAGGCCAACAATGCTTTTTCCTGCAAAGTGCTAGTGTGATGGTTTGAAAGAAAATGGCCTCCATAGGGTCATAGGAAGTGATACTGTGAGGAGGTGTGGCTTTGGAGTGGATGGGGCTTTGTTGGAGGCTGTGCAAGACTAGGGCATGGAAGTGGGCTTTGAGATGTCAGAAGCTCAAGGCAGTTCATTTCCTGCTGCCTTCAGATAAAGATGTAGAGCTCTCAGCTCCTTTTCCAGCACCATGTCAGCCTGCATGCTGCCATGTTTCCTGCCATGATAATAATGGACTAAACCCCCTAACTATAAGCCAGCACTAATTAAATGTTTTCCATTATAAGATTATGGTGTCTATTCGCAGCAATGGAAATTCTGTCTCTGGTAGCTAGCTAGTAAATATTTTATGATTTGTATTTGTTACTTTTCTCATGACAAAATGTCTGCTTAAGGCACTTTAAACAAGGAAAGGTTTTGATTCATGGTTTCATAGTTTTCCATCCTTACTCCTTGGTGGTATTAATCTTAGGCTTGTGGTAAGATGGAGCATGTAATAGAGGTTGCAGTGACAGGAAGGGACATGAAATATAGTGCCACCCCAACATCGCCACCCTATCCCATGATCTCCGTCCTCCACCCTGCTCCTACTTCCATACTTCTATCATTTCCCAGTAGCCTATTCAAAGTTTGAGTCTAGCACTGTATTAAACCATTCATCTGGTCAGAGTCCTCGCGATCTGATTGATTCTAGAGGCACTCTCACAAGCACACACAGTGTGTTGTAACACCCTCTTCGGCATTTCTCAACCCAGTCAAGCTGACAGTCAAGAGTATCTATCAAAGAAGGACATGTTCTCTGTCAGACCAACTAAGCTTTGTCACTGGGACTTGACAAGAGCTACACATCCACACAGGAGGATTCTGTTTATAAATATAGGCTGTTTATAAATATTGGCTTAACTTGGCTCTGGGCTACATATTTTAACCCTAATGCAAGGCTTAGTTTGATGGCCTCTCTACTTCCATCCCCTGTAGTTACTTCTGGAAGATACATACTCATTGCAAACCAATTCATGGGTCATGTCACATTTCCCACAAGGAGGTATGAATACTTTATTCATATTTCCATTACTCCAAGGTAGGTTTTATTAGAAAATGGCAGACTGGCTGGTCTAGCAGAAGTCCAAGTTAATAATGGCTCAGGATGGCAGAAGGTAATGTCCATTAGAGGTCACTTCTTGTGTATATAGGTTAGGTAGCACCAGGGTGTTGCCTCACCTTCATGCCCTTCATGGCTCACCACTAGCCAATGTGCCTTGGGACCAGTAGAAGGAAGAAGAAAAGGTATAGCCTTTCATTTTTTCTGGCAACACTGTAGAAGCATCTCATCATTTCTGCACACATCTCATTTGTCAGCACTTTGTCACCTAGTTCCACCTATCAGCAAGAGAAAGTCAGCAACAACACAGTTTTGTATAGCACAACATTCTGAGAAATGCTTGGTGGGTGATCTCATTGTTGTGCAAATACCACAGTGTGTGCCCATGCAAACCTGCCTGGGAGAGCCTATTCTCCTGAGCTGTATTGTAATCTTAGGGGACCACTGTTATATGTGTCCTTTGTTGACCAAAATGTTATATGGCGGCATATGTATTTACTTTAGATAGGCATGGCTAAATGAAATTGGGGCTTCTGTTACTGCAGAAGAGATGAGTAAAAATTGGGAGATGTGTAGACAAGCTCTTCCTTAACTACTTTTCAGCCTTTGTCTTGTGCTTATAGAGCAGTAAGGGCTGAGAGGAGTTTGATTTTGAGCACTAAGAAAAGTAGCACCTGCTACTGATGCCAAATTTTTGTGTCCCCCATGTTCAATTATGAGATCTCATTTTAAGTCAAAACCCACAGCCTCTACCAACCCAAGCAGAGTAGACCTGCAGTAAGCAATGGATTTACTCTGTAAGATTTATTGTTCTTTTTTCTCTTTTGCACTTTAATCTTATTTACAGATGTCCACACGACAATAAATGAAGACATGGTGCCCTTTTTAAATAAGAATTTTATTTTCTTTTTTGATTATATATACATACATATGCCACTTACACTCATATGCACATAACCCCACACACATATATGTGTGTGTGTATGTGTGTATGTGTGTATGTATGTATAGACACACACACACACATGTGTGTATATGTGTGTATGTCTGCGTGGGGTTATGTGCACTCGAGTGTAGGTATATATGGAGGCCAGAAAATGGCATCAGATCCTTTGACACAGGAGTGAAAGGTTATTGGGAGCCATCCGCTATGGATGCTGAGGACCAAACTCTGGTCCTCTACCAGGGCAATGACACTCCTAATTGCAGAGCTGTCTCTCCAGAGCCGCCTTTTGTCTTTTAAGTCAATTCTTTCTTCACTTTTGTCAGACCTTTAGCTTGTTCTAGTTTCAAGGTCATAAACTATGTGCAATTTTTTAAGGTAACTAAAGTAAACCTTTAGTCATAAAAAAATGTATTGGGATGATTTTATTCAGGCTCTTTATTTTATGAACACATAAATTGGAACCACAAATAAAGAAAGAAATTATCCACAGGAACACAGAGAGAAAAAAAAAAAAACAGGAATGAAGCTCCTCTCCCAGACTCCTGATGCTTGTTCTCAAATTTACAGTTTGCCAAGGTCAGATCAACAGTAATGAGAATTACAATAACTATTCAAAAATCATTACAATTAACATAATCACAGGGCTTTTGTTTCTTTTGTAGGTGGGAACCAACACATGTCACCTTAAGACATGATGTCCTGAGCAATTCCTTTTACGTTCTAATGTTCAGCTGTTTGTAGAACTTTTCAATTTTACAAAATGGATTTGACATTGTCAAAAATAGAATTTGAAGTCTGCTTTCTAGGGCATCCTCATTTGGGTTAGGGTATAAAGAGTGATGCCTGGGCTTTTCTTGTCTCCACCAGCTTCAATTTTGAAAGCTCCAGCTATTCACCAAATTATTCTCCAAATTATTCATTATAATGCCTCCAAGTTTAATTTGTGACATTAAACTTTGAATTATTTTTAGTCTGCTGGGTCATGTTAATTTCCATACTTTTGTTTAACTCAAATTATGTGTGCTCCTTTTGACAAAAGATGTGTGTTCTGTCCTCTTAATATGTGAGCAGTTTCTCACCAGACATGTGCATGAGAATCCTCTTCACTAGGCAGGTAAGGTTAGGTTGCCTCAGACTTCGAAGATCAGAAAAAAAAATCAACAGAAATAAATTCAAAAGAGAACCCCATTATAAGACAAACACATCTAGCAATGTCTCTGTCTAAGAAAGTACCAGCTCTTTTTCTTAAACAGATATTTTTAAAGACTGACAAAATTTTCTTATGAAAATTGTAATTGGATCCTCTATCAAAATTTATGGCATTTTCACATGACAGAGAAAATGAATCTAGTACAATAGACCAAAGGAAATTTTGATAAGAAACAGTTTCTTATGATGTGACTAGTAATTAGATGAGGTTTAAAAGACATTGGAAAAACTCCCTCCTTTCATCTTCTAATTTTGAAGAAAGAGTTTAAAAGCAGCAAATTGTCATGGCTACAGCAAAAAAGACAGAAAATAATTTTGTATGATGTAGTTATATCTTGAGCTGTGCTTCTTAGACTAAACTGAAAGCAGAGTAGCTTTGAGACACAGAGCAAACAAAATGGTTCTCCATTTTGTCTGACCATCATTAGAAGTCCCTCTGTTGGTACATGACATCTAATTTCCCTTTACTACTTTCAAATCAGCTAATAGTTGACCTATGTGTTCTTAATAGATAAACAACTACTTATGTGTGCTTGCAGCTTTTCCAGGAAGCCCATTGATTTATCTATTAGAGACTTTACTCACTTAACAGCTATTTAATGAGCATCCATTATGAGTAAAATAACGTGCCACTAAAAATTGAGAAAGTCAAAAGCACAGTCTTCAAAGAACTTATTTAATGTATGAAACAGATGAATAAGCTGATAATTTGTTTGCAAGAAGGCTGGTTGCTATGAGAACAGCAAATCCTGCCTTAATGACTATAGAGGAGAAAGTACTGGGTCCCAGAAGGCTGGGTTCTTAGAGCAGAGAAGATGGGAAAAGAATCATGCGCTCAAGTTGCATATACAGAGGCATAGCAATGAAAAAGAGCATTTGCTATACTCTGGCAAGAGCTTGAAGAGAGGCATAGGGTTCATTCCAGTGACCCAGCATTTAGTAACTGTGTCACTCTGTTTGGAGACTTGAAGGATGTGGAAAAGGATGTGAAATAGTCCTTGCTCTTGCAGAATTCATAAAGCAACTCATGCCACAAAGTATAATCAGAGACCATGCAGCAGCTTTGTCTGTTTACTGTCATAAATTTATAAGGAACTGAACTCTGCTTCGATGCCAGGCACTATGCTCGTGGCAGAGGCATTCACAAGGGCAGCAGGGCACTCTCTGCCCATGTGCAAGGACCATGGGAGGGAGAGAGAGAGAGAGACATTGACCAATCAGTAGTAATAAGATAAATGAAAAGTCTCTTAATTATACCTAGAATATAGGATTTGTGGTCATTAGAGAGGACACATCCTATTCAGTACCTTCTCCATGTTTGTATCTTTAGTTCTCTCCCGATTAGAGGTTCTCAACCTATAGGTCATGACCCCTTAGGGGGGTCAAATGACCCTTTAATAGGGGTCACATATAAGATATGTTGCATATCAGATATTTATACTGTAATACGTAACAGTAGCAAAAATACAGTGATGAAGTAGCAACAAAAATAATTTTGTGGTTTGGGGTCACCACAGCATGAGAAAACTGTGTTAGAAAGTTGTAGTATTAGGAAGGTTTTAAACTACTGCTGTATGCCATAGGCATGCGTGCTGTCTAAGCTCTTATCTGTCTGTAAGAACATCTCAGTGAGCAACATCCCTCCTGTAGAGAAATTGCACGTTTTGATTCTGAATGCTTAAAATTCTTTAGTTTGATTTCTTCCTTTCTGGCTATCTGGTATAAAGCTGAAATATTGAGGGGTCCTAATATTTCCTTTCCTAGGGGACATTTTTATATTAAACAGCTTTTCATTGCTATAATCAAAGTACCTGGCAGAAACAAGTTAAAAGAGAAAGGATTATTCTGGCTAATGGTTTCAAAAGGGTATATGATTTTTTTTTTTGGTCCAGTAAGCTAGGATAGAGCATCATGACAGCTGCTGACTCTTCTGTATTTCTAGATAAATGAAACATATAAGGTGTGAGAAGGAGCCCGCCTAATGCACTCCTAGTCTCACCCTGCACCCCACGCCTCACCCTGTGATCTGCTCTCTCCACACAGGCTCTACCTTCCAAAGCTTTCCCAACCTCTCAAAATAGCACCAGCAGCTGAGGAGATGGTTCAGATTTAGGCTATACCAGTTCTGTTTCTGTCTGAATCCTGAATAAAAATAAGGCCATGACCACTCCTAGTTAGGGTTGAGGAGAAGGGTCTTATTGTAGATATAAAGGAGAGCTCAATCAGAGGCATCTGGAAGAGTCTGGGTCATGAGAGAAGAGGGGGAAAGGGAGAGTGAGAGAGGATGAGGAGAGAGAGAGAAGAGGAGAAAGAGCAAAGGTGCCAAGAGGAAGCCAGCCAGGGCCAAGAGAGCATGTGTGGGCATGGCTGAGGTAATATAGGAAAAAGCGAAGCCTGGTGGAGGGGAGCTTAGTCCAGACCCTGGGCAAGAGAAGCTTAGCGAAGGGCACAGGCGACAAGTGCCTAGAGGAGCCACAGGTGCTGAGTGCGACTTGTCTTGGGTTTCTTTGAGACCTGGCAAGTCTTAGTTTTTACCTTGTAATAAAACAATTCTGGAAGTTAATTATAAAACTAAAAAAAAATTCTCATACCTAGGATCCATCAATCATACGTCTTGGTATTTACTCACGTGAATTGGAAATCCATGTCCATCTCAAAAACTTCACACAAATGCCTCCAGTGGCTTTGTTGAAATTGCCAAAATGTTGGCAAGCGAGATATCCTTCAACAGTGAGATTTTTGTCAACTCAAAGAATATGACTTCAGGTAGAGCAAAGGGTATGCTTTGGGCACAAGGATATTTTTCTTTGGCTCAAATATGCAGGGCCAATTTTGATCAGATGACTTAAATTAAACCATAATACTGAGCAGGAAAAAACTAAATCCTCAAGTCTTGGTTGTTGGAGTACTTAATAAGATGAATTATTAGGCCTGTAGGTTTGAGCTGCATTCAACAGTTTTTTAGAATGTGACAGATTCACACTGCAATGTTATGAAAAGGTGTTTCCCCAGAATAAACTCAAAGGTTTATTCTTCAAAAGGTCTCCCCCAGGATTTCAAGACCATCTGTGCCTTTCTCCTCTGGCTACTGTGACGTTGACTGTCAGCTCTGCTCTGCCAGTCCCAGGTTGAAAGCCATTCTTGGTCTCTAAAGACAGAGTTTTGGATAAGCACATGCCATTGACAAGCTTATTTTCCCTCTGTGGATCATTATTCTGTATTTTATTTGGGAAACAATGCTAATGGCTAGATTTAATCCTCATGGTGGTAAAAATGTAGCAAAACACATCTATTTCTGCTTTTCAGGGCATTAGCTTTTGTGGTGGGAAGCATTAGTGGAATTGTTCAGAGGCTAGGCTGAGACTGTGTGCTTTGATGTTTTTCATTTATCTTCTATTCTCCAGTTCTTAGAAATGCTAACAAATGATATTAATTATTTTAAAATGTGCATATTTGCAAATGCAATAGGGTCCTTGATTGAGTCAGTCAAGGCTCACAGTCGATGCAGGGTACAGCCTGATGTGTTGCAGACATTATTACCATCTGGTATTATGCATGCAGAACGGCGCTTCCACCGTTTTGATGTTATGGGAAGTAGCAGGCTGTTTTCTTAATTCTCATAAGTTGCATATCCCCCTAAAGACTCATTATGAAAAGACACGTTGAAGTGAGTGGTGTCATTACAAGATTGTTCTTGCTTGCCAACAAGCAACAAAAGGAGGAAAGAAAAATTCATGACAAATTCTGAGGTGCCATTAGAAATCGCCTCTGAAATTAATGAGATGCTGGGAAAAGAAAGAGCCAAACAGATTGCATCATGTTTGGGGAGAGCTTCATGGGGGGCTTTAAATGGGGACTAATGATTTGCTGAGCTTAGGCAGGAGTTTTCATGATCAACTACTTTCTTGCTGCTGCTTCTCCAGGATGAAACCAAGCAGATCCACAATTATCAGCCTTCACATGATTAGGGAACACTGTGACCCAGAGGAAACTGTAATTACATTAACAGCTAAAGCTTGAGGTTTTCTCCCCTCCTCTTCGGTCCCCTCCTCCTCTTCCTCCTCCCCTCCCTTTTTCCTTTTCTCTCTCTGTTTCTTCTCCTTTAAAAGAAAAACAGGTGGAAAGGAAATTCTCCCACCTCCAGCTACAACCCAGATTCTCCTTTAGTGCCTCCCAGCACCTCCCTGCTGCACTGTCTCTACCTGCTGGGTGTCTTCTGTAGTGCATACCTCTGTCTCCATGGAGACAGACAGCTCTGAGTGTACAGCCATCTGGACCCAAAGCTCACCCCCAACCCCCAACTTCCTGGGACCAGTCTGTTTTTGATCCTAGAGCAGAGATGTGGAGAACGTACCTTCTCTATGGAAAAGCAAGAATGTGTTGGTCAAATCCTCTCCCCATGTGGTGATATAAGCAGCCAGGCAGAAAACTGAAAAGAACACCTTTTGTTTCCGACGGGGTTAAGGAAGAAGCATGTTTGCTAGGAAGACACAAATGCCAAAGAGGGCCTCGGAACAGCAGTAAGAAAATTGTCTTTCTTGAAAACTTGCACCAGCTGTCCAACTGTTAGAAGCGACAGGTTAACTAGAAACCCAAGAAATGTGTGGTGATCTGGTGCCTCTTCCTCCTATAATGCACAATTATTCTAAACAGAAAAGGCATCAAAACATGCACAGATGCTGCTTGTTAATGAGTAGAGGAGCCAGGTGATGCATGCAAATGCTTATTTTACTGAGGAGACCTGCAGATCTGCAGGAAAAAGCCTGCTTTTCCATTCAGTGGAAATATTTTCACGCTAACGTAACTGTGAAGCTTTATCATTACGCCTTCAGGTCTGAATCAAAAATCATCTTCCTTATGCGATAGGAGTTTTAACGTGGAAAGAAGAAAACATTAACCTGGGATGGCTGACTTTATGTTTTATGTTTTAAAATCTGTGCCTACGAGATCTATAAAACAAAACTCTCTAACCTGGACACACCACTTGCTTAAGGTCAGTTAGCTCCCTAGAAGGCTGGGAGCTGGTGTTCATGTAAGAAAAGCTTGGTTGCCCCAGTTACACAGGACACACGTAGACAGTATATAGGGATGCACACTTGCCTCTGATCAGAGGATGGCAGGAAGTGTGTAGCCTTGTGTGTTATGAAATGTAAACGCAGAGAGGGATCCCTTTGGTGGGCCTGTGCCAAGGTATGCCCCTGAGAAATTACACCATGCGACACGTCTGGTTTAAGGAGGCTTATTAGGGGAAGGGAGAGGAGTGAGGACCCGGAGAAAAGAGTAGATATGAAGACAGGTGGACAGTCAGGAACAGAGACATGAAAACAGAGAAGGGGGGGGGCACCCTGTAGAGAAGAAGAGAAAGGGGGCACCAAAACCAGAAAGGGGCAGAGAGAATTCTGGGAACAGAGAGAGAGAGCTGGGATGGCTGGCAGTCCTTTTAGCTGGCCACATATACCTGTTGCAACTGCTGGTGGCAGGTCATGACGTAAGCATTTGCTGGGTTCTGGAGGGCAGGCCAGCAGAACCACCTGTACACTAACATTCCCTTCTTTTTCTTTAATTAAAAATGAGGGACTAGGAAGGGGTGATGATGGGGCAGGAGTGAGGGCAGGGTGTTCTTTAGACTGCTTCCTGCTGACTGGGGGCAACATCATCTTTGGGGACTCTAAGAAAATTGGGGTACTAGACAAGTCCTGAAAGAGCTGGCTGTTTCAACTTGCTGTCCAGGCTCTGTGGGACCATCTGTGGCAAAGAAAGTGCAGGCTTAAGTGAAACAGTCCGCGAGGCTGGGTTGGAGCATCTGTGTATAGCCACTTTGGAGGTGTCCTGGATGCAGATTTTGAGAAAACACCTGGACTTGGCAGGAGGCTGAAATGTATATGTATGTGTGTATGTGTATATGAATATTAGGGGCAGAAGATAAAATTAAGTAGGTTATGGAGAAATTGTTTCTCTTGGCTGTACATTTGAAACTATTAGTCCCATGGTCTTGGCAGTTGAGGGTTCCCAAGACCAGGGAAAGGGGAAGGAATCCCAACTTCTGGAATAGTCAGGTGGGGAAACCTTAGACTGCTGATTGACAAGGGTACTTATCTGCAGTCCATTTGACCCCTAAGAGGGGGATCCAAGTGGATTCCCTGAAGCTTAAAGGACTACTTTTAAGTTTACAAAAAGATACATTTTAGATATATTGGTATTACTACTGTTTTTGATCTGTACTGAAATATACCTTGTAGAAAGAGCAGTAGACTCATGCATTTGAGTGATAGTAAAAGCTATGGTTTGGGGGTAAAAGCATTAGCACTCTGTCCTATATCAAGAAGACTGGGTGTATATAGATTTAGCACAATGAAAGACACTCTTAAGTCTATGCTTAAAAGACAAGCCAAAGGAAATTTAAATTTTTGAATTTGTGACTGTGATATTAGTGGATCATATAGGGAAGGCTTTACCAGAGTTAGACTAATAGCTTATCAGAACTCCATTGATTAATGTGAGAACTTCTGAACTTGTGAAGTCTTAATACAATAGTAGCACGGTGATGGGAGGAAATCTGAAGCATTTTTCATCCCTTTTTATATAACTTTAAATAATTTTTGATTACCATTTAGGCTTTTACTTCTATTTACTAACCTTAAAATACCTTCTTTGACCCTAAAACACTTTCTAAGTGGTTTTTTTTTTGCATTTATTTTATTTTATTAATTACACTTTATTCATTTTGTATCCCCCCATAAGCCCCTCCCTCCTCCCCTCCTGATCCCACCCTCCCTCCCCTTTCTGCATGCATGCCACTCCCCAAGTCCACTGATAGGGGAGGTTCTCCTCTCCTTTCTGATCTTAGTCTATCAGTTCTCATCAAAAGTGGCTGCATTATCCTCTACCATGGCCTGGTAAGGCTGCTCCCCCCTCAGGGGGAAGTGATCAAAGAGCAGGCCAATCAGATTATGTCACAGGCCGTCCCTCTTTCCATTACTATGTAACCCACTTGGACACTGAACTGCCATGGGCTACATCTGTGCAGGGGTTCTAGGTTATCTCCACGAATAGTCCTTGGTTGGAGTATGAGTCTCTGGGAAGTTCCCTGTGTTCAAATTATCTTGTTCTGTTGCTCTGCTTGTGGAGTTCCCGTCCCCTCCAGCTCTTACTATTTCCCACTTCTTACATAAAATTCCATTCACCCTGTCCATCAGTTGTCCATCAGGCTCAGCATCTGCTTTGACAGTCTATACTGCAGAGGCTTTCAGAGGCCCTCTGTGGAGGTTCCAAGATTGTTTTCTGTTTTCTTCTGGCTTTCAGAGGCCCTCTGAAGCAGGTTCCAAGGTTGTTTCCTATTTTCTTTTTCTTCTGATGTCCATCCTCTTTGCCTTTCAGGATGGGGATTGAACATTTTAGTTAGGGTCCTCTCTTTTGCTTAGTTTGTTTAGATGTACAGATTTTAGTGGGTTTATTCTATGTTGTATGTTTATATGAGTGAGTATATACCATGCGTGTCTTTTTGCTTCTGGGACAACTCAGGATGATCCTTTCCAGGTCCCACCATTTACCTGCAAATTTCATGATTTCCTTATTTTTCATTGCTGAGTAATACTCCATTGTATAGATGTACCACAATTTCTGCATCCATTCTTCAGTTGAGGGGCATCTGGGTTGTTTCCAGCTTCTGGCTATTACAAATAAAGCTGCTACAAACATGGTTGAGCAAATTTAATGTAATTCCCATCAAATTGCCAACACAATTCTTTACAGACCTGGAAAGAAAAATTCTCAACTTCATATGGAATAACAAGAAACCGAGAATTGCTAAAACAATCCTCTACAATAAAAGATCTTCTGGAGGTATCTCCATCCCTGATCTCAAGCTGTACTATAGAGCAACAGTTATAAAAACTGCATGGTACTGGCATAGAAACAGAATGGTGGATCAATGGAATCAAACAGAAGACCCAGAAATAAACCCACACACTTACGGACACCTGATTTTTGACAAAGATGCCAAAACCATACAATGGAAAAAAGATAGCATCTTCAACAAATGGTGCTGGTCCAACTGGATGTCTACATGTAGAAAAATGAAAATAGATCCATACTCATCACCCTGCACAAAACTGAAGTCCAAGTGGATCAAAGACCTCAACATAAAACCAGACACATTAAATCGGCTAGAAAAAAAAGTGGGAATACCCTAGAACTCATTGGTACAGGAGAAAACTTCCTGAACAGAACACCAACAGCACAGGCTCTAAGAGCAACAATCAATAAATGGGACCTCATGAAACTGAAAAGCTTCTGTAAAGCAAAGGACATAGTCATCAAAACAAAGCGACTGCCTACAGATTGGGAAAGAATCATTACCAACCCTTTAAATAAAACTCAAGGGACAACACATGCTGGAGAGGTTGTGGAGAGAGGGGAACCCTTCTCCACTGCTGGTGGGAATGTAAACTGGTACAACCACTCTGGAAATCAATCTGGCACTTTCTCAGACAACTAGGAATAGCGCTTCCTCAAGATCCAGCCATACCACTCCTAGGCGTATACCCAAAAGAGGCTCAAGTACACAAAAAGGACATTTGCTCTAAGTGTTTTTATAACACTTAGCTCTTATATTCTCAGATCTTACATAAACTTTACACTTTTCCTGTCTAATTATTAATCATAAGGCACCGGTGATTGATTACTGGGAGGAGTCACTTGTAAAGCCAGTCTCTTTAGATAAAGGAATAGTAAAACATTACATCTGAAATCTGTTTCTTTTAATATCAAGCCTGTGAGCAAGGCAAACCTGTTCACCTTTTAAAATAAGAGGCCTACAAGTCTTAACTAACAAATGAATTAACGAATGAACTAACACAGAGGTGGATTATATTGGGGTAAGGAGCTGGTTGCCTGTTGTTCTCTAGCTGTCAAGCTACAGTTAGCTTAGCATTTCGATGTGGTCAGAGACCTGCGAATGATATATTATAATCTAAATGGCCCATGTATTAATTACAATGACAAAGAATAGTCCACAGTCCACTACTTAGACAGTTGCCCCAGGATCCTGCACCATGAGTAGAGGCAGTCTGGTCATCAGACCTAGAAGATGAGAGGCTTTTTCTTTGGAGGAGGAACACAGGAACAACTGACCCTGCCTTATCTTAGGAAAAGTGAGGCAATCAGCTCTCAGGTGTCCTGTTTGTCACAGTTTAGACTGGGCCACAGCAGTGGGTGAGGCACTGGGGCAGGCTTGCTCAGTGGCTGGCGTACCATAATCCAGGTGAGGTGCTTTGTTGTTTTGCCCTATCTTCTCGGGGAGTTACTGATAGGATTAGAGAGTTTGTCTGTCATAGTAAGTTTAATCATCTTAAACATACTGCAAGTCTTTGACAGGTTTGAGAACTATTACCTACCAAGCATATCTGAGTTGAACAATCTTTGTCCCTTTGTAGTTATCTCTTGCAAACTATGCATTGCAAACATGAAACAGGAGGGTAAATAAAGTTTAGTCTGGTAATTAATTGCATCAGAACTTAGCATGACTTCAAGTGTATTTCTGAACGTATTAAAGGATTTGATCATTTATAAGGTTACTGACACCAACTTGCATTTTTCAATTATGCATAGCAGTTTTTGATAAATTAGTAGCGGTCATAAGATTAAGATTTTATATTTTATTCCTGTTATGTTTAAATTTAAAACAACAATTTTAAAATGAAGCCTTTTCAGCATCAAAACAAAACCTTTTAATCTATAAACATAGTCCATAAAGAGACTGGGATCTTTTCTGACCTTTGTATGATATATCTTTATAAAACATAAGTTTCCCATATTATTTGGTTTATAAAAAAAATCTATAGCTTAATAACATTAGCAAAACCATGTATAAACATTTTGAAAGCAGTGATTTTTAACCTTTTAAGTGTTGTAATCCTCCAAAAATGTTTAAAGGAAATTTAAAACCTCTCAACTGTATTTTTGTAATATTAAGATAAAGTACCCTTTTGGGAGTGAGGTCATAGAGCATAACTAGAATTTTTAGAAGACAGAACCAGGTTCTAACAGTGTAAACAATTTAATGTCTCTAAAATTAATTCCAAGTGGATTACTATTACATTACAAAGTTTGGCTGTCAGCAAGTTACTTTCTTACATATGAATTACTGGAGGGGCAGCATTAAGACCTCATTAGCGGAGCATTGTTTTAGATTCTTTTTTTTTCTTTTATTTCTTTTTTTATTATTAATTACACTTTATTCACTTTATATCCACCCATAAACCCGCCCTCCTCCCCTTCTAATCCTACCTTCCTTCCCCCTTCTTCACGAATGCCCCTCCCCAAGTCCACTGATAAGGGAGGTCCCTCTCTCCTTCCTTCTGATCTTAGTCTATCAGATCTCATCAGGAGTGGCTGCATTATCCTCTACCATGGCCTGGTAAGGCTGTTCCCCCCTCAGGAGGAGGTGATCAAAGAGCAGGCCAATCAGTTTATGTCAGAGGCAGTCCCTCTTCCCATTACTATGGAACCTACTTGGACACTGAACTGCCATGGGGTACATCTGTGCAGAGGTCTTAGGTTATCTCCATGCATGGTCCTTGGTTGGAGTATGAGACTCTGGAAAGACCCCTGTGTTCAAATTTTCTGGTTCTGTTGCTCTCCTTGTGGAGTTCCTGTCCTCTCCAGGTCTTACTATTTCCCACTTCTTTCATAAGATTCCCTGCACTCTGCCCAACAGTTGGCCATAAGTCTCAGCATCTGCTTTGATAGTCTGCAGGGCAGAGCCTTTCAGAGGCCCTCTGTGACAGGTTTCTAGGTTGTTTCCTGTTTTTTTCTTTTTCCGATGTCCATCCTCTTTGCCTTTCGGGATGGGATTGAACATTTTAGTCAGAGTCCTTCCTCTTGATTAGTTTCTTTTGATGTACAGATTTTAGTAGGTTTATCATATATTATATATCTATATGAGTGAGTATATACGGTGTGTGTCTTTCTGCTTCTGGGACAGCTCACTCAGGATGATCCTTTCCAGTTCCCACCATTTACCTGCAAATTTCATGATTTCCTTATTTTTCATTGCTGAGTAATATTATATTGTGTAGATGTACCACAATTTCTGTATCCATTCTTCAGTTGAGGGGCATCTGGATTGTTTCCAGCTTCTGGCTATTACAAATAATGCTACTACAAACATGGTTGAGCTAATGTCCTTATTGTGTACTTGAGCCTCTTTTGGATATATGCCTAGGAGTGTTATGGCTGGATCTTGAGGAAGCGCTATTCCTAGTTGTCTGATAATTCGCCAGAGTGATTTCCAGAGTGGTTGTAGAAGTTTACATTCCTACCAGCAGTGGAGGAGGGTTTCCCTTTCTCTACAACCTCTCCTGCATGTGTTGTCACTTGAGTTTTTTATCTTGGCCATTCTAATGGGTGTAAGGTGAAATCTCAGCGTTGTTTTGATTTGCCTTTCCCTGATGCCTAATGAGGTTGAGCATTTCTTTAAGTGTTTCTCTCCTATTCGATATTCCTCTATCTCGAATTCTCTTTTTAGCTCTGTTCCCCATTTTTTAATTGGATTACTTGGTTTGTTGCTTTTGAAGAAAGAATTAGAAGAAGATTCCATCTTTTATAAAACTAGTTTTTAAGACAGGACAGGAAACATACAAAAATCTTATCCTAATTTAAAAGTATCCTTGAAGACCTGTTTCCTTGGTCAGCTCATGTCACCTGTTGCTGAACTTAGTCAAGATGGTGGTGAAGCCATATCTTTATTATTTTTCTTCCAATCCCATAAATGGCTGCCCTTAATCAGGAGTATTATCCATATTTAAATAACATTTGAGGTTCTATTATATTAAATACAGTGGCCAGAAAACCCAGAAGAGAATTGAGCCTAGGCAACTGGTGGCAGGAAAAAGAAACAATATTTATTCACGCATTAAAGGCCAGTCAGTAACGAGCATGCAGTATCCATGTACATCTTAAATTAGCTTTTGTTACTCTGAAAAGACCTTTCTAACCTTGAAATTTTATCATTGTAAAAAGAATATTTTAAAACAGAGCTGAATCACATCTATAGTATGTCGTAGCAAATATAACTTTCATTTTCTGTTATCATCACATAAAAATCCATACCAGTTTGCAACATGAGACTTGTTGCTTTCTTCGTCTAAAAGGAGGTACAAAAATAAACAAGGCCTTTATTAGGACTAAAAAGTTTTATAATTGATGTTTTATACCATGTGGTCATCTAAGATGGCGCAGTGGCATGGCAGGTTACCAGCCACGTGGTCGACATGGCTGCTGTTAAAATGTTTGTGTTTCCAAGGTCCTCCCAAAGACTCCAACCAGTAGCGGATCAAAGCAGATGCAGAGACTCACAGCCGAACTTTGTGCAGAGCGCCAGGAGTCTTATGGAAGAAGGGGGATATAAAAGGATCTAGAAGGGACAGGAGGACTTCCCCTATCAGTGGAGGAGAGGAGGGAGGGGTCTACAACTGGAACACAAAGTGAACAAATTATGAATAATAACAATAATAATAAAATAATAACTTAAAATGTTTCTATTTCCATATATATATATATATATATATAAAATATTCAAACCAGAGTTGCATCTAAGTTACATGCACATATACCCTAAACAAGCACTGACTCACATATATATTTAAGTATAAACTTTTAATTATAAGCCTTTGGTAAGTTTAAAGCTAAATATTACTGTAGATTATATAGATTTTATATACCAAACTCAATGAGCAAATTATAAATCCTTAAATAAGAGTTTACCCCATAGTCTTAAGTTTTTTGGTTTTTTTATTTTGAGAGCAGAATGCAAAGAAATCAGAGATAAAGGATAAAGAGTGGAGAAGTAGAACTTCAAGTATAGAGCAGAGTAAATTTAGATAGAAGATATTTGGGAATCATTTGTTCATGGCAGTGAGAATCTGGAAATCAGGTGTGCCAGTTTGTAATAAAATCTCAGGGGAAGAGAGAATGTTCTTGGCCTAGTGCAGGCCAGCTGCAGGAGGGGTTGGGATGGGTCCATGTGACCAGAGTTTCAAAAGCCAAAGCCACGTGGAAGAATCAGAGTATAGAATTTGGAATAAAATTTACAGACACATGATCCATATATACCTCAGGGGTGATTTTGAGAACAGCTTTTGTAGCAGAAATGGTGTGTGTATATTTATAATCTATATACACATTTGTATATTTGTAATTTATAGATTATATAGATTTTGCATATATATGTATATATGTGTGTGTGTTAGAAATGAAGTCCGTGGACCTACCCAGCTCCAACCTGTTGCATACTTAGAGGCAAGACATTTACACAGTGTGGGGAGGGAGACCATTCGGGGCGTGGAGAGAGGAAAATGAATAAAGAAACGAGATTTTTTTTCATGTTCGTCTGATCGAATGGGCAGTGTATTAAAGCCAGATTCAGTAGCTGAGAAGCTAGGTGTGGAGGCAGTTTCGATAGTATATGAGGTACTGAGGAGTCCAAGCCCGAGTCCCAGGTGTCCCAGAAAACTCAGGGGAGACCTCACTGAGAAGGCACAAACTGTCCTGGTTTAACATCACTCACTCAGACAAGGGCCCATGCTAAGGGCATGAGCGGTTTACCCAGTACCAGGATTTTTGAGAGAAGCCAAGAGGGCAAAAAACCGTGCTGGAAAAATGAAGCCTCATCCAGGGAAATGGTCAGATTCAGAGAAGCATTTAAACAGAGTTAGAGAGAAAGCTGACCATTTGCTAGTGTTGGGTTCTAGCTTTCTGGTGGACCAGAAAGCAAATCTATTGCATGTAGGTATAGCACCAGAAGAAATCCCAGTATGCCCAGATACTAAGAGAGGGCCCCCACCCCCACCCAGGTCATGGCAGCAAATGTTACGGAATATAAATGTGGCAAGGGGGTACGTTTGGTGAGCCATGCCAAGTTGTATTCCTGAGAAACTACACCATGCAACAGATCTGGCATAAGGAGTTTATTGAGGGAAGGGAGAGGAGTGAGGATCTGGAAAGGGGTAGAGGCAGACCAATGGACATGAAGACAGGCAGACAGACAGGAGTAGAGCCATGAAGGTAGAGAAGGGGGAAAAGGGAATCTGAGGAAAGAAAGGGGGAGAGAGAGAATATCAAGAACACAGAGAGAGCCCGGGTGGTGAGCAGTTCTTGTACCCAGCCACACATGGCAGTGGCAGCAGTTCATGACTCAAGCAACTGCTGGCTCCCCAAGGGCAGGTCAGCAGAATTGCCTGTATCCTAACATTGTGAGTTTTGCCTTTGTAAGCCCCCGACTACTGTAATTCTGTAGCATGTTTTTACCATAGGTCTCAAGTAGTGACCTGGCCAGTATTTAATAAAACCTCTTATTTGTTTTAAAAAAAAGTATTAATTGTCAGACTGGTGAATCTCTGATTCACACCAGAACCAAAACAAACCAAATGTGACAGGCCTGGAAATGCCAATCTCCAGAACTTCTGAGTAGCACAAGTCATTCTGACAGTAGAGCACCAAAGTGCCTTCAACAGTTTTACAGACAGGCACGGTTGCCTCCTGAGGTGCACTGACAACTCCAGGAGTCTGGTTAAAGTCAAGATCATCCTGACTAGCAAGAATTATGAGCAATGTGTCACAGTGGCTCTCTGGAATACTTATTCAGTTGGATGACTTGCATAAATAGATCCTCCCCAGAGCCTAGCTTTGTCTGGATCTTACAGAAAGGCTGAGAGATGGGAATAGCTCTGCTCAGTAAGGCTCGGAGATGTTAAATACCTAAGTTACTCAAGTTGTGAGAATCTCAGACCTGTTCTTTTATTCCAGAGCTTATTTCTTTCTATATGGTTAAGAGTTTCCTAATAATAAGCATAAATAATCTTTCTTTGAAAAAAATAGTTTTGATTTACTGTATATGGGTGGTGTGTGTGTGTGTGTGTGTGTGTGTGTGTGTGTGTGTGTTTGTGTATCACATGTATTCAAGTGATTCAAGTGTCTGTGGAGGTCAGAAAAGGGTGCTAGATCTCTTGAAACTAGAGTTAATGATGGTTGTGAGCCACATTTTGGGTGCTGAGGACTGAACCCAGGCTCTCTGAAAGTGCAGTGTGAATTCTCTTAACCACTGAGCCATCTCTACAGGCCCTGGTTTTCTTTTCTTGGAATCCAGAAGGTGTCCGTTTGCAGGTCAACAGAAGGTAGAAGCAGGTTCTCTCTGAACTGTGCTTTTCCTGTACTATTGTCTCTCCTGTTTATTTGCCTACCAGGATAAAGGGAATTCCCACCCTACACACCCAAAACACATAGTAATTCCTATGAGCCTTATAGGATTTGAATTGAAAAATCTTTTCTATGTCTTTTAGGGCCATTTCTCTGGTGAAGCTAAAGCGACCTTCCAAAAACCAGGAACTAGAAAAAAAAATGGTCCTTAGACTTCCAGGATGCTTCCAAGCCTGTTCTTCTTTTTGTGGTAGTAGGAGAAGAGCTTGTGTTACTGTGATGGACCAATTAGGCCAGAGGCATGGGTACATTGGCTGGAATGCCCTACCAGGCTTTTTCCACGTGACACTGTGTGTGATCACAGGCAGGTCGTTCTCAGCTGTCTGTGTGACACTGTTCCTGGGTGGCCAAAGAGACTCCAAACACCTAGTGAGTAAAAGGTCTAATTATTATTATTTTTCTGATTATGAACAGTTTAGAAAAGTGTAATTTAATAGCTGTGGCACCCATAGCTGCAGAACCAAGCAATGGTATGGAGTTCCTACTATTGTTCCCTATGTTTGAGAGGATGAAAGAGAGATGCTAGGAAATCAGAAATCCCTGTGTTTGAGAGGATGAAAGAGAGATGCTGGGAAATCAGAAATCCTGGTTGTCTAAAGTTGCATGAATCAGTGAAGGGGTTTGGAAGAGGCCTAACATGCCCCACTGGCCTGTCTGCCACCACTGGCTGAGCCTGTCAAATACATTGCAACATTCTCAGAATAAAGGGCAGTGACATTTACTGCTAATTTTAGTTCATAGTGTAGCTGATGCTGTATTTGGAATCAAGGCACTGGTTCAGCCCAAGCTCCTTTTTCTGACCAAAACTAGGTATGCCATGTTAGCAAATACTTTTCTGTCCTGTGTCCAAAACAAGAGATGCAAAAGGCACCTTTTCCTCAGAGTTGGAACAGAGTGATTCACTAGCAATCTCACTTGGGTTTTAGCAGGCACGTGCTCTACAGAGACTCCTGTTCATGTAGAGTTAGCTTAGTAGTGTGTGTAGATAACAGTTGTCATTTTTGACTCCTTCAAATATGTACAGACCTTGATACTGTTTTTAACTAGTTATATGATGTCATTTCAATATCTTGATGCCTATTGCTGACATTTGTGACCATGTTGGTAGCCAAATGCAGAAGGTACAGTGATTGCATTTCAAGAAGTTTTATTTATTTGCCTATAGTTTCTAAGCTGCTTCCCAAGTTAGAGGCTAACTTGGAGAGTGAGTTTGTGGGAAGGGATATGAGAAGGTCAGAGTGGTCCATCTTGTCAGCATACCAGTATTTCAGAATGACTGTTCTATGCCATTGTCATCCCAGAAAATCTGTGGATTATCTTACCATAAGGCTGGTGAATGGCCCAGGTTACTAATGTAACACTTAATTTCCTTTTGACGGGTCCTTGCTGTTCTGGGATGACAGTACTGAGCATTCTGCTGCTGCAGTGCTTGTCACTGCCACGTAGCTGTCATGTTCACAATGATCTTAGCTTCAAACCTCATGAGAATGTGGTGTGTGTGGTCATGACAGAACTCAAGGCTGGGTGTGTCTTCATCACACACACACACACACACACACACACACACACACACACACACACACACACA
>NW_026596256.1:6431460-6547903 GCF_907164565.1 Psammomys obesus
ACACACACACACACACACACACACACACACACACACACACACACACAGTACCTTCTGCTCCTCTTCTGACTTCTGAGATCTTATAGATGCTTGGCTTCATGAGGTATCCTGTCTGGGTACCATGTCACTGCTGTGTCTCTTCAGGGCAAGGCATAAATTAAGCCTGAGGCATTGCTATGTCCATGTTATCTTTTAGAGCCACCATCAAAGTCTATGTCAATGAAGTAGGCCACAGCCCATAGGTCTCAGTCTGTAATGATATGTGTACTTTTCTCTCTCTTTTAAAGAACGATGGTTTTTTTTTTTTTTTTTTTGTTGGGAGGCTATTTACACTTTCTTTATCTCCCCTTATGTTACTAAGGTTTCAGACACTGTGATAAAACAAGTGAGATAACCATTATAAAAACTAGAAGAGGTTGTTTAGGCTCTTGGTTTTGTAAATGTTCACTGCTGCTTGGGGTCATCATGGTGGGGAGTGTGGAATAAAGAAATGCTGTTCACCGCATGGCAACCAGGAAACAAGAAGAGAGGGGTGGAGGGCAAGATGGGCAGACAGACAGCTGGCAAGAGAGAGAGAGAGACATAGAGACCTCTTGGGCCCACTTACAGGGATCTAACTTACTTCCACTAGGCTGATCCTTGTAAAAGCTGCAGCATCTCCTAGTAGCACCACAAGCTAACAATCCATCTTTTACCACATGTTCTTTGCATGACATTTTGGTTCTGGAACATACTGCTACAGCAAAATGAGTCTCCTCTCCCAAAATCTTAGGGTCTCCACCCAGACAGGGGCTAAGTTTCCAGTCTCTATCTGAACTCTGTGATCTGATGTTGGGATAGAGACTAGATGGTGTTCCCATGGTCAGCATCATGTAAGACAGAGATGGTAGTTACATGACAGGAAGGAAACTTTTGCCCCTGCAGGTCCCTATTTAGAGACTCTGACTGCCTTAGCTTTGTCCCAAGAGAAAATAAAAACTGATTCATCTATTATCCTGAAGTTTATATGTTTGTTTTTTCATTTATTTATTTGTTTGTTTGTTTGTTTGTTTGTTGTTTTTTCTTATAAAAGAGTGGGCTTACTTACAGTTTCACAGGTTAGTCCATTACCGTCGTGGAGGGGAGCATGGTGACACACAGGAAGACATGGTGCTGGAGAAGTAGCTGACAGTTCTACATTCTTATCCTCAGGCAGCAGGATGAGAGTAACACTGTGCCTGGCATGAACTTTTGAAACCTTAAAGCCTCCAGCAAGGTCACACCGTCTAATGATTCTAACCTTTTCAAAGAGTTCTGCCCCCTGGTAACTAAGCATTCAAATATATAAGCCTAGGCAGGCCATTCTTATTCAATCCCCGCATACTACTCTCTGGCCCCCATAGCATCCTAACCACATCAAAATGTAAAAACGCACTCAATCCTGCTTCAAAAGTACCCACAGTATATCAGTCTCAACAGTGTTTAAAAGTTCAAACCTCTTCTGAGGCTCATGGTACTCTTTTAAATCTAACCCCCTGTAAAATCAAAAATGGAAAAGCAGATCATATAGTTCCAACATACAATGGCACAGAACACATGTTACCATTCCCAAATGGGATGAAAGGAAACATAGTGAGAAAATACTGGACCAAAGAAAGACAAACAAACAAACAAACAAACAAACAAAAAACCAGCAGGGCAAACTCCAAATTCTGCATCTCCATGTCTGATTTCAAAGCACCTTTCAGATCTTCAATTCCTTCAAGCTCTGTTGACTGCAACATACTTTACTCTCCTGGGCTGGTTCCACACCTATTCTGCAGCTTTCCCTAGCTGATGTTCCGTTACTCTGCCATCTCAAACACCTGGGGGTCACCAGAAGGTTTCAGGCTTCACCCTCAACAGCTTCACACAATGTTTTCTTTGGGCCTCCATATAGGGACACTCTTGTCACATTCCTGGCCTCAGCAGCTTTTCTTAGTTACACAGGAAGATTCCACAAACCCTTTCCTGACTTTAAAGCCTGAACCACTTGGCTGCAGCTGCCCAGGTCTGCTGCTTGATGGCGCTGGAACTTGGACCCCTTCTTCAATGATGTTTGCACCAGATTTCTGTTGTTAACAGGTTCCCTCACTGTTTAAGCTTGACTTTAATTCCTTTTCACAACTCGAAAGCTTAGCTGGGTGGAGTCTTGTCCTGAAGTCACCACTCCCTTTAGTCCAGATAGCACACAAACTTTATTTTTTATGATTTTGAAACCATTTGGTTTCATGCAATAAGAATGAGTATAGAGATGTAAGCTCATTTGGTTTTTGGGTAATAGATTCTATTCAAGGCTTCCCTCACCCTGGTACAGCTTGAAAACCACCTGACAGTAATTAAATTATTCTAGCATCTCACTCCCATCTCCCACGCACATTTTCCCCTTTTGTTTTGTTATTTGGTGGTATGTACAATATAATCTTCTTTGAAGCAATAAGCATATCCACCCACAACTACACATACTCACTATAAATCTGAACTGGGGGGATGGGAAGGACGGATGCCTTCCTTTTCCCTCCCAGGTTGTAAATTGGTTATTCACATTTTCTTTGATGAGAATTTTAAGCACTGCATACCATCTTCATAAGTACACACAGCAGATGGCTAGAAATACTGTGTGATAAGAAAAGGGAGCCAATTTCTTCAGTTATTTTCACCTCCTGAACACATTCCAAAGAAATGCAGTGGCATATTTTAGAGTATCTTTCTTTACAAGACCCTTTCCCTTAAATATGAATATAATTTGTTGTTATGTTCACTTTAAGATGGATTCCTTTGGGGGAATGTCTTTATTGTAAGGGATCTTGTAGTATTTTTGTATAAAATTAGACTTTTGTTCAAAGCTCTCCTGGGTATTACTGCCTAGGAATTAACACAGATGTTCCTTCTCCATACTCAGGGAGGCTATGGGATAGGAGGCAATGAAGCATGATCTTCATATGACCTTCATGTTTCTCTCCTGTGCAATAGCATGTTTCAGAGAGAGAAAAAAAGTTTCCAGATCACCTAGGTTGCCCTGTGAACAGGCCCCAATGTTTACCAACATGGGGGCTTTAGATATGCTTCCTAGAGTCCAGATAATTTGGAGAAATGGGATAGCATTTTCTTTTTCCTACTGGATGGTTGTGGAGATAATGAGATTATATACATGAAGATCTTTCCTTGTGTGTCCCATAAATGGTAGTAAAGCTAATAAGTCAATAGTCGGGGAATATTGAGATGTACCTGGTTGCCATCTGTCTTAGTTAGGGTTTTATTGCTGCGAAGAGACACCAGGACCAGGGAAAGCTTATAAAGAACAACATTTCATTGGGGCAGGCTTACAGTTCAGAGGTTTAGTATATTGTCATCATGGTGGGAAGCATGGCAGTGTCCAGGCAGACTTGATGCTGGAGAAGCCTAGATTTCTACATCTTGATCTGCAGGCAGCCAAGGGGAGGCTCTGATTCCATACTGGGCAGGGCTTGAGCAGAAAAAAAAACCTTAAAGTTCATCCCCACAGGAAAGCACCTCCTCCAACAAGGCCACACCTCCTCATAAAGCCACTTTCTATGACCAAGAATTCAAATACATGAATCTGGGGGGGGGGAGCATACGTATTGAAACCACCCCACCTATCCTCAAGAGCTATCTTATTTTGTAGACATCTTAGAGATAAGTCTTTAGGGATAGTCCCTGCTTATCAGCAAAGCCTTCGGGGGCCATAGCGGGCCTTAGTTCAACCAAAAAAGATCCTTGACCTCATCTTTTTTCCTATCATGACAATGTTTTGGTTATGATTGAGATATTTGGATAAGCTTTGTCCTTTGATTTAGTGTAATATCCAAAAAGGTTTATTTATATGGACAAATTTTATTGTACAACTGTGTTTGTAAATAGACCAAGTTCATTTGATCTCTTCTTTTTAAGCCCACACAGCAGTGATGGTATGCAGTATCTCACATTAAGAAGTAGAAGGCCTTTGCATGGTGAAGACTTTTGAGTTAATGCCCCAGGAAAGTTGAAGCAGACAGGAAAAACTTTCTGTGGCTTGAAGGATCTGGAGAATTGAGCTAATGTATAATTTTAATATTATACTGTCCGATATAGTGGCCACTAGATATACTTGGCTATTCAAATTTAAATAACTATAACAATGACAAAAATATAAACTCAGTTGTAGTAGCCAGGGTTCTAGTACTTAGTAGATGTAGTTGACAGGTAGCTATCATAGAGGACAGTACAGAGACTGAGCACCTCTGTTATTGTAGATCCTTGTAGAATGTTCTCTTGGATAACATTGCTCTGCTTGGAATTGACCTAAGGAAACCAGAAAGCTAGAGGATTATAAACCAGGAGACATTCCCAAATGAGAGGGGTGAGAGTTAGTTCAGGATTGTTGGCCAATCTAAGCAGAGTCAGGGCCTGTACCTTCAAGCAGAGGTAGCTTAGGAAAGCAATCATGTGGTATAAGTAGGCATGGAGCTTGGCCAAAACTCATAGAAAGTAGTTCAAGAGAAGCACATAGAATATGACTGCTCTTCAGACCACAGGGTTAGGATGACACATGACTATAATGTTGCCTATGTTGTTTTTATCTAGATCTTATTCAAGATAAGACTGAAAAAGAATAGGTTCTTCTTGAATACTCTTAGTCATTGTTCTGTCATTCTGAAAAACTTCTCTATTTTGGTCACATAGTGACAATCCTTGAAATGAAAGTAACTTGGTTCCAATTTTTTTTTTCAAGTAATGGCTGACCACAGACTTGTTCATTGTTCAGCTGATAGCCTTCCATCCACCAAAAACCCCACTTTCTTAGTCAGGTCTGACTGCAGATCAAAAAAGGAAACTACTTTTTCTTCTTCTTCTTCTTCTTCTTCTTCTTCTTCTTCTTCTTCTTCTTCTTCTTCTTCTTCTTCTTCTTCTTCTTCTTTTCTTCTTCTTCTTCTTCTTCCCCTCTTCCTCCTCTTCTTCCTATTCCTCCTTCTTCTGCTGCCACTGCCTGGACTCTAAATGAACAGTAGTCTCTGGTATTCACACTGGAAAGCTCCTTATATATTCTTTACCATAAAGCCTGTGCTGGTGTTGAGTTGCTCTTCCCTTTTCTTGTCTATTCTTCTTGCTGCTCTTACAAAGGTCAGTAAAAATCTCTTAATGAATCTATACTTCTTCAGAACTTCTGAGAACATTTTTTTTCTTTCATTCATATTCTCATTCATTCAACAAGCATATTTAGAGAGCAGAAAACAGAATCCCTGCCTTCCATGAGCTTAGGCTTCACATCAGGAAGACAGACAACACAATTGAAGAAGGGAAAATAAACGATGGTATATGAGATGGTAAGAAATGCTGTAGAAAAAAACCCCAAAACACGAAAAGGGCCTGAAGGAATGGTTTTAGGCAGCTGTAGAAATTTCAGCGGTCACAGAGGACCTCAGTAGTTAAAACATAAAGATCAGCATAACTACCTAACAATTTCTGTACCTGATGTTGAGACTTCTGCATATAGATCCACATACATACCTGTGGGAAATAGTTCCAGTTGGAAATAGTTCCAGGGGTCAATGAGGCTCTGACCCCAGAATAGAGGAGGGAGAGATGGTAGAATATAAATAAAGATTATAGCTCATATTAATAGGCTACTTAAAATATTCACATTTTCTCTAACTGATGTTAAAAAGAAAAATTTGGAAGCTTTTTATTAGGGTTTGACATAAGTGAAAAAGAGTCACTATGAAGTCAGGTTTAGAAAGATTGTACAGAAACAAAACAATACCAGAAAAACATTGCGTTATCACAACAATTCATAGACAGTGCTTTGGAGGCAGGGAAGCAGTGACGTTCTGTCTGAGACTGTGTTACTATTCCAAGGATTATTGCGGATCTCAAAATCAGAAAATGCTGGACTGGATCTGTCAATATCCATCATATTAGAAATAAAAAGTAATGTTTGACCCAATTCATTTAAAATGGAAACAATAAGTCTAGGTGAGTAGTATGTTATTATGAAAACAAAATATATCATACAAATGAAAATGTTGCTTTCTTAATTTTTAAACCTCACATTTGGTTTTACTGATGTTGTGTTATAGTATTAATACTTTTCATCCAAACTGTTGAAATATGCTGTTTGTACTGAAGTGTGTGAGGAAGATTTGGCCTAAAAGATGCCCTCTTGAAAAATGTAGGGATTCATGATAATTATGGACACTATTCTGATATTATGCCAAAATTTCAAGATTATCTTATGATAGCATCTGAAACTACATCAGTAAACATTTTGTACTATGTTACACCAGTATACATTTGTCTGCATTGTACTGTGAATGCCTTTTACTGATGACTGATTTGGTAAGACCATGAAGTTGCCATTTAGAAAATATTGGTATGCTGACTAATGCAGATTTCTAAATGTTGACACATTTTATTATACAAGATGAAAACTGTGTTCACTGATATCACCAACCTCATCAGAAAAGTTTCTTAAGTATTAAAAACTGTCAAATCCCACAATGGCAGATATGAGTCTTCCAAAAATTCTCATTTTCCCTTGAAATCTTGAATTTTAATATTAGTGCAGTTTCTGTGGCTTCCTTCTTTTGAAGTGACAAGACACAACATGAACAATGATAGCTTGTCTATCAGCTGTTCTTTTAAGTAAAAAATGGAGTCTCATGGGAAAAGTGGTCTAGTGGAACACAAACAAGTGCTCAAGGATGCTCAGCACCTGACAAGATGCTTTATGCACATATCCTCCTTTATCTCCTAGAGGAGAAGAAGAAAGTATAGTCAAAGGCTGGCAGCAGCAAAATGAAAGATGAGTACTGTTGCTAAAAGCATTTTTTAATCTTTGTATTTTATTGTTATCGCATGTGTGTGTGAGTGAGATGATTTTTTTCTTTCATTGTTGAATTCTGGAGATCCAGGACTCCAGGTGAGTCCATCAGGCCTGGGAAGCAAGTGCATCTATCCTCTGAGCCAGCTTGCCTGAAAACATTCTTAAGTGAAGCCCTCCCTCTCCTCAGTATCTCTCCCAACTCAGAGTGCAGTGATGATGTATTTGAGAACAAAGCCACATTTTCTTGCCTTGTCGAACCAAAATTCAGGTGTTAAGAGAAAGGAACTCTAAGAGGTGATTAGATATGAGGACACTTACCTTGACTGACAAAGAAGGCTTTGTTCAGCATTCCTTAGCTATCTTTCCATTTGTTAGGTGTAGACACAGTATGCTTTTCCACTGGAGAATATGGGCACCATCCTGGAGCATCAGTCAATAGATAACCAACCCTGTCAGCACATTCGTGTGGAGGTTTTAGTTCTTTCATAAATGTGGAACAATGTAGTTCTGTTCGTTATAAATTACATAGCCCCGGTTATTTTGTCATAGTAACACAAAACTGAGTGGACTAAGATAATGCCATTCCACAAAGTACAGTTGCCTTGTTCTGTAACAACATCCCAACAGTTTTACATCACTTTAAAAATAATCACTGACAAAAATCAATACTGTTGAAAATTCAAATAATATTTTTAAAATTATATTTTATTTGTGTATATATAAGCATGAATGTTACCATGCATCTGCGGAGGTCAAAATGCCATTTGTGGAAGTCAGTTCTTTCTTTCTGCTATGTAGTTCTCTGCAGGGATTTCTGCAAACACCATGGCCAAGAAGGAAGTCTGATTCGACAAAACTCAGTAACCAGTGTGGCTCAAAATTTGAAAGTCTAACACCAAGTAGTTTGTTTCAGACATATTTAAGCACAACACAGTTTGGGGAAAAAGAGTTCCCTGATGATAATTCTATGTGTATGATAAAGCTTAAGTCATGATTACAGCAAAATTCTTTTTAATGTGTATGTGACTTCTTCCATAAAGATGGGTTCTGTAGATTGACTAGGAGAGCAGGCTCAAGGTAAACACTCATGATAAGGGTCTGGGAGAGGATAGGTTGATTGAGATAAACATAAAAGTGTAGGGGAAGCAGTTGTGCCTAGCCAAACAGATAGTACAGAGGTCACCAGGCTGTTAGTCACACCCATTCGCAGCCTTCTGGGTAGGTTAAATGTCTTTTTCTTTGTAGAGAAATCCCTATGTGTTTAATACTTCTGGTTTCCCTAGTGCACAAGGACCTCACATCTCCTACAAGTCCCAGGGATAGAGCACAGGTCATCATGCTTGGTGAGAACCTTGCTGGCCCTCAAACGTGTGTATGTGTGTATTGTCTCTATGCGTGCCACTTACATACAGTGTGCCTTCAGAGGCCAAGAGCGTCCCTGGAACTGAAATTTTAGGTGTTTCTGAACTGCTTCATATGGGTCCTGGGAATCAAACCCAGGACTTCCACAAGAGCAGGACATATCTTTAAATGCTTCACTATCTCTCTAGCCTTTTCAAAAGATGTTCTAACATCATGAGTTTGGAAGTGCTGGAGTTGAAACACAGGCCTCGAAGATACTAAGCAGGTGTCCACCTACTTAGTGTTTCGGTTTTTTTCCTCTCAAAATGACAAACCTAATTTGTTGGCCTTTCCCTTCTGTGAATATCCTGTGGACTGTCAGGAAACATCTTGGGTTTCTCAGGAATTCATGGACTATGATTTTCGAATCTTGTAGCAGGGAGTGAATTCACCTGATTTTGAAATATTTGTTGCTGTTTTAGACAGGGAAGTTGAGTAGATAATTCAATGAACTGAATAAGTACCTAAAAAAACCAAGAAGCTGATGTAGTGGGAAGAACGGGATAGGAAGAATGTTAGGGAAGGGAGAGCAGTATCCAAGACCAGTTTTCTAAATGCTTTTGGTTGATTTAGTTATTAAAGGTAATAATGCCATGACTTAAAAACAAACAAACAAACAAAAAACAAAAACAAAAACCAGGAAACAGTGATTTAAATCTTGGCTTTAAGAATTTGGAATTTGATTACTGATATATGCATGGGTAGTTAGCCTCTGGAACAGGCCCAAGTTACTCTGGGTGGCTCTGTCTCTTGGAATATGGGATGATTTTGTGCTTACTTCTAATGAATACATGAATTTAATAAATAATGGGCCTTTGTGATTGAGACTAGTTTAGAAAGGCTGTGGATTAAGTCTCTGGTGCTTTCTTTGGCTCCCTCTTATCCCACTCACAGTGAAGGACACCCATGGTTATCCTAGGGTAAAGGTTGGAGGGAGACTGCCCTTCTTAGTGGGAGGAGCTATAAACCAGTAGACAAACTGTAGACTCATGAAGGCAATGATTAAGGTTGTGAGGAAATTGAACCCAACGCACAAAGTAACAGCAGAGGCAGACAGCTTTTTATAGGGGCAAGGCAGAAAGACGCAGACGATATACACTCACTCATATAGACATATGATATAGGATAAACCTACTAAAATCTGTACACCTAAAGAAACTAATCAAGAGGGAGGACTCTTGCTAAAATGCTCAATCCCTATCCAGAAAGGCAAAGAGGATGGACATCAGAAGAAGGAGAAAAGAGGGAACAAGTCAGGAGTCTGACACAGAGGACCTCTGAAAGGCTCTGCCCTGCAGACTATCAATGCAGATGCTGAGACTTATGACCAACCTTTGGACAGAGTGCAGGGAATCTTATGAAAGAAGTAGGAAACAGTAAGATCTGGAGAGGACAGGAACTCCACAAGGAGAATGACAGAACCAAAAAAGCTGAGCACAGGGGTCTTTCTTGAGACCGATACTCCAACCAAGGACCATGCATGGAGATAACCTAAGACCCATGCACAGATGTAGCCCATGGCAGTTCAGTATCCAAGTGGGTTCCATTGTAATAGGAATAGGGACTGTCTCTGACATGAACTGATTGGCTTACTCTTTAATTACCTCCCTATGAGGGGGGAGCAGCATTACCAGGCCACAGAAGAAGACAAGGCAGCCGCTCCTGATGAGACCTAATTGACTAGGATCAGAAGGAAGAAAAGAAGACCTCCCCTATCTGTGGACTTGGGGAGGGGCATGCATGCAGAGGGGGAAGGAAAGGAGGGATTGGTACGGGAGGAGAGAGGGAACCACAGGGGGAATACAAAGTGAATAAAGTATAATTAATAAAGAATTAAAAAAATCAGCTGGTTGATGGTTTTCTGAAACAGCATTGTGGACAGGTATTCAGTGTCAAGTCCTGACAATATTTCTTCTTGTGGTGTCATTTGGTGCTTTAACTATTTATGCTTTGTATTTAAACATTTTCTTTACCTTTCAAAGTGAGCACGATATATTAAACTTGTCAACAAGCCACTTTTATTTTGTAGAATAAATTAAAACAAACAAAAAAAAATCCATGATGGTTATCAGGTTTAAAAACAAAGCAGACACTTGCTTTTGTGTATATGATAAGCACTGAAGCCTTTAAAACAATTGTTATATAGACATCTGTCCTGAGGAGATAGCCTAGCCAACAAAGCGCTTGCCTTGCGAGCATGAGGGCTCAAGGTCCATGCCAAGGACTCACAGAAAAAAGCTGTGCTGGATGGTGGTAATCCCAGTGCTGGGGAGGTAGAGAAAGGAATATCCCTGGGGCTCACTGGCCAGCCAGCTCAGTTTTATTGGCAATCTCCAGGTCAGTGAGAGACAGCATCAACAAACAGAAAAGCTTTGGGGCCAGCACTTACAAGAACAGCCTTTCAGGTAGTGTTGGGAGATTTCACTTGACACCTCTGTTCCTGTGGAGTTAGTTCTGAAGTTGGCTACTCCGAGCGGAACTGGTAAGCAGCCCTCAAATGTCTTAACTGGCAGACAGGAATGAGTTCATAGTTTAAAACTTGGTGAAGCACAGGGAGGCCAGCTATAGGCTGAGCCTGTAGCAGGCAAAAACATACAGAAGCTTAACATAACAGAGAGAATTTCATTGCTGGTTCCTGCTTAATAAGATTCCTATTTGTCTCAGAATTTCACTGGAGTTAGATGGGCCTTCTCCTCCTGCCTTATTTCTGCTTGATACAGCACAACCCAGTTTAAAAAAAAAAAAAAGCCCCATTCTATGCTTTATTGGATGTTTGGATACTTGTAAGTATAAAGCTATACTTAATCAGAATGCTGGATTCACACTGAGGTAATTGCCTAGCTAATTACCCTCCTGGGAACACGGCCTCAGATTAATCATTATAAATAATAGGAGACTACATAAACTTAACTGTTGTTTCACAGCTTACATCTCAAAGAATGAAAAGAAAGCTACTATTTTTATGGCTTTTAGATTTTCTCAATTTCTAGATGCCACAGCTGTGTCCTTATTGTATTTTATAGCCCAAAAGAAAAAAAAAAAAAAAAAAAAAAAAAAAAAAAAACGAGAAAAGAAAACCTCCCTCAGCATTCTCCCTATAATCTCAAATTTATAACCATGTCCAGGGTAATTCACCCACAAGACAACTAGAAACAACAGTGGAAGAGATAGACCCATCTGTTGGAGTGATTTCTTAACTGCAGAAAACGTTTTCTTTTCTTTAAAAGTAAAGCTGTTAAAAAAAAAATCTATATACATTTCAGTCCACAGAGCATGAAACTCTAATTTTTCCACCTCTCAAGCACTTTGGGTAAATGAATTTTTTTTTTTTTTGCATATGTGGGATTAGAAAAAAAAAAACCAACAAAATTGTGTGAAGGGAGTGTGAGAGATTGATTTTCGACCACATGAAAGTCTTCAGAGTAAAAGCATAAAAGGTTCTTGAAGTAAATTAGCACCCATAAGAATTCTATTTTGCTTGGTACTGTAATCTGTACGTTCCACTGATATGTTTTTTTTCTCCTTGATATACAGGAGTGTTGAGCGGGAAGTCTGAGAGGCCTCAGGGTAGACACTGTAGGCAGCCTGCAGGAAGGCTGGGGTTACCGTGATAAGCACCTTGCCGTGTAGGCAGGGGGTGACACTGGCATCACAAAGGCAGGCTGAGAGTTCGGAGTGGGTTACATTGCTCACTGCCGCAGTTAGGTCTCACCCAGTATTCCTGACTGTATGGGATGACAAAGAAAGGACTGTACTGTTCAGGCTTTTGTGTTTCTGTAACTAAATACCGGGTGGAAACAACCTAATCACAGGCTTATTTTGGTTTATGGTTTTAGAGGAATCAATCCATTATGGTTGGGTGGTGAGGGCAGAGCAGCCAGTTCTTGACTGGGCATTTAGAAAGCCAGAAAGGGCGAGAAAGAGGAAGAAGTTGGGAGGGAAGGAAGGGAGGAAGAAAGGAGACGGGGTGAGAGAAAGAACCAGGGGGAAGATTCCTTCAGTTACCTCCCATCCCTCCTGAAGTTGCATGAACTCCCTGCCCCCAGCACCCCTAGATGATGATGATAGGGCATCTAACAGGTAATCCTGTTTCTCACCATGTACTCTTAAACGATAGCAAGAGCTCTATGCAGAGGCAGACCTGCAGGGCCCTGCAGGTCCTGACAGGTGGAAGTGATCTATGGAGAATGATGTCATTAGCATCAGGTTCTTACCAAGCAGCTTCCGGTCTTGCTTCTGCTTTCTTTCATCTACTCATTCATCTAGTTTTTAAGTTACTTAGCAGCTTGGCAGAGCAGCCTGTGTGGGCGGAATTAATGACCATGTGAGGAGGCCTGGTTTTCTTTCCCTATGTGGCAAAAGGAAAATTAGGTTTGTGTCATGAGTTGGACTTTAGAAACGTCACTCACTGCATATTTGTCTTAAACATTCAGCTTGAAGAGAACTATGGTCTCCATAAAGATTTGAACATTTATGTTACCACCCCCCTGTATATGTAATAGAAATTAAAATCCTCTGTTACCAAAATTCTGCCAAGCCCCAAGCCAGCATCATTTCTTGTCCATCTTCAGGTAACAAAGAGTGTGGTTTTTCTTTTTCCCTTCCCACTTTTCTGATGAACTCCACACTCAAGTGTAACATGGCCCTATCTCAGGAAACAACTGATATTATTTTTACTCTGGTAGGAACATAGGCTTCTGTACAGGCCTGCCCAGCACTATTTGTACTTCAATAGTAATTTAGAGGTACAACTGTATTTTACTTTGTTTCTAAGACATGCATGTAGCTTAGGTTGGCATCAGACTCCCTATTCTCTTACCTCAGCCTCTCAGGTGTCAGGACTAGAGGCAAGAACTACTACATCTGCAAAACTATCTATTTGTTTAAGAAAATTCAAAAATAAGTAACTGTATCGGGGAGCCATTTTGGGAGTGTGGTTCCATTTCAAGTGTTGTATGTGACTTCTTGACTTGGTCATAAGATTGGCATTTCCTGTATTTCTCACCATGGGGTTAAATATTTAAACAGACTCAATTTCCTTTCTGTTTGAAGTGGAGCCAACCCCAGGATCCCAGGACATTTGTATCTTCCTTGAAGCCGCATTTTATTTGATAAAAGCCAGTTAATGAAAAACATTTCTGAATTAGTACAGAATACATGATTTGTCATTGATCTAAAACTAGTGACAAAGACGCATTACTAGAATGTCTTCAAGGAGGAAACGGTTGACTGTAATTAGAACACAAACTGTACATCAGACCCTCAATCATCAGCAACCTTATAGGAATGGAAGCTTCTATCAATACATAATTACCCTGGCACCCACACACCTGTTATTCCACTTATAGGCTCTTTTGTCTTCAAAAGAATTTCTGGATAGAAAACAATATTTGTTTTAACAGGAGGCAATGGGAGATGGCCTTTAGCGGTCCTAGGTTCTCCTCAGATGCTTCTGCACAAAGCCAGTTTCTGTAAACAGGGCCCCAGCCTTCATTCGTGTCACCAGGGACTCTTTGATGTGCAACTTCATGTCCTTAGCCACCTGAACTTCATTAGTTGATGTTCTTAGTTTTGGACATACTAGCAAAGTGCCTCTAGAAGCCTGAATAAGTTTATGTGTATCTAGAGAAATCCACCAAAATTGTGCTCAAGAAAGAATATGAAGGAAAAAGAATGGGCAAGGGATCCATGAAACTATATTTTATCTACATTTAAAAAAAAGACCTATGTAGGGATCAGCAGTTAAGAACACTGTATCCTCTTGTAGAGGACCTGGGTTCAGTTTCCAGCATCCGTATGGTGGCTCAAAATTGTCTTTAAGTCTAGTTCTGGGGGATCCGATGTCCTTTTCGTGCTCCATGAGTACTGCATGGATATGATGTACATGAATACATGGAGGCAAACACTCTCACCCGTACACCAAAGAATCTCTCTCCCTCCCCTTCCCCCTCCCCCTCACTCTCTGTATCCCTCTCTGTCTTCTTCCCCCCTTCCCTCCTCTTCCCTTCCCCTCCCCTCCTTCTCCCTCTCCACCCCCTTCTCAGAAGGCATGTGTGGTGGTTTGAATAGGAATGGACCCCTAGACTCATGAGTTTGAATGCTTGGCCCATAGGGAGTGGCACATTTCCCACAGATTCTTATCCCAGGGTCTAAGGGAGAGGTTGTCACAGAACTGTTTGAAATAATTTAACTAGGAAAGCACATACATGTGAAGAGGACTGCAGGGCTCCAAATGAAGATGCAACGTGAGAAATGGCTGTTACAGCATGATCTAGGCTATCCTCCTGAACCCTCATCTGTGTGGATTCATCTCTCGGTGTCTCTCCCTTAGACACACACACTCTCTCTCTCTCTCTTTCTCTCTCTCTACACACACACACACACACACACACACACACACACACACACACACAAATACACACATACACACACATCTAAAATCCCTCTCTCCTTCCACACATACACATCTCTTTCTCTCTCTCTTCTCTCTCTTTTTATTTATAATAGGCTATGCCTTTAAACCTTAAGTGTTTGAAGTGTTAATTATTTTATAACTGATAGACACCCCTGACAGTTTACATCTAAGTAACTTTAAAACTTCTAATATGCATTTTTATACCAATTTCCATTTCCACAATTTTTAAAAGCTAAGGGAACTTTAAAAATTATTTTATCAAATTAATTAATTATTAATTTGCATGGTGTTTTTCTTCAGGTAGGCACACATGCATGTGCCTGGTACTTAAGGAGAGTGGAAGAAGGCATTAGATCGCCTGGAATTGGACTTATAGACAGTTACGAGCCACCATGTGGTGCTGAGCCTGGCTCCTCTGGAGAGCAGCCAGTGCTCTTAAGCACTGAGCAGCTCCTCCATATTCACTTTTAAATTATTTCAACAGTAGATATGCTATATTATTGGATAGATTCTGTACCACTTAAAGCCTGTATTGAATTCATGGCTCAACACACAGGACCCTGAATTGTTTAAGTGACGGTCACTGGCTCCTAAAGAGAGGTGCTTCCCTCTGTTGGACATTATCACTCAGATTGCAGAGCCCCAGTTACACTGACCAGTGGAGCCCTAGAATATCAGGTCCTAGCCCAGAGCTTGAATAGGTTCTTGACAGCTTTCAAGGCAGTGTGTTTCAGAAGGATTATTGTATGAGTACAGGAAACTTTGTGTCAGCAGCTGGATTTCTAGTGTTTTACTTTAAGAAAATGAACCAGAAAGTTGTTGTGGGTACTTTTTGAAATTCTTTCTATGCTATTATATACCCAATAGGTATCTATTAACTGCCTGCTCTTCTCGTTGTTGTATTTCTATTGCCTGAGCCACTGAAGAGCATGGCAGCTGTGCAGTTACTTAGCTAAGACCTATGTGATCTGTATTTCTGGGTCAGTGGATGTAATTATATGGCTTGTCCAGTGTGTATGTTTGTAGATCAAGAAATTGTGGCAGTTGGTGAATTGGTAGCACTTTTGGAGATGCTGGTCCTTAAGCTGTATTTTGGTAGAAGGAAGGAGAATAGACCGTATGTGCATGGTGAGACCATCAGGAAGAGCCTGCCTAGCAATGAGCAGACGGCATGGGTAGTTGGCAGAGAACTGTACTAACTGGAAGATACATCCCTTGTTGAGCATGGTGGGGAATAATTTCCATCGACAATTTTGTGTCAGATGATGGAGGCTTGATACCAGGTAGAGTGATTCAGGCTTCATGGGACAAGAAGAGGAGACACAGAAAAGAAATGTGTTGGAGACCATGCAAAGTCAGAATGGCAGATGGAATAGCGCTGAGGAACCAAGTAGAGAGCACTGTTAACAGCCAAGGTGCTTGGGAATTGTAAACAGCCATCCATCACGCTCCTCACCAACTGTGCCCTTTGATTTCACAATGATTTATCTGTTATACCACCCCCTCATTACCTAAAACATAGCACTACAATTTCACATACCATCTGTGAGTTAGAAATGGTCATAATTAACTACCAAAATGTTCTGAGAAGGTGTTCTGCTAAAACCAGCTGATTATACTTGTCAGCATGCTCTATGCAAGGACCATGGCATTCACTGTGAGAGGAGATGTATTTTGTCTTTTCTTTAGTGGACCACACTTCTTACATGGACCATGGCATGAGGAGGTTGTGACTCTAATTAAGCATCTTTAGGTTTAGTGTTTTGACTGATCCTCAATTAAGGACAAAAACAATAGTCCCATCAAAATTAAAGTTCCCTGAAGAGGGACTCTTTCTATGGTTGTATTATAACACAAGTCTGTATTCCAAATGTCTTCTTAATATAAGAAAAATATCATGGGGTGGGAAAGATGGCTCAGCAGTTAAGAGCACTGGCTGATCTTGCAAGAGAACTCATGTTCAATTCTTATCACCCATATCTGTAACTGCAGTCCCAGGAACTTGATGAGCATTCTTCTGGCCTCTGTCCAGTCAAAACACTCATATGAATAAAGTTAAGTAAAAAAGGAAAGAACTGTAAATAGATTAGTTAAGGCATTTCTTTCATTTGTCTTGGACCAGGAGTGGGACTTTTTGGTTGTGCTGCTGCTCCTATGATCTATCCTGTAACAGGATAAATTCACTCTTTTCACTAAGGTAGGCAGGATAGGATCTTCCTGCTTGGCCACTGTTCTACTGCTGTGAAGAGACCGTGACCACGACAACTCCTGTAAATCATTTACTGGAGGCAGGCTTACAATTCAGAAGTTTAGTCCATTATCTTCATGGTGGGGAGCATGTGGCATGCTGGCAGACGTGGTGCTGGAGAGTAGCTGAGATTCTACATCCTCATCTGCACTTATCAGGCAGAGAGAGAGAGCGAGAGAGAGGAAGGGAGGAAAAGGGAGAGAGAAGGACAGGGAGAGAGACTGGGCCTAACTTGAGCTTTTGAAACCCCAAAGCCCATCTCCAGTGACATATTTCCTCCAAGCAGGCCACACCCACTCCAAGGCTAAACTTTCTTCTTTTTGTATGTGTGTTTATTTTATTTTATTTTTTTCATTTTTATTATTAGTTACATTTTATTAACTCTGTATCCCAGCTATATCTCACTCTCTCATTCCCTCCCAATCCCACCCTCCCTCCCTCATCTCCTCCTTGCCCCTTTCCAAGTCCACTGATTGGGGAGGCCCTCCTCCCCTTTCATCTGACTCTGACTCTGTTTTATCAGGTATCTTCAGGACTAGCTGCAAAGTTCTCCTCTGTGGCCTAGCAGGACTGCTCCTCCCTTGGGGGGTGGGGAGGTCAAAGAGCCTGCCATTGAGTTCCTGTCAGAAATAGTCCTTGTTCCCCTTACTATGGGAAACCAATTGGATACTGAGCTACCACGGGCTACATCTGAGCAGAGGTTCTCCGTTATATCCATACATGGTCCTTGGTGGAGTGTCAGTCTCAGAAAAGACCCTGTGCCCAGATATAGTTAGTCCTTGTGGAGCTCCTATCCTTTCCACGTCATTCGAACTCCCCTTCTTTCATATGATTCCCTGTACTCTGCCGGGGGTTTGGTTATGAGTCTTAGTATATGCTTTGAAACACTGCTAGGTAGAGTCTTTCAGATGCCTTCTGTGGTAAATTCCTGTCATACTTCAATGCACATCCCATTTGTCTTTCTAAGTTAGGATTGATCATCTTACCCCTTGTCTGCTTTCTTGTTTATCTTCTTTAGGTGTATAGACTTCATTTTGTTTATCATATCTTGTAGGGCTATATAAGCGAGTATATACCATGTTTGTCTTTCTCCTTCTGGGATACTTCACTCAGAATGATCTTTTTTAGATCCCACCATTTGCCTGCAAATTTCATGATTTCCTTGTTTTTGATTGCTGAGTAGTATTCCATTGTGTAAAAATACCACAATTTTTGTATCCATTCCTCTGCTGATGGACATCTAGGTTGTTTCCAGCTTCTGGCTATTACAAATAAAGCTGCTACAAACATGGTTGAACAAATGTCCTTGTTGTGTACTTGAGCAAATTTTGGGTATATACCTAGGAGTGGTATAGCTGGGTCTTGAGGAAGCAATATTCCTAATTGTCTGAGAAAGCGCCAGATTGACTTCCAGAGTGGTTGTACCAGTTTACATTCCCACCAGCAATGGAGGAGGGTTCCCCTTTCTCCACAACCTCTCCAGCATGTGTTGTCACTTGAGTTTTTGATCTTGGCCATTCTCATGGGTGTAAGGTGAATCTCAGGGTCATTTTGATTTGCATTTCCCTAATGGCTAATGAGGTTGAGCATTTCTTTAAGTGTTTCTCTGCCATTCGATATTCCTCTATCGAGAATTCTCTTTTTAGCTCTGTTCCCCATTTTTTAATTGGATTACTTGGTTTGCTGCATTTCAGCTTCTTTAGTTCTTTGTATATACTGGATATTAGCCCTCTGTCAGATAAAGGGTTGGTGATGATTCTTTCCCAATCTGTAGGCAGTTGCTTTGTTTTGATGACAGTGTCCCTTGCTTTACAGAAGCTTTTCAGTTTCATGAGGTCCCATTTATTGATTGTTGCTCTTAGAGCCTGTGTGTTGGTGTTCTGTTCAGGAAGTAGTCTCCTGTGCCGATGAGTTTCAGGCTGTTCTCCACTTTTTCTTCTAACCGATTTAGAGTATCTGGCTTTATGTTGAGGTCCTTGATCCACTTCGATTTTAGTTTTGTGCAGGGTGATGAATATGGATCTATTTTCATTTTTCTGTATGTAGGCATCCAGTTGGACCAGCACCATTTGTTGAAGATGATGTCATTTTTTTTCCATTGAATGGTTTTGGCTTCTTTGTCAAAAATCAAGTATTCATAGGTATGTGGGTTTATTTCTGGGTCTTCTATTCAGTTCCATTGATCCTCCTTTCTGTTTCTAAGCAAATACCATGCAGTTTTTATTACTATTGCTCTATGGTACAGCTTGAGATCAGGGATGGAGATACCTCCAAATGTTCTGTTGTTGTACAGGATCGTTTTGGAGATTCTGGGTTTTTTGTTTCTCCATATGAAGCTAAATCTTTTTTTCAAGGTCTGTAAAGAATTGAGTTGGTGTGGAATTGCATTGAATCTGTAGATTGCTTTTGGCAGGATGGCCATTTTCACAATGTTAGTCCTACCAATCCATGAGCATGAGAGATCTTTCCATCTTCTGATATCTTCTTCGATTTCTTTTCAGAGACTTGAAGTTTTTCTCAAACAGGTCTTTCACTTGCTTGGTTAGTGTCACCCGAAGGTACTTTATGTTATTAGTGGCAATTGTGAAGGGTGTTGTTTCCCTAATTTCTTTCTCAGCCCTTTTGTCTTTGGTATACAGGAGGGCTTCTGATTTTTTTGAGTTGATTTTGTATCCAGCACTTTGCTGAAAGTGTTTATCAGCTGAAGGAGTTCTCTGGTTGAATTTTTGGGGTCGCTCATGTATACTATCATATCATCTGTGAATAGTGACACTTTGACCTCTTCCTTTCCAATTTGTATCCCCTTGTATCCTTTAGTTGTCTTATTGCTCTGGCTAGGACTTCAAGTACTATGTTGAAGAGATATGGAGAGAGTGGGCAGCCTTGTCTTGTCGCTGATTTCAGTGGGATTGATTTGTTTCTCTCCATTGAGTTTGATGTTGGCTATAGGCTTGCTGTATATTGCCTTTACTATGTTTAGGTATGTGCCTTGTATCCCTGGTCTCTCCAAGACTTTAAACATGAATGGGTGTTGGACTTTGTCACATGCTTTTTCAGCATCTAAGGAGATGATCATGTGGTTTTTCTCCTTCAGTTTGTTTATGTGGTAGATTACATTGATGGATTTCCGTATGTTGAACACCCTCCATTGCCTGGGATGAAGCCTACTTGATCATGGTGGATGATATCGTTGATGTGTTCTTGGATTCAGTTTGCAAGTATTTTATTGAGTATTTTTGCATCAATGTTCATAAGAGAGATATGTCTGAATTTCTCTCTTTTTTGTTGGGTCTTTGTGTGGTTTAGGTATCAAGGTGACTGTGGCTTCATAGAATGAGTTTGGTAATGTTCCTTCTGTTTCTATTTTGTGGAATAGTTTGAGGAGTATTGGTGTTAGCACTTCTTTGAAGGACTAGTAGAATTTTGCGCTAAAACCATCTGGTACAGGGCTTTTTTTTGGAGGGGAGATTGTTAATGACTGCTTCAATTTCCTCAGGGGATATAGGGCTATTCAGTCTTTCTACATGATCTTGACTTAATGTTGGGAGATGGAATCTATCAAGAAAATTTCCCATTTCATTTAGATTTTCAAATTGTAGTATGTAGCTTTTGTAGTATGACCTAATGATTGTTTGGATTTCCTCAGTTTCTGTAGTTATGTCACCCTTTTCATTTCTGAGTTTGCTGATTTGCATAGATTCTCCCTGCTTTTTAGTTAGTTTGGCTAAGGGTAGGTCTATTTGTTGATTTTTTTCAAAGAACCAGTTTTTTGTTTCATTGATTCTTTGAATAGTTTTATTTGTTTCTAATTGATTGATTTCAGCCCTGAGTTTGATTATTTCCAGCTGTCTACTCCTCTTGGGTGTATTTGTTTCTTTTTTTTCTAGAGTTTTCAGTTCGGCCATTAAGTTGCTTGTATGTGATGTTACAAATTTCTTCTTGAAGGCAGTTAGTGCTATAAATTTTCCTCTGAGCGCTGCTTTCAATGTGTCCCATAAATTTGGGTATGTTGTGCCTTTGTTTTCATTGAATTCTAGGAAGTCTTTAATTTCTTTCTTTATTTCTTCCTCAACCTAGCTCTCATTGAGTAGCAAGTTGTTCAGTTTCCATGTGCGTGTCAGCTTTTTGTTATTTCCGTTGTTGTTGAGGTCCAGCTTTAGTCCATGGTGGTCAGATAGAATACAAAGGATTATTTCAATCTTTTTGTATCTGTTGAGGCTTGCTTTGTGACCAACTATATGGTCTATTTTATAGAAGGTTCCATACGGTGCTGAAAAGAAGTATACACTTTTAAGTTTGGGTGAAAAGATCTGTAGACGTCTACTAGGTCCATTTGATTTAGGGACTCTGTAAGTGCCTTTATTTCCCTATTTGGTTTCTGTCTAGTTGACCTGTCCCTTGGTGAGAGTGGGGTGTTGAAGTCTCCCACTATTAAGGTATTAGGATCAATGTGTGATTTAAGCTTTAATAATGTTTCATTTACGAATGTAGGTGGTCTTGTATTTGGGGCATAGATATTCAAAATTGTAATGTCCTCTTAGTGGATTTTTCCTTTGATGAGAATATAGTGGCCCTCCTTATCTTTTTTGATTAACTTTGGTTGAAAGTCGATTTTATTAAATATTAGGATGACTACTCCAGCTTGTTTTCTGGAACCATTTGCTTGAAAAACATTTTTCCAGCCCTTTACTCTGAAGTAGTGTTTATTTTTGTTGCATATGTGTGTTTCTTGGATGCAACAGAATATTGGATCCTGTTTCCGCAACCATTCTGTTAGTCTGTGTCTTTTTAGTGGGGAGTTGAGTCCGTTGATGTTGATAGATACTAGTGACCAAGAATTGTTACTTACTTTTGATGTGGGGTTGGTGGTGTCACTGAGTTTCATTGCTTGTATTCTTTTGGGGTTTTTTGTTGTTGTTGTTGTTGTGTAGTTATCTATTCCTTCTGTTTCCTTAGATGTAGTTGTTTTCTTTGGGTTGTAGTTTCCCTTCTAGTAATTTCTGTAGAGCTGGGTTACTATGTAGATATTGTTTAAATTTGGTTTTGTCATGGAATATTTTGAATTCTCCGTCTATGTTGATTGAAAGTTTGGCTGGGTATAGTAGTCTGGGTTGGCATCTGTGGTCCCTTAAGGACTGCATGATTTCTGTCTAGGCCCTTCTGGCTTTCATAGTTTCTGTTGAGAAATCTGGTGTGATTCTGATAGGTTTACGTTCATATGTTATTTGGCCTTTTTCCCTTGCTGCTTTTAATTTTTTTTTCTTTGTTCTACAGGTTCAGTGTTTTGACTATGATATGACGTGAAGAATTTCTTTTCTGGTCTAGTCTATTTGGTGTTCTGTAGGCCTCTTGTATGTTTATGGACATCTGTTTCTTTAAGTTGGGAAAATTTTTTTCTATAATTTTCTTGAAAATATTTTCCGGACCTTGGAGCCTGATGTCTTCTTTTTCATCTACTCCTATATTCTTAGATTTTGTCTTTTCATGGTGTCCTTGATTTCTTGGATGTTTTGTGTTTGGAACTTTTCTAATTTTATTTTTTCTTTGAGAGATGTGTCAATTTCTGCAAGTGTATCTTCGGCACCTGAGATTCTCTCTTCCATCTCTTGTATTCTGTTGGTGATGCTTACCTTTGTAGTTCCTGATATTTTTTCTATGTTCTCCAGCTCCAGATTTTTCTCTATTTGTGTTTTTTTTATTGATTCTAATTCTGTTTTTGTGTCTTGCACCATTTCCTTCATCTGTTTGAATGTGTAGTCTTGCTTTTAAATGACGTTTTCTATTTTTTTTTTTGTCTGTTTCCTCTCTCTATATATCGTTAATTGTGCCTCTACTTGTTTGGCTGTATTTGCCTGTATTTCTATGAGAGCTTTGTTTATTTCTTCTTTATTTGCTTTCATTTGTGTGGATATTTCTTTGAGAGCTTTGTTCATTTCCTCTTTGTTTGCCTCAATTTTCGTGGTCATTTCTCTGAGAGCTTTATTTATTTCCTCTTTGTTCGTCTCGATTTCATCTTCGATTTTTCTGAAGGCTTTGTTCATTTCCTCTTTATGGGCTTCTAATAGCTGGAAAATCATAGTTTTGAAGTCGTTTTCTTTGTATCTAGTGAATTGAAGTGTCCATTGATTTGTGGGGTTGCTGGTGAGGTCATTATGTCCTGATTTTTGTTGGGTGTGTTCTTATGTCTGCCTCTGGCCATCTGGTTATTTATAACCCTCACTGTTTGCTCTTCGAGTTTGTAGTTCAGGCTAAGATCGTCTCTTTCTGTTTTCTGGACTGTTTTTTCAGTAAGATGAGATAGGTTCACTGGTTTTGGAGTGTACGTTGTGGTTTCAGTTTTACCTAAGTAAGGAATGTGACGCTGGCGCTATTCGCATGCACTTTTAGCAGGTACAGTGTGTGTGAGTAGATTCCCTGACTATTACAGTGGCCTACACGCCAAACTAGTATGCAGTTCTGTCTGGGATCCAGGGATTGTTTGCCTGGATTACACTAGTAGTCCCACAAGGCAGAGGCTTCAGCGTTGGAGTTGCTATCCCAAGAATCCCTATGGTGCCCACACTAGGGGTGTGGGTTGCAGGGCTCTCTTGTCTGGTTGCTTGGGTAGAGAGGCCCTGGGTCTGGGGAAAACTCTCCCTAGAAGGCACACTCACTCCCTTGCAGGACCAGTTGGAATGCACAGGAGTACCCCTTGCTCTCTACTCTTGGATTTGATCCTGCTGGGGCAAATGTGGGTGTAGGCTAATAGTCAGCTCTGTGGCACTGTAGCAGCCAGACTTGGTGTCCACCTACACTGTGTGCCGTCTCTCTGACCTTCCCCTCCGCCAGGGAAGGCTTATGGTGGCTGGTTCCAGGGTAGCACTGGAAAGAGTTGGGTTGAGTGCCTTAATCCCAGATCCCAGGCCCAGATCTCTCTGCCAGAAGCCGCCTGGCGCTAGCTCATATGTCGGCCAGTTATGGGAGAGTACCAGGTAGGGTAGAGTGTCCTCAGATCTAGAACTCGGGTTTCTCTGCCAGGGCCCACTGGGTGCACTGGAGAGGGGGTTCTGTGGCCTGTGGCAGGCTGCCTCTCTGTCCTTCCCCTCTGTCCTTCCCCTCTGCTAATGCAGGCTTATGACAGTGTTCTCAGGGGAGTGCCAGGAAGGGTTAGGAATTCTCCGTTCCTAATCCTGAGCCGGGGGTTTCTCTAAGGCTAAACTTTCTAATCCCTGACCAGTTCCTGATGACCAAGCATTCAAACCTTTGAGCCCATGGGGACCATTCTTATTTAAGTCACCACACGTTTGTTTGCCAGTTCCTTCTCTTAGGGGACTCTCTTGAAGAAAGTCAGGCAACAGTTTCCATCCTCATTCCCAGGCCCTACCCTTGGGTCCACTCATCTATTCATTGTGAATAAGCAGATGCATTAGATTGTCTAACATGATCAGAGGCTGAGATGTCAGGACAGGAAAAATTGCTTAACCCTAAAAGCTGAAGCTGCCGTAGAACAAGGAAAATCAATGACTGATTGGCAGATTTTTAGATGCTACAGATTTTTACATAAACAAAGTTTTAATAAATATGTATAAGCCACATATTCTACATATATTACATAATCATTTGATAAAGACTAAAGAAAAAGAATTTGAGAACCCCAAATATAGCAGGGGGTGGTGTGGTGGGGCAGCAAAGTAAGACTTAAAAAGTAATTGCCATGAAGTATGAGCAATAAATTTATGTTTTAAGGATTCAATATTTGGAAGCCTCTCCAATTTGAACCCCAGTACAACCTGAGTTCACAGATCTTGTGTTAGTCATGAAATCCATACCTATCTTTCCAGTGTTTCACTATGGAGCTTGTTGAAGGGTTCTGCTCATCATACTTAAATTAGCTGTTACGGTTAAAGAAAGTCAAACTTATTTGAAAGTGTTATGGAATCCACTTATGATGTTTCATCCTACATTTTCTCAGTCAGCTAGTATGAAAGTATAAATTTCCATTGTGGGATTGAGGTGGAACTAATTAAATGTTTTATGTCATCCATCAACATGATAGAGTGATGTTTCTTCTTTGATCTATTCTTGTATCTTTTCCCCCTAATATGAAAACAACCTAAAGTAAGTTCTACATGGTCATTACACATTATTAGTTATTAGAATTGGAATGGCTTGAGTGTCTGCATACATAAAATACTGCCTATTAGCACCTCACTCTTAAGCCACGTTTGTCTGTGACCGTTTTCTTTTTCTATCCATTTCCAACTTTAGTATCTAGGTTATACTGGTCTTAAATTTTTTGTTGGAAAATGGTTATCATTTCATATTCTTTGAAGCCATTTAAAAATGACAGGCATAATCTATTCTTTGGAAGAACAACCCTTTTGAAATGTGGCTACCTAAAAGCATTTTCAGTGCTATCTGTGTTGTAAGGACCATTTCGGTTTTTCCATTTCTTTTAAAATTGATTTTTGATAATTTGCATTTCCTGGAAGAGGCTAAAAATTGTCCTGTAAGTCTTATCTTGACCTAGAGGTCTTAATAGGTAACTTTCTCTGGTTACTTTTTAAAAAGTCTGAGAGTTTCTGCTTTATTGTCACTGTCGCACATGTGTCACTTAGAAGAGTGTTTTTCCACTCTGTGGTATGGCTGCTCTGCTGCTCCATGCAGCAACTTCCCTCAGCCTCTTGGTGAAATATGGCTGGATGTTGGACCCTCCTGGATTTAGTAACATGAGCCTTCCCAATTTTGCATGTATCAAAATATCATTTAATGATAAAAAATTATTGACCTCTTTATTGGGGAAAGGGTATTTTAATTTTGATTAATAGAGAAAAGACAATGTACACTAATTTGATAGTATTTTAAAACAAATATAAATCTACTTAATTACAGTAGAACTTGATGCATGTTATCCACTCTTTTGTTTATCAGTTCCCAGTGCTGTTTCTATTTGATCTGCTTCTCCTATGTAATCCTTTCTGGCCTGCCCTGACTTTTCCTGCAGCTCTTATCAATCCCCTTGGTTAACAAAGACACCCCACCACCACCAATGCAATGGTTCTCAACCTTCCTCACACTATATGTTGTGGACACCCCAACCACAAAATTATTTCGTTGCTACTACATAACTCTAATGTTGCTACCGTTATGAATGGCAATGAAAATATCTGATAAACCGGATATCTTATATATGGCCCCTAAAGGGGTAGTGAGCCACAGGTTGAGAACTACTGAGCCCTTAAGTTAAAAGGAACTAAGGTTTTTCTTTTTACAACTCCTTGTATTTACAATAACAAACTGTCAGGGCTGCTGCTAGCTTAACTGATTAAGGCACTCTGCTGTTAAACAATAAAAGATTTTAGCCAGAGAGCTATTTTGGTGGTAGAGAAACCAGAAGGACTGGATATTTCAATTGATAAAGCTTCAGACCCTGAATCTAAAAGTTCAGGTTTTAATCCCTTGCTACCTCTCTTTCCCTTTAGAGGCTCTCATGATCAGGTGCCCCTGGTAGTGAAACTGTATGCAGAGTTAAACTGTGTATATATAGAGAGACCCAAATAGCAAGGCTACCAGCCTGGAAATACAGAGGGCCTCTGAAAGATTCTACCCAGCAGGGTATCAAAGCAGATGCTAGACTCATAGACAAACTTTGGGCAAAGTGCAGAGAAACTTATGAAAGAAGGTGGAGATAGAAAGACCTGGAGGGGACTGGAGTGCCACAAGAAGAACAGCAGAACCAAAAATATCTGGGCTCAGGAATCTTTTCTGAGACTGATACTCCAACCAAGGACTGTGCATGGAGATAACCTAGAACCCCTGTACAGAGGTAGCCCACAACAGTTCAATCTCCAAGTGGGTTCCCTAGTAATGGGAGCAGGGACTGTCTCTGGCATGAACTCAGTGGTTGGCTCTTTGATCATCTTCCCCTGAGGGGGAGTAGCCTTACCAAGCCATAAAGGAAAACAATGCAGCCAGTCCTGATGAGACCTGATAGGACAGGGTCAGAGGGAAGGGAGGAGGATATCCTCTATCAGTGGACTTGGGAAGGGGTATGGGAGGATAGTAGGGAGGGAGGGTAGGATTGGGAGGAAATAAAGGAGGGGACTACAGCTGGGATACAAAAGGAATAGACTATAATTAACAAAAAAATTTTTTTTAAAAGGCAAGAAAAGAGTTAAAGTATATATAGAGGGAGGCCCAAATAGCAAGGTTACCAGCCTGGAAGTTTAAGGGTTACAGTGTAGAGAAAAACACCAACCACCAGCTAGTTATTGTACCTACCTTGGTTTCCCCTGTGTGCTGGAGCTGTTCTCTAGCACAGTACGAAACTAATATCTTGCTCAAATTTAAAATTTTTTGTTGAACACATATACATGTATAATTTTTATATGACAGAGAAAATTGCTTTCATTGAATATAAATTTCAAAAATTCTCTAATTAAATGATTCATACTTCCAAGTGCAAAAGGTTTTTATTCCTCTCTCAAAATGTTAATGGTTTTGTTCCTTAATCTGCTAGTTAACAGAGTGCTCTTGTGCCACTTGTATTAGCACCCACTGTTTCTGGTAACGATTAAGTGACCAGTTAGATTTTATTCATCTGAAGAACGTTACTCTTTGTGGAGGCTGTTAAGTGCCTATTTTTCCTTCATCCTTGATATTCTGAAATCTATTGGAAATAGCCTATATAAGTGTTTGTTTCTTTATGAATTCTACCCTACTTCCCACTTGAAATAACCAACTTACCCCTTGCTGTCAGCCTGCTTTTTGTCTGCAGGCTACTATACTATCTTACTTAGTATAGTAGCTACTAGTTTTAAGAATAGTTTCTGAAAAAAAGTATGTTTGCATATCACATGAGTTTTGTCTTCACTGTGACAAAGTACCTGACAAGAGACAACTTACTAAGGAGGCACTTACATTGGCTCAGTTTTAGAAGACACAGTTCCTCATGGTATGAAAGACAAGCCAATGGGGACAGGAGGTGCTGGTCACATGGTGTCTACAGTCAGGAAGAGCGATGGACTCTGGCGCTCAGCTCACTTTCTCCTTTTCTGCTTAGTCCAGGACTCCAGCCCATGGCCTGGGGCTGCCCCTTTTCAGGGAGGTTCTTCTCTCCTGAGTCACACAGATCTGGAAAGAGAGGCACTCAAAGGTGGCCATCATTAATGCCCCAGGTGTTTATTCATCTATTCAAAGTGAACACTGAAATGTTCACTTTGTTGCCTAAAATAAAACTGCCAGAAATTTGCATTGTTTTTTTTTTCCAGATAATATGGAGGTGACTTGGGTGGGAAGGAAGAGATACCTTGATAGTTAGAGACACTAAGATTTAGGGGATATGATCTAGGGCAGAACCTACTTTTAATCATTTATCTTTATCTACAAACAGGGGGTGTACTCCTAAAAGCTCCCTCCGGGAATTTAAGATTCTATGCACTGTGTGTATGAGGTGGATACCATGTCTATTATGGGCAACTTGGAAATGTGGGATGCATTTTGGATTCTGAGATAACTCAGTCATTTTGAGCATTTGTATGCAGGATCTGAGGTAATAAACCTTTTGCAGCAAATGGGAAAAACTTGAAAAAGAAAGAATTGTGCAAAGAAAAAAAAAAGCCTTCATTGTCCCACTGAGAGACAGCATGAGCAGTGGGCCACCAGGTACTTTCCTCTGCCCCTGGGAGTTTGGTCTTAGACCTTCTCAATGGACTAGGCTCATAGTGACACACATTGCCTCAGATGGCTAACTGACCATCTAACCTTGGCTGATGGTAAATCTTGCTGTGCCTTTGCTTCACAAATAGCTGGAATTGCCTCTTTCCATGTTTCTGACTCACCAGGGTGGCCTTCTAGTCTTAACGATGGGTAACTGTGGTACGGTATGTGCTGGTGTAAATTTGTCGTTTTCCCTGTTCACCTTAGCACGTTCATCCATTAGATGCATTTGCTTCCAGCTGAAGCTGTGGACCATAGGCATCATTTCCTGTCACTTAGATTGGACATGGCATGTGCAAAATAGGTGAGCTCTTATGCTTTGTAGCCCGGGGGCTTTGACAGCAGGTAGATTAAAAAAGCCTCTTAGCAGACAAAGTCTTTGGCATAATGGTTTAACATTTGCTCAGCGTACCTGAAGGGAAGGAGCTTCAGTCATGGTAAGGCAAAGTGCTGAAGATTAACAGCTGCTAATTTGAGCTCATCTCTGTTGCCCTTCCATTCACTTTAGAAGTTGTATTGGCTAAAATGCAATTTGAAAATTCTCTATTTCATCTCAAAATATGTGCTTTGTATGTTAAACTCTGCTACTGGCTTGTTTCAAATATCCTTTAGAGACAGATTTTAGCTGAAACTGAAAGAGGCCATTCCAGGAGAAATTTAATTATTTAAGAATAAATGTAGATGTAGCCCATGGCAGTTCAATGTCCAAGTGGGTTCCATAGTAATGGGAACAGGGACTGTCTCTGACATGAACTGATTGGCCTGCTCTTTGATCACCTCCTCCTGAGGGGGGAGCAGCCTTACCAGGCCACAGAGGAAGACAATGCAGCCACTCCTGATGAGACCTAATAGACTAGGATCAGAAGGAAAGGAAGACCTCCCCTATCAGTGGACTTGGGGAGGGGCATGTGTGGAGAAGGGGGAGGGAGGGAGGGATTGGGAGGTGAGGAGGAAGAGAGCTACAGGGGGGAAACAAAGTGAATAAAGTGTAATTAATAAAAATTAAAAAAGAATAAACGCATATACTTTTTTATGTAGTGAAATCTGGGCATCAGAGGGGAGTAAAGAGAGCAACCTTTCCTCCTGTTGTTTCACTCCTAGATGGAAGCTACCTCTGCTGCTTTGTCTTCCTGTTTGTTTTCATATCTGGGTCTCTAGCTGTTGAGCGCCTTCCCTACATCCTTAAATCTTTCCAACCCACCAATTTTTTTCAAAAGTTCAGCTGATTTTCTTTTTCTGTCTAAATGGCTCACTGTGGGCAAGTATGTCATGTTGAATAATGGACTGGCACGTGAAAACACTTGCTGATCTCTTTATTCCTGAAGACCTGACTGTGAGCCCCAGAGTCCATGGTATAGGAAGAAAACTGAGAACCAAGCCCATATGAACCCCACTTGTCCACTGAAGCACACATGAATATATATTCACTGACATCACAAAGGCACACAGAGGCACACACAGACATACACAGACACGCACACATATACACACACCACAGTACACACAGACACTTACTCTGAGGCATGCACAGGCACACATAGGCACACAGACACACACCCCATACAGAATGGCCATTGGGTTGGGTGAATAATCCATTCAATGGAGAAAACTGATTCTCCTCAAACAGCCATTGATCAATGGCTTCCCAGCTTGGGTCCTCATGAGATGTCCCCCTTTCACACTGGCACATGGGTTGATGTTGCCATCACATATAGGAATGTTTAAAAATATGTTATGTTTAAAATAATAGTCAAACCACACTGGTGCTGACATCCTATGACTTGGAATTGAGTCCTGAGTCTACCCTTGGTAGGTATGTATTTGAACAATTGCTAATTTCTTAATTCAGTAAATAGAAGAATTCCTAAGTGCCTTGAAGTGAAAATGAGGCGTGTACCATTACTGTGAATGCAATAGTACTTTTAGATGGATACTTAAAAATTAACACCTCCTTAGAAAACTGTTTCCTTCTATCCTTTTAGGTTCTTTGGCTATTCTATGAATTAATCTGATAAAAGATTTTTTCAAACATATTCTAATAATTTATTTTTTAACCAATATCTTACTTAAATTTCAACTATTCTTTGAAAATATCCTAAGATTTTTATTTTATTTTTATGTAGATGGGTGTTTTGGCTGGATAATTTTTATTTTATTTTTATGTAGATGGGTGTTTTGGCTGGATATACATCTACACACCAAATATATTTCTGGTGCCGTCCAAGGCCAGAAAAGGGCATTGGATAGCCCTGGCACAGGAGTTGATAAGCAGTGATGAGCAGCCATGTAGAGTCTGAGAATCAAGCCTGTGTCCTCTGAAAGAATAGACAGTGCTTTTCACTACTGAGCTCTCCATCAAGACCCTACCAATGCGTCTTAATCACAATCAACACCTCACCACCTTCCTCCAGCTCCACCTTCTGCATAGATGCATGTTCTGTTTTTTGTTTGATTTTAATAACCTACTGGTCTGATTAGTGTCTAAGTGTGGGGTCATTTTCTGGGGCATGCAAAACCTGCCAGTGCCCCTCCCCCGGTAGCTATCAGCTGCCAATAGCTGCTCAGCTTGAGGTGGGGCAATGGAAGCCTCTCTTCTTCATGATGACTTTTTTTTTTTTAATCTGGTATGATCTTGTGCAGGTCTTATACAGGTGACCACGGCTGTTGTGAACTCACATGTATAACAGCTATGACAAAAGATTAAGGAGAGGAAAATCATTAATTGCACATACGTAGAAATCTTGCAAAAATGTGCAGCTCAAAGAACAGACCAGCTGATCAAGGTTTATATAATCTTAGTTAGCATTTAGCTGTCAGCTTTGATGAGTCTGGAGTCACCTACGACAAGAGTCTCAACTGAGCAATTTTCTTAGTCAGGTTAGCCTCTAGGCTTGTCTGTGAGGGATTTCTTGATTGCTTCAGTTGAGGTAAAAGGGCCTGTAGATCAGAGGTAACATTTCCTGGGCAGGTAGTTCTGAGCTGTGTAAGAAAACTAAACATGAGTCTGTGAGTGAGCCAGTAAACAGCATGTTCACAAGGTTTCTGCTTCAAGTTCCTGCTTGAGTTCCTTCCTTGACTTCCCTCTATGATGGACTGTGACCTGGAAGTGTAAGCAATATAAACCTTTTCTCCTATACGCTGCTTTTGGTAAGTGTGTTTTATCACAGTAACAGAAAGAAATTTAGAACTCATACCATTCCAAGACGTAGCAGTATATAAGTGAGTATAGGCTCAGCATACTGAATGGGAGTGGGGGAAACAGACTGTGGAAAAAGGAGGGGTGTGGGAAATACATGCCATATAAATGTCTGTAGGTAAAATTGTTGTGCTATAGATGAAAATCTGCCAGGTAATAAAAGATGTCTCAGAAAATCTCTTCCTGGTATGGACATTAGATAAACAAAGAAAATTACCTTTATAAATATGATTTCTTTTACAAAAGGAAAAATTTATGTCTTATTTTTATGTAGTTAAGAGAGATGCAAGGAACATTTCATGTGTTATAAGTATTAAAACTGTCTTTCTTTTAGTTAAAAAAAATCAGTATCCATATCATATCAGAAGCATGTTTCAAAACTCTTCAGAGCCTGGAGGGAACACCTAGAATGGAAGGAATGTTACTGTTCAATTAAAAGCAACAAGGAAAGACCAACTACCTATCCTCACCTCTCCCTCAGCTCCTCCAAACCCAATCCCCTAGTCTCCTATCTAGCTCTGTAGCAGTCCACAGTCCACCTTCTGAAGCCATGGCCTCCACCTCACCCCATCTCTGAGGGATCATGAAGATTGCCCCCCCCATTTTCCTCCTCCCGCTCAGTGCTTTATCCCAGACCCTAACTCTAGCAGGCACTCCCTGGGTATCCACAGGCCACTCTGACCAGGGAAACAGGACTTTAGAGTCTTAGCTAGAGCAATAAAACAACTCAAAGAAATAAAGAGGATATGAACTAGAAAGGAAGGAGTCAAAGTGTAAAAGTAACCTTTTAAATATATTATTTATTACAGTTTATTCACTTTGTTTCCCAGCTATAGCCCCCACCCTCTTCCCCTCCCAATCCCACCCACCCTCCCTCCTTCCCTCATCTTCTCCCATGTGCTTTCCCCAGTCCACTGATAAGGGAGGACATCCTCCCCTTCCATCTGACCCTAGCCTATCAGGTCTCATCAAGACTGCCTTTCATAGCTTTCCTCTGTGGCCTGGTAAGGCTGCCCCTTCCCCCCTCGCTCCTATCAAGGGGTGAAGCCTGCTACAGAGTTCATGTCAGAGACAGCCCCTGTTCCCCTTACTAGGAAGCCCATTTGGAGGCTGAGCTGTCATGGGCTACATATGAGCAGAAGTTCTAGGTTATCTCCATAAATGGTCCTTGGTTGGAGTATCAGTCTCAGAAAAGATACCTGGGCCCAGATTTTTTTTTGTTCTGTCGTTCTCCTTGTGGAGCTCCAGAACCTTCCAAGTCTTTCTATCTCCCCCTTCTTTCATAAGATTCCCTACACTCTGCCCAAAGTTTGACTATGAGTCTCAGCATCTGTTTTAATACCCTTCTGGGTAGGGTCTTTCAGAGACCCTCTGTGGGAGGCTCCTGCCTTGTTCCTTGTTTTCACTTTCTTTTATTTGCCTGTTTCAGTTGTTGGCCTGGAGGCTTACTGCCTCTGTCTGCAAACCTAGGCCTAGTCCTGGAAGCTTCTAGCCTCTGTACCATCTAACCTAGGCTTAGAATATTTTCAGCCTCTGAGGCTTTCTGCTTAATAAGCTCACCCCTTTTTGTTCTTACTGAACTCTGGGCTGGCTGGTTCAACTCAGATATTCTGGATCAAATTCCTCTCCCAGCTAACTTATTCAATCTGGTTTTTCTTTCAGCTTCTGAATTTCTCTACTTGGCCTCAGACTAAGTCCAACAATCTTTTCTAATCTTCGGGCTCCTTCTCATTTTCTGGCTCATTCTGTCTTCACCTGTGTTGTCTCTATGCTACTTGTCTCTCTATTAGTGTCCTGGGGAAACTGCCTCCTCTCTCTGTATTACCAATTAAATAGCTTCCCTTTCCTCCCTCTTCTCCTGAAAGTTGGGCATATCCTATTCTGTCAACTCTTTCTTCGATTCATCAGTGTTTCTGCCACTCAATTAGACATCAATTTCAAACATGGGTATTTCCTTCTACAAAACTAAAGTTACCTTCATTGTTTGGGATTAAAGACATGTTCCACCACGGCTGGATCTAAGCTTTTCTTTACCTGAAATTTGCTCTATACCAGGGTGGCCTTGAACTCAGATCTGCTTCCTCTGTCTCCTGGATTAAAGGTGTCTTTATATTCTAGCCAGATCATATAGACCTAGAAGATCTTTGAATGTGACCTCTTGCTAGAACAGCCATGTTCTAAATTAGAATTCCTCTACATCAAAGTATCTTTATTTGTAGATGATATGATGCTATACACAAGTTACCCTAAAAATTCCACTTTGAAATGGAAACAAGTGGGCATAACAAAGCCTTGGGTGGTTACCTTCTCAGAGGGAGGATAGGAGAGATATCATGAAGACACTTGGAAACATTACTAGATAATTAATGATTAGCTGCAAGTCAGTGTTTGATAAATGAAATGAAAGTTGGTTATAACCCTTTTTAAAGATAAAGATATTTTGAGTTCTTTCTAATTTTTATACCCTTGATCTCCTTCATTTCTCTCAATGCTCTAGCTAAGATTTCAATACTATGTTGAATAGGTATGAAGAGATATGTCTTGTTCCTGATTTTCATGGAAATGCTTTAAGTTTCTCTCTATTTAAGTTGTTATTGGGTGTGGACTTCCTTTATACTGTCTTTATTATGTTGAACTATGTCCTTTGTATCCCTAATCTCTCCTGGACTTTTATCATTAAGACCATTTTGCCAAAGGTCTTTTCTGCATCTAGTGAGATGATCCTGTCATTTTTGTCTTTCAATTTATTTACATGGTGGAGTACATTTATCAATTTATATTTGTTGAATAGTATACATAAGTGACCCTAAAAATCTTGCCAAAAAACTTGTACAGATGATAAACACGTTCAGAAATGTAGCTGAATACAAAATTAACTCACAAACATCTCAGTAGCCCTCTTATATACAAATGAAAAATGGAGTGAGAAAAATTCAGGGAAACACCTTTTATAAAATATATTTTGGTAATTCTAACCAAGCAAGTAGAAGACTGTGTGGTAAAAAAGTTAAAGTCATTGAGGAAAGAAATTGAAAAAGATATCAGAAGATGGAAAATTACTCATACTCATGAATCAGTAGGCTTAATATAGTAAAAATGGCCACCTCACCAAAAGCAATCTACAAATTCAGTGCAATACCCATCAAAATTTCAACACAATTATTCACAGAGATTGAAAGGACAATTTTAGGCTTCATTTGGAAATTTAAAAAAGAAATTCAGGATAGCTGAAAGTAGGAAGACTAAGGGAACTGCAGGAGGTACCACTATCCTGGATTTCAAGTTAAAAGCTACAGTAATAAAAACAGAATGGCTTCTAAGAGAGTATAATAAAAAAAAGCCTGTTTTTTTGTTAATGAGACACAGTAAGGTAGATATGGAGAGGAGGAGAAATGGGGGGGTAGGATAAAAGATGTACAAGGAGGGGAAACTATAATCAGGATATATTATCTGATAAAACAATATATTTTCAATAAAAGGAGAAAAAAACCAGCATGGTATTGGCACAAAAACAAACACATTGATAAATGGAATTATATTGATGACCCCAACATAAATCCATACAAATGGACACTTGATTTTTTTTATAAAAAAAAAAAATAAACAGTGGAAAAAAAAACCCAGCATCTTCAAAAAATGGTGCTGATCAAACTGGATGGCTGCATGTAGAAGAATTCAAAGAAATTTATACTTATCACCTTGCACAAAACTCAAGTTCAAATGGAACAATAAAAACAACAACAAAAACACAACAAAAAAACAGAAATGCTGAACCTTATAGAAGAGAAAGTGGGGAATATTATTGAACTCATTAGCAGAGAAAATGACTTTCTAAATAGAATATCATTAGCACAGACACTAAGATCAACAACTAATAAATGGACCTCATAAAACTGAGAAGCTTCTGCCCAGCAAAGGACACTGTGATTTGGACAATGCTGCAGCCTACAGAATGGGAAAAGATGTTTACCAACTATGCATCCAATATAGGGCTAATAGCCAAAGTATATAAAGCAAGACCCTAGATCTCAAGAAAACAAATAACTGAATTTTTTAAAAAGAGGTATAGATCTAAACAGAATTCTCAAAAGATGAAATTCAAATGGCTGTGAAACACTTTTTAAAAATGTTTAACATCTTTAGTCATTGGGGAAATGTAAATCAAAACTACTCTGAGATTTCATCTTATACTCATGAGACTGCTAAGATCAATAAAACAAGTGACAGTTCATGCTGGTGAGGGTATAGAATAAGGGAAACACTCCTCCATTGCTGGTGGAAGCACAAACTTGCACAGCCACTATAAAAATCAACATGATGGTTCCTCAGGAAGGTGAGAATCAATCTACCATAGAGCCAGCTATACCACTCTTAGACACATACCCAAAAGATGCTTCATGCTATGATAAAGACACCTGTGCAACCATGTCCATTGCTGTTTTATTCATAACAGCCAAAAATTGGAAACAACTTAGATGTCCCTTAACAGAAGAATAGATAAAGAAAATGTGGTACACCTATACAATGGAGTATTTCTCAGCTGTTTAAAAAAAAATGAGATCATGAAATTTTCAAGTAAAGGAATTGAACTAGAAAAAAAATCATTCTGAGTTAACCCAGACCCAGAAAGAGAAATACAGTTTGTATTTGATATTATATGTATTAAATAATATATGTGGACATTAGCTGTTAAGTCAATAACAAAGCTATAATCCATAGAATCCCAATGGTTAGATATGGAGTAAGGGAGGAGGCAGAACAGATAGATCTCATTAGGAAGCAGAAATAGAATAGATAGTAATGGATTTCTGGAACAGGAGGATAATTATTAAGGAAAGTAGAGGAGGACATGAAAGGGAATATGGGAACAGACATCTAAAATTTGGGCCCTTTGGGTGGTAGAATGGAAACTTAACACAGTAGAAGCTTCCTAAAATATATACATATATTTTAACGGAAATTACCAAATAAAGGGGAAGACAGAGTCCCAACTCCATCTCTTGTCACCAAATGAAGCATCCAGTACCAGGATTGGGTTACATATAATTGAGCTTTTGGCCAAAGAGGTCACATGGGAATCCCCACATGACCCAGACTGTTGCCAAGACTGTATGTTGCTGACAAACTGAAGGCAAGGCCCCATTGTTGAACACAGCACCTATACAATTTATTGAACATGGAAAAGGTGAGCTGGTGCCTACATAAAGCCTTCATCCCTACATTCAGCATCTTTGTTACATCTTTTGTTATTCTCTGCACAATAACAAAAAAACAAAACAAAACAAAACAAAACAAAAAAAAAAAAACAATGTAAACACCAATTCAGCCACAAAGCCTTTCATCTACATTAGTGTCTTGCCTGGAAGATATGCTAGTGCAGTGGTGGCACAAAGCTTGTGAAAGTGACTACCCAATATCTGATGTGACTTAAGGCCCACTCCATGAGGTGGAACACATACACAACATTGCTTTGGTGACTAAGAACCTGAGACATGCTCAGGGAACTAGGGAAAAATCAAATGCTACTGTCCTTTCCTCAAAAAAAGTAACAATAAAATGACTCCCATTGACATTCGGCTACACTCATATGTCAGGGCCTTGCTCAGCCATCATTAGTGAAGCCTCCACTTACAATTTGGAATAAATATAAAGACACACAGCCAGACATTATGCAGAGTAATAAATTAACCTTGGAACACTCAGCCCAAAAAGAGATGTCTCCATCAAATCCTTTCTCTCAGTGCCTAGGGAACACCTTAGAGGAGGAGGCAGAAAGGGTGTAAGAGGCAGAGAGGATGAAGGACACTAAGAAACGAAGGTCCTCTAAATCAACATAAGCAAAGCCCAGATGAACTCACCAAGACAGAAGAAGCATGCACAGGGCCTGTACAAGTCTGTATAAGGTCCTCTGTGTATATATATTATGGCTTCCAGTTTAGTGTTTTTATGGGATTCCTGAGTATGTGAACAAGCTGATCTTGGCTCGGTTCCTTCTGTTTGGTTGTTTTGTCCAGCTATGATGTGTTCTTATTATAATTTATTTTACTTATCATTATCCCTTAGAAGCCTATTTATTTTCTGATGAGAGACAGAAAGGGAGTGGATCTGGATTGAAGGGAAGTGAGGAAGAACTGGGAGTAGAGGGACGGGAAACTATAATCAAGATATAGATTTTAAATAAAGGGGGGGAGACCCATGTGCACTGAAAAAGTGAGCAAGCAGAACCTGGAACTGGAGAAAATGACTGCTTTGGCTACCCCTATGCTCTCAAATAACTCTGCAGTGCTGATGCTTTTCTGCGAATTTTTGGTTCAACATTTCTGGTATTCACATTCTGTTCAGACAGAGGAATGATGGTGAGAAGATTGAAAAAGCGAGTTCTGTTCATACTGTGAGCTGTTTGCCTGCAGGCACCAATTGTTTTATTTCAACCAAACCTCCATCTATCTATCTAATCAACAGTGACTGATCACCTATATGTGTTAAGTATCATTAGCAGTAATAACTACCATGTTTTAGGCATTGACTATGTGCCAGGAGCTCATGTATGCCCTCTTTTGATTCTTTCAGCAAACCTTGGAAACTGTTCCTGTTTGTTCTGATTCGAAAGAACAGGATTATGTGCATTCACTTCCTAACACATCACTAGAAGGCACAGTAGAGCCAGGACTTTACCCCAGCGGCTTTCTCCAGAGCCTGCCAATCTAAGCATGTCATTCCACTGCATTGACTTCACAGATTCATGTATATCCAGGGGCACGGCATAAAGAAACGTAACAGCAAACAATAGGAATAACAAGAATAATTCTTCTTTGGTTATAAGAATCCCCATCTGACTATTTTTTAAAAAGATTAACGAAGTTCCTTGTTGGTTCAGTCTGTGCTACTGACTTTCCAATGAGTTGGACAATGTGATCGGTTTAAGAGGGATTTTCACCATAGAGTAGAGATATAGGCACTTCAGAACTTGAGTAGAACTTGGGCATTTAGGGGGTTGAATGATAAGGAGCTCCTTTGGAAGCAACAAGCTAATCCAATCTTAGCATGTTTCAGAAAGAGAATGTTGTGTTGATTTGAAATAAATCATACCCATGCTTAAAATGGAAACAGGTTTATATGTTGACTTTAAGAGTGTATCTGATGTTGGCTATATGCAACAGGAGAGTATATGGCAGACATTATCATGTTGGTTTTTAAAATCTTAAATTCTGTGATATTTTAATGTTATGACTGTTAGAATAAGCACAATTAAATGGGATGACTATTAAATACCATGCTATTTCCAACTTCTCAACAAGTATGGTAATTTTCCCTCTGCTATGGTTAAGACACTTTCCAAATGTCTCATGGAAAGGTTCTGTTTGATCTCAGTCAATAGAACCTATGAAGTATAATTGGCTTGAGTAATTGCCCTGTAAGGGCCTGACTGAGTGTTCTAAGTAAAAACAAGTGGTAACTGATTGGAGGTCTCTGAAATGTTTAGTGATGACTAATCTTGCTTTCAGAATTCTGCAGTATCAAAATAAGCTCTCTATTTTGGAAGCTACTTAAATGGGTAAAGTTGTCTTTCCTTGATAATTCATTCAAAACTTCTACTAGTCATGATGAAATGGAAGAGGAAAAGGCTATTATATAAATCTTTAGTGTAGATGTAGGCCATAAATCAAAACACTACAGTGAGAAGATTCTCAACTGGTTTAAACATACAATTAACTGATTGTAGGCTTCAGCATGAATGATTTAAATCAACATGTAGGTTTCAGAATCACAAAGACTTTAAGCTCTAAACCCTTGTTTTTGTTTTATGAGCCAAGAGGCTTTCCACTAAAACTTTTTTGATAATTCAAATGTTGCAGGATATTTGATCACAGTGTGAACCCAGAGATTGTGTTTTGCTGGAAAAACTTGTTTTTGTTGTGGTATGGCTCAACCATATCACATACCTTTAATCCAAGAGTTTTCTGCTTGAATATTATAAACAATATTAAGTAAAGTCAACCATAGGTCAAGAGGCAGAAAAAACAACCAATTGATAGGAAGTGAAAATAGATTATTAAGGGGGAAAAAAAACCCCAAACATTGAGCAGAAGGAATCAGAAAGACAGACAGACAGACAGATACACAGAGAGAAAGGCACAGGAAGTAGAAGAGAAGGACATTTAGTTGGAAGGAGGTTGTTTGAGAAGGCAGCTTGGGAGAAGGGGGTGGCTTCTGGAATGTCCGTTGAGGAAGGAGGTCAACTGGGTGTTTCTCTGCTTCTGTTTTTTTTTTTTTTATTTTAAATTTTTATTTTTTTACATTAATTACAGTTTATTTACTTTGTATCCCAGCTGTAGCACCCTCCCTCATTCACTCCCAATCCCACCCTCCCTCCCTCATATCTTCCCTGCCCCTCTCTAAGTCCTCTGATAAGGGAGGTCCCCCTCCCCTTCCATCTGACCTTATCTTATCAGGTCTCATCAGGACTGGCTGCAATGTCCACCTCTGCAGCCTAGCAAGGCTGCTCCGCCCTGGGGGGGGGGAGGGGAAGACATCAAAGAGCCAGCCACTGAGTCCATGTCAGAGACAGCCCTTGTTCCCTTTACTAGGGAACCCACTTGGATAGTGAGGTACCATGGGCTACACATGAGCCGGATTCTAGGTTATATCCATACATGGTCCTTGGTTTGGAGAATCAGTCTCAGAAAAACCCGTGCCCAGATATATTTGGTCCTTGTGGAGCTCCTGTCCTCTCTAGGTCATATTAACTCCCCCTTCTTTCATATGATTTCCTGCAGTCTGCCCAGGCTTTGGTTTGAGTCTCAGCATCTGCTTTGATACACTGCTAGGTAGAGTTTGTTAAGAGGCCCTCTATGTTAGGCTCCTGTTTTGTTCCTTGTTTTCTCCTACTTCCAATGTCTATCCCATTTGTCTTTCTAAGTGAGGATTGATCATCTTACCCTGGGTCCTCCTTTTTGTTTAGCTTCGCCTTCTCAGACAACTAGGAATAATGCTTTCTCAAGATCCAGCTATACCACTCCTAGGCATATATCCAAAATATGCTCAAGTACACAACAAGGACATTAATTCAACCATGTTCGTAGCAGCTTTATTTGTAATAGCCAGAACCTGGAAACAACCCAGATGTCCCTCAATGAAGAAATGGATACAGAAATTGTGGTACATTTACACAATGGAATACTACTCAGCAATTAAAACCAAGGAAATCATGAAATTTGCAGGCAAATGGTAGGATCTAGAAAAGATCATCCTGAGTGAGGTATCCCATAAACAGAAAGATATACACGGTATATACTCACTTATAAGTGGATACTAGACCTAAAAGATAGGATAAACATACTAAAATCTGTACATCTAAAGAAGCTTTCTCTGTTTCTTTGAGCTAGTAGGCTTTAACCATAGCATCTGGCTCCTGAGTCTTCATTGGTAAAATCAAACAATTGATATTTTCTGAAAAACAGCACTCAAAGGTACAAGGAGCAGAATAACCCACTGATACTCACTTAAAAATATAAATGCTAAGGAGTAAATGAAAAGTTGGGTTAGTATGCAGTAGATAAAAACACCATTATCAATATTCATGAAATACAATTTCCCAGTCACTAAAAAGACACTTTATTTCACTTCAAAACCAATTATGTTAAAGATAAAGTTGTAGATTGGAGTAGAAATCTCAATCTCTAAAGTTTCCGAACAATAACTATTGTACATATAGTAACATTTTGATTTCTATTTAAATGTCACTTTAGAGAAGATAATGGTAATAAGATTATCAAGGTGAGGATGTAGCTCAATTGTAAAACTCTTGGCTAGCATATGAAAAAATTCTGTGTTCAATTCCCAGCACAGAAAAATACATGTATATGATATTCTTGAAGATACAGTCAGTACTGTTGAAAGGTCTATTAATGTCAGATATAATAGAAAGAATGAGACTTTAGAATATGCTAATTCGTGTGAGACAAGTAGCCCAGAGAGACTGACTCTATGTATTCTTTCTTCATTTTATTGTAAGTTTATTTTCATGGAACCAAATTCTTTGTTAAAATAAGTAACACCAGCCACAGAAGATGACAATGCAGCCACTCCTGATGTGATCTGATAGGCTAAGATCAGAAGGAAGGAGAGAAGGACCTCCCTTATCAGTGGACTTGGGGAGGGGCATGCATGAAGAAGGGGGAGGGATGGTGGGGCCAGGAGGGGAGGAGGGAGGGGCTTATGGGGGGATACAAAGTGAATAAAATGTAATTAATAAAAAAAAAAGGAGAAAAAAAGTAACACCGCAGTTATCTTCATTATGAGAACAAGTCCAGCAGCAATGGCAGCATGAGTCCCAACACGGGTTTGTTTAAAGCACCACCATTCAAAATGAAGAGGCAGGAACAGAACAGAATGCTTGAGCAGGGTGGACATTGATATGGATGTTACCATGTTTCCAAAGATGTTTCCAAAGAGATAAAATTCTACTAAATCATAAAGGGTGCTACAGCATGCTGAAGGTGGGATAAAGTAAACAGAAACTTAATAAAGAATTTCTTCTGGTAAATGTGCAGTACTGACTTTTTTGCACATGTAAGTGTATCTTTAATCAAGTCTGGATAGTCTTTTTTGTAGGCCATCCTATACATTTCCACAACATGTCTGAGTGTGTGTGTGTGTGTGTGTGTGTGTGTGTGTGTGTGTGATATTTATACATGAATAAAGATCTGATAACTAGAGTCAGTTTATGTTATGCCATTAATTTTGTTGCCAGGCAGCCTCAATATGGCAGTTTTGATGTGTAATTCATTTGAACCTGTTAAAAAGGGCTTTGGTAGGTGTTTGACACAGTCTGAATTAGCCCCAGAGAGTGTTAGGTATTTCTATTTTAATGAAGCTTTGATTTGGGTATCAGGTTTGGTGAGGCCCAAGTGCTTTGCCACTTTAAGAAAGAAAATCTTTTTAATAATTCGAGAGACATTTCATGTGTATGCTCTCACTTCTGGCTGCCAACCTTGCTCACTGTGGCCTAACCTGTGTGTTCATTCCAGAAGCCATCATTCTTTTTAAGGATCGGGCTGTCATGACTCCTGTGAAGGGGAAAATCCCTCTGTTTAAATCTCTGTGTTTTCTTCACCCAGGGATGCTGCCAACACTAAAGAGGCAAGATCTTTCCCCCGGAGCCTTTCCCTTCCCTCATCCTGGTGCTTTTCAGGTCCAGGACAACATCTCAGCACCTTTTTCACTTCTGTGACTAAGTGACTTTTGATTTAGACTGTTTTACACTTCTGGTTTTGCTTGGAAATTATTAGTGGTATTGGTCTTCTCCATGTGGCTGTTTTGAGATCTCTGGTCTGCTTACCAGGCCCTTGAATTCAGATTTCAGAATCCTAATGTACCAGGCTTTGATGAGTTCAGAAATTCTGAAATTCCTCTGATGGGAACAGAAGGAGATTTCTAGGTAACTCCTGGATGGGGGGGGGGGGGGGGTCCTGGCTCTTCTTACTGCACCTTTTATTTAGAGTTATGTAAAAAGCTCTTCTCAATAAGACTGATTTTTTATTCCAGTAGAATCTTCTTGTGTTTATTACATTTTTTTCCTTATCAGTAGTGGCATGAACTTCAAACTATTTCAAACTATGAATTTATTGCTAGTTGGGTATCATGATGTTTACTAACTTGAGATGCCATTATATGTGAGGGCTATAGTTAACTACTACTGTAGATATACAGATGTATTATTTCTTTTTAAAAGCTGCTTAATTGTGGTTCTGAATTTTCTTGTGAAAAATGAAAACAGAAAACATAAATACAGGCCATTAAAAAGACAGTCATTTTTCAGAAGAATGGGTCAAGTGTGTCTTATCTGAGAAATACATATTTGAGTGTTTTAAAAGTTTGTTTGTATTTTGGCTTTCAAATGTTATGGAATAGAGCATATTTATATAGACTCAATTGTTCATTTGTCCTTAATTTGAAAATCTAAAATCTCAGATGCTCTAAAATCTAAGACAGTTTGAGTGATGGCCAACACTGCCTTCATAAAAGCATTTACATTTCTAGTTTTGGATTAGGGATGATCAAACTAAGCCATTCTTTCAAAGGATAGTCATTTCACATACACTGATAATTTTGTTTGTTTTATTGAATTGTATGTCATAAAAGTTTATATTAAAACTATTCCACTAAAAGTTTTGTTTTTAAACTCTTGTGGGTTGGGCCAATGGTTGTCCCAGCTGGAGTTGGTGAAAGCATTAGTATGTTGATATGAAGAAAATAGAGCAAATCATTCCATTCGAATGTAGAGATACAGTCCTGTAGTCTCATCTGTTTTTGAATTTGAATATGAGTTAAGGCTTTTATTTCTAAGTGTCCTATTGCCATGGAAATCCCTTAGCTTGGTGCTGCTTCATTTTGCAAAGTATTAATACCTTAGTAAGAATTCAGTCAGCAGATTGTTTGCCAACTCACAATCTGGCTGAAATGGAAGGGAAGCCACAACTGGCAAAATCTGAAGAAAACGTAAGGGGAAAGGTCGACCAGTAATTCCATCCTTTATGTTTATTTTCCTGGTTTGTTGACGTAATACAAATTGAATATTTAGAATTTGCTTAAAAGAGCGAAAATACTTTAGTGACAGCAACCAGCAGTCACTGCTATCACACTGGTTATGTAGAAAGATTATGAAATTTTCAGTTTGGCTAGGGTCAATTTTAATTTTAGCAATTAACAAACTGTTGTAATTATTATTCAGAATACAGACCTCTGTAAGGCCCTGGTTGGTAGAAATCCTGATGCCTACAGACAAGTATTTAGCCATAGTCATTATCTAATCATCTTTCCCCATACAAATTTATACAAGTCATTGCTATCTTGGGTCAAAATAATTATGCTATTGAATTTTTTTTCCCATAGGACAGTTCCTTAGGTTTATGCAAATAAATAGACTGGCTTCTAAAACATTCTCATTCAAAATGTTTTTTTTTTTTTTTTTTTTCTAGAAAAAGTCATCCTCATCTCTCAGTTGGTTGCTTGGTCATTCTTCAAGCCAACAGCTTTATGATGTCATATAAATATAGTCAGAGCTTGATTGTTCAGCCTTTCAAAATGTGATAGATTGTCTCATTCCTTGAGAGGTGAATATATCACTGCCTCATAAATCTTAGTAATCAGTTTTCCTCTTTGTTTTAAGATTTCAATGAATAGCTCACAGGGAGGCACATCTAGTCAGGGTGGCAGAAGAGAAGTGGGGAAAATAAGTAAATCACACAAAGAAAATATCTTCTTTACATGAGGGTCTGTCAACATTTGATGCGCTAAGCCTGAGTTGGTCTATGTTAAACTTTGCATCACATGTGTATAGCTGTTGTTAGACTGTTTTATAGAATTTCCATGAATTTTATGAATTAGAAATGTTGTATCTCAGCCACAGATTTTCTGTTTCATAAGGCTTTCAGGCAGGAATTCAGCTGAGCAGAAGACTAACCTATGACAAAAATAGATTTTTATTAATCCTTCAAAAACTTTCTTTTTATTTATATCTCCAAGTTATGTAGAGAACATTTGTTGACATTTCTATGTAGTAATGCATAAACTGAACTTGTAAGGTATAATTGACAAACAGAAATTATTAATATCTAGGATCTAAAATGACATTTTTTATATACAAATACATTGTGGATTCATTAAATCAAGTCAATTAATATATTCAATACTTTACATACTTAATTTTGTAACAACTAAGCTTACTATAAAGTACTTTCTGACATCAAAATATCACTTTTACTATAAGGTAAAGATGTACCTTTAAAAGAAATTCTACTATTCCAGTTTTCTGGGAATACTGACTCAGGAAATGTATCAATATGCTGGAGTAATCACATTAGCTATAACCTTTAAGCATTAATTTTAATGAAAGGTTGCTATTTTTAATCAAGAAATAACTGTTTCAGAGAAAGAGACCTCATTCCTAATCTTTAAATCTCCCTCCAAATGTAATTTACACATTTGAATTTATTACAAATCTACTTTCTAAGTTATAACTTAATATTGGTATTTTAAAGAATATGAGTATTTAGGGGAAATGAGAGTTTTACAACTTAATTAAACTTTGGCATTTCCACTTCTTCAGCTTAAGGTCTTAAAAGAATATTAGGGAAAGAGGTTGGCTAGTTGTGTGATTGGTTAATTGGTTAGTTACATTCTCTGTATCTACCAATCCTACATTCTCGGATCATTATGTGCACTGCCAGAAGCAGCAGCAGCAGCAGCAGCAGCAGCATCATCACCATTATTTTCTCATACATTATATTCCAATCCCATTTTCCCTTCCCTCCATCCCTCCCAGTTTCTCCTCTGCCTTTCTTCTCCCCCAGATCAATTTCTTTTCCGTTTCTCTTCAAAACAACAAACAGAAAGAGAGAGAGAAGGGAAGGGAAGGACAGAGAGTTGTAAAAGACAGGGTACATATTTTCTGCTATAGAATTGCATATAAACAATAGTCCAACAGTCAAAATTCTTCAAAAGGTGTTTCTATAATTTGTTGAAAGTATCCAGGAGAACATAAAGTGTGTGGGGGAGAACATCTGGGAGGTGCTGGGGGAAAGGCAGAACGTGATAACAATATACTGTATGAAATTCTCAAAAAAAATTTTTTTTTAAATCCAGGAAACTCAAACTTTATTAAAACTGTTGTCAAAGACTTTTTTTTTTCTCACTTTCTGCATCGTGGGGCCAAGTGACATCCCCAGCACTGTCTTTTAATATCAGAGGTGGGGTCAGTTCAGGTGGCCAGTTATTCCCATTGTGATGTATGGGGACATTGATCTTCGCTGACATGCATAATCTCCTAGAACTATATATATACATATATGTATATATTTTTCATACATATTCACAATGAGATCATAATAACACCGCTGCCTAGTACATGGATTTAACCAACTGCCAAAACACACACAGCTCTTCACAGACAGTAAAATATGGTAAAGATTAAACATGCCTGAAATCCTTTATCCAGTTTTAGTCAACGCAGGAAAAATGTTTAAGACCAGGATATTGGTTTTAAGGGAAAATTTGCAGTCTCAACTTGAAAAAAAAAAAAATCTTCCAGAAGCATATCACAATAGTGCAAGCCACACGGATCGGGAGAAACAGCTCTTACTCCTTCCTGCTTCGCCTCCTGATTACCACATCTGAATTCCATGAGAATGTTTTTGCCTACACCCTCAGAGGCAACGCTGGCTGCCTATACCTTTCCGTTCTTGTTTCAGGTGTAAGAGTTTATTGTGCTTATCCTTCCTTACATGTATCATATTTATGGGGAATGAAACTACATTTTCTAAACAGATTCCACTTGCTTAGGCAAGGATCCGGCTTTATGGAAAAAAAAAAACATATTTAAGGCATTGTGGTATGTGAAATAAGGCAGGCACAAAGGGACAGGGATGGTGTGATTCTATGTATTGTCAGCACACGAATAAGTCAAATCCATAGAAACAGAATGTCGAATGGTGATTATTATGGGTTTGAGGGTAGGGAGATGGAAACTTAATGTTTAACAGGTTCAGAGTTACAGCTTGGGAAGAAAAAAGCTTCTTGCTTTGTATGGTAGTGAAGGTTGCCAACCATGTAAAGGTGTTTATTTCACCCCATATACAAAAGATGGTAAAGTTCAGACCCAAGCAAATTTGAACTAGCATGAGTACCTCAGAGTATCACTCTTCCTCATTCCTCAGATCTACTTATGGGACTGTAGTAGGTAGTCCTGCATGCCTGATTCAGTACACGCCTCATGAATGTGGGTTCCCACATCCTATTAGAGAGGGAACAAACAAAAATTTTCAACATAGAAGGATCATTTTATTTTGTACATTTCAAATCTAAGTAATTTGGGAGACTAAATGAGATGGGAATTATCTCATTGATTGAATATTTAATCATTACATAATAGACACCATGAAAACATTTCATCAAAATTCATTAATGTTTTATTAATCCTATTTTTGTGATGACTTTTTAAAAGTATTACCAGTTGCATCTGGTGTGCTGCATATGAAACATGACAGCAGTGAGTACCTCAAATTTAGTTTCCTGCCTAGTGTTACAAGTGATCTCGATGTGACTATCCTTATCTTTGGGATTAATATCTGCATGTTATCTGAAGGACAATTTTTCAAGAGACTCAGTGGATCATAGATTGCAGTCTCAGAGAGTTACAAATCAGAAGTCAAGGCAGTAAAACTCAATGCTATCTTCTCTTGAGAAATTGATTGATTCTAGGAAGCAGAAGTTTGTCAGAATAAATGTAACTGGAACTAGTTTCTTTAGCTCATTGACACTCATCTCCTTCTTGGTCTTTTGACACCCTTTACTGAAAGATCTACCATCTTCTGCTCACCTGTTAGATTCTCTAATGCATCAAGGCCTGTTGGAAATTCTGCCAGCTTCCTGGGTGTCCTCATTAGCCCAGACTATCTATAATGTGCTTTTTTTAGTCAGTCACTCATAATTAACACTGGACTTGTATGTTTGCTTTCTGCAAGCGACAACCCCCAACCCCTGGTTGTCATAAAGCTTTCACACTTTTTAAGTTGCTCTGTGAAACTAGTGGAGTGTGGCAAAGGAATGCTACTTCCCTTTTAATATTTGTTTCTAAAAGACTGTGCCTTCCACTCTCTCACCCCCTTCTCTGCATCTCCCTTTGCTCTCTCTTTGTTTTTCCCTACTTCTCCTTCCTTCCCCTCTCATCATTCTCCATGAAGAAATGAACTGTCATGTCATCAGATAACTTAACTTGTTTATGGATAGACAAGATAGAGCTAAGTGGTATGGAAGAGCCATCCCCTAAATAGCCAGGAAGTAATTGAGGCCTGACAGTGGCTGTGCAATTGAGACTGGAAGCAGCTTTTTCTGTAGTTGAGCCTTTAATCAGACCACAGCCCTAGCTAGCAGCATCACTGGAAGTGGCTCAGATATCTTGAGCTAATTCCTAGTCAGTTAAGCTGCTCTAAGATTTTTGGCCTATAGGCTATGGAAAACAATAAAAATTGATTATCTGGGACATCTCAGTTTGAGTAACTTGTTGTGTAACCTTAGATATCCATGATAGCACCTTATATATCTATATATTGCTTGAAGAACTCTGTTCTTCCAGTTGGGATCAGTTATCTAAGGGAACACAAACCTGTTTGTGTGTATGTGTGTATGTGTGTATGTGTGTATGTGTGTGTTTCCTCATTTAAACTACCAAACAACTTTAAAAGTAAATCCTTTAGGTCACTGAGACCCGAGCCATAGCTCAACTCCTAACTTTTTTCTACAGAGGAATTGAACACTTTTATAAGTTTAGGTAACTTATGAGGACAAAAAACTTGTACTACTGAGGATAAAATAAGACTGGAGTAGAGGGAAGAAGAAGAAGAAGAAGAGAGAGAGGGAGAGAAGGAAAGAGAGAGCCAGAGAGAATGTGAATATTCCTGAAAGCACTACCTTGGGTCTTGGTACCTGCTGTGATTTCAGAAGTCAACTCTCTGGTTGAGATAAAACAATTCAGGTTGGAAGAAGAGTATTTAAATGTCATAGGAGGTCAAAGAGGGTTTAACCAGTTCTAACTGGTAATTCTTTTTTCAGTTGAAAAGCTCTTAGAGTCTAAATTTCTTTCCACTTGGAAATTATCAAAGAATATCAAAGGACTTGCTTCTGAATTCATCTTTATGTTCAGATGGCTGTGAAGGAACTTAACTAAGATGATTACCAATAGAAATGAAGTTGTATTCTGCTAGTATACAGAGGCCTGTATCATCAGAATCATCAATGGGGCAAGTCAGTAACCCCTAGGGATGAAGACAGAAAGTGATATTTAAATATGATCACTTTTACATGGGGCAAGATTTCAGAACCCACCACAGATCCCAAAATCCTTAGATGCTGAAGTCCCTTATATATAACAGCTTGATATTTATGTGATCCTGAGCACACACTCATTTCTAGGCTACTTTTTATACACAACACAACGTAAATAGCTAACATGCTATACTGCTTAAGTAATAATGATAAGGGGGAAAAATGTGCACGTTCACAAAAGCCACTAAATCCAAGGTTGTAGAACCCATGGCCACAGAAAGATGCCTGTATATTGTTGAAAAATAAATATAGTCATCCTCTCAAAAACTTATTTATTCCCAGGGAACACATGAAAGAGGAGAGATACATGGTACCTGAGCAGAGGTAATTAGCCATATGGTAGAACTTAGATTAGAATAAAGAGGTTATTTAGTTATGAGCTAATCAGGAAGTGAGTCATGCTTTATGTCCAAGTATTTGTAAATATATTTTGAGTCTGAGTCACTATTCAGGGATCTTGGGGCCAGGAGGAAAAATACTTGCAACGGGAGTCATCTGGGAAGAAGGAACATAAGCTGAGGAATTGTCTCCATCTAATTAAGTGGTGAGCATTTCTATGGGGCATTTCTTTAATAATGATTCATGTGGGAGGACCCAACCTACTGTGGATGTTGTCCCTGGACAGGTGCTCCTGGGCTGTATAACAAAGCAAGATGAGCAAGCCATTTGTGAGCAAGTCAGTGAGCTATGTTCTTCTGTGGTCTTTGCTTCAGTTCCTGCCTCCAAGTTCCTGCATTGCATTCAACAACTTCTGGAAATATGTAGGAACCTGCATTGTGAGGAGACGTTCTGTGAAATCAGTACTATTACCCTTTTCATACTCTCTGGTTAGTGTTTGGTGGAGTCAAGAGTCTGCAAAAGGCATCATTCTCAGAGCTAATGAACCACATGTTTATGTACCACACATTGTAAAGCTTTGTTTTATTTTCTGATTATTATTCTTAATAGACATACAATATGAAGTTATTTGGGAACTTAGGTAACTTACAAAAATATATAAAGACATCATTTGAAGGTCATTATTCAGGAAGATGAAACTCTATTACTTGAGGGTTTACCAGATTTTGTCTAAAAATGTTTAAGCTAGAATTCTACCTAGAGTACTGGATTACTTACCCAAATCTTTGCTATCTGTGATGGTTAGATTTTATGTCAACTTGACACCAAACTAAAAACATTTGGAAACTAGGAAATTTAATTGAGAATATGCCCTTACAAGATGGGCCTGGGGTACATTTTTTTTTTATGATGATTACTGTGAGAGGTCCAAGACCCTTGTGGATAGTGCCAACCCTGGACTGGTGGTCCTGGGTGCTGTAAGAAATCAGGCTGAGCAACTGATGAAGGAGTATGCTAGTAAGCAGTGTCCCTCCATGGCCTCTGTTTCAGTTCCTGCCTTCTGGTTCATGCCCCGAGTCTCTGCTCTGGCTTGTCTCAGTGATGGACTATAAGCTCTAAGGCGGGATAAATCCTTAACCCTTTAAGTTGCTTTTGGTCATGGCCTTTCATCGCAGCAAAAAAAAAAAAAAAAAAAAAAAAACAAAAAAAACAAAAAACAACAACAACCAAAAACCCACCTTTTTTTGTTTTTTTCTTCTGCAAACTACTATGCAGCCCACTGTAACTTAACTGACACATTTTTTTCCGAGGAATACAGGAAAATTAGGACACTGCAATTTCCTTTGATTCAGATAACTTTTATGCCACTCTGAGACCACACCTTAGTCTGTGTGGTTCACTGTCAGTACCTTCTGATATTCCCACCCGGGTTCTGAACAAACCTGCTTCTCTGGTCACCACATTTACAACTCACCTCTCGAGGTGGGCCATGTGGTTTGTATTTCTCACAGTTAGTGCCAGAATGCATCCTTTTCTGCTCCAATCTTTTCAGTTTTAGGACATTTTCATAAAGAACCACCATTGTACTGTTTGTGCCAAATTCATAAATAGTACAGGATTGAAAAGATAAGCAAAGACAGACTTTGTTAAAATTGTCCCAAATTAAGTGTGCTGTTTGTTCTTCCCTAGCCCAAATTGTCATAATTATAAAAGTCTGGAAGAATAATTCCCACACATGAACTGACATCTGGAAAACAAAACCCTGTTACTATTCATTTGAAATGCTTATGAAAAGCTGTTAAAATGAGTAATTTGAAGAGCTTGAAAATACATTAATGCTGCATGAGACGATCATACAGATCAGAAGGAGCCAAGAGGTCCTAGGTCAAAACTGAGAAGACATAACAGATGTCTGATCTCGAACAAGTGTGAGTCTCGATAAATCTTAAAGGTAATATCTGCATTTCTTGATCTCAGAAGCTTACTTCTGTTAAATACTTCATTTTACTTAATTACTAAATTAGAATGAGTAGTAAAACTAAGGGAAGAGGGCGGATGAATAGGCAGCTCAAAGATTCTAGAGCAATAAAGCTGTGTATGGGGTGTGTACCTGCCTCTGTACCTTTGCGCATACTCACAGAATGAACACATATAAAATGAACTAGAGTGTCAAGCATGAGATTTGATTATGATGCATCAGTGTAGGATGATCGTTTGTAACAAACATACTACCTTAGAGAGAGAGAGAGAGAGAGAGAGAGAGAGAGAGAAAGAAAAAAGAAAGAAAGAAAGAAAGAAAGAAAGAAAGAAAGAAAGAAAGAAAGAAAGAAAGAAAGAAAGAAAGAGGGAGAGTCAATTAAGGGGCAGGCTTTTTGCATAGAGGGTACTTTTTAGTTTTGGCATTTTTGAACGGACAGAGAAATCTCAAAAAACAGAAGGTCTTACTTTCTACTACTTTGGTTAGACAATACTAGGAATTTTTAGATGCCCTGTGTCCAGCATCAAGACGATAGTTAGCAGAAGTGATTTGAGCATTTGCTAAGAGGGATCTTAAATGTAGGACATAGCTATTTTCAGTGATCAACTTGACACACCTCAAAGAGGAAACCTCAGCTGAGAAAATGTCTATCAGATTGGCCTGTGGAAATGTCTGTTGTCCATTTTCTTGATTGATGATTGACCTGGGAGGGCCCAGAGCACTGTGGGCAGTGCCAACCCTACGCAGGAGAAGCTAAGTTAGCCAGTATGCAGAGTTCTTCCATGGCCTCTTCGCCAGCTCCTGTCTTGAGCTCCTGCTGTGGCCTTCCTAAATCTGTAGCGAAATAACCTCTTTCCTCCCCAACAAAAAGCAAATGGAAACACTGTACCTACTACAAAAACTGATAAGTGCACAAAATGATAGATATGTTTGTTGACTAGTTTGATTTAGCAATCACAATAAGAACTGATAAAAACATTATATGCCTAAACTTATAAGTATATATGTTTAATTTGTTATTTGTATCTTAATCAAGTTGAGGGGTATCTTTTTTTTTTTTTTTTTTGGCTCTCTACTCCCATTATATTGTAAGCAGCAAGTTGAACCTGAGCAGTGCCTTCCACATTGTTTTCACTCTCCTCAGCCAGGCCACCTGTGCTCGGATTCTGTTTTCCTTATCTATTCAGGAAATAGTGCTGTCAAGCTTCCTGATAGCATGTTCCCCTTGTTCCTATCTCTCCACATCTCCCTTAGGCTCCCCCTCTGTAGTGGGACACTGGATTCTCTGGAATGTGTGCTCACATATTTTAGGTCTCATTAATACTCTTCCCCAGTCTTCCCAGCTTCTGCCCACTGCCTTTTCCAGAGCTGCTTAGAATTTTTTAGTTATTTGTTACTCTAGCAACCCATTTCCAATTACCAAAGTACCAAAATATATATTCGTCACTATGCAACCATGACTCAGTACCTAATAGCTGAAGTTAAGAAGCATTTTTCTTTTCACCATTTCTTTGGGTCACGAATTGGGACCAGCTAGGTGAGTAGTTTGGGTTTGAAATCACACAGGTTAAAACAAAAATCTGCGATGAAATCAACTGAAGGTTTGATTAGTGGCTTCCAAGATGGCTCACTTACAAGGTTGTTGGCAGGAAGCCTCAACTGGCTTCTGGCCTGAACTCTCAGTTGCTCACCATGGATCTTACCTGCAAGGCTGTTTGAGGTTTGTGGCAGCTGACTTCTCACCAAGCAAATGGTAAAAACAGAAGGAGAAAATTGTAGCTTCAGTGTATCTTATGACCTATCCTGGGAACCCTATGTGGCATTTGCACAATATCATGCTGGATCACCCTTATTCACTATGGGAGGGGCTGTACCAGGGCATGCAGTTCTGGAGATGGGGATCACAGGTGGCTGTCCTAGGGGCTCACTATTGCCAAACTCATATTCATTGCGGGTGTCTTGGTAACAGGACTTTTCTGATTGGCCATAGTCATCAGTGCATCTTTGGTGCTCAGTGCTGAGGCTGAGAATTGTTAATGCTGACATTATTGGTATATAGGTATTGTATACCTGAAACACAACACATTGGCTGGAGCTGAAAAAGAACACAGTGAAAATAGTGTTACTTGTTATTCTTATTATGAAAGACTTTTATGGAACAAATATAGGAAATACATCTTGCCATCACTATGCCTGTTGGCATGATAGCTAAAAGTAACCCAAACACTTGTTTGCAAGCCTTTGGCTAAGTCCCTGGAAGGTTGGGCATGTAGACTACAGACACGGTGGACAGTGTGCATTTTTAATTAAATGACTGTCTTCTTAGCCTTTCATCAATTTCCTGCCACTCCTACCTCCTCTTCATTGTCTCAGATATTCTTCTTATCCTTCATTTCTTGATTGGTGCCTCCTCAAATCTTAATTCGATGAATATCGTTGCTAACTCTAGTTTTGTTAAAACATGCCAGAATAATTTTTGTGCCTAATTTAGAACATTTTCTGTTATCAAAGTTAGAAATCACCACACAAATGGGGACTGAGGCCAACTTGAAACTCAGGAGAGAAACTCTTACATTAATGAACAAGTCATGAATGTTCTCAATCAAGAAGGGTATCACATTTCCCTCATCTATAAGTCTCTCCAAAGGATGACAATTAACCCTAAAATGTGGACAAAACCACTACTGAATGCCATTTTTAATCATGTTTCTTTGAAGCAAAAGACATTGCCTTGAAAGGATCAACATTCAGTGTTTATTATTTCTTTCCTCACCTCACAAATGTTAAATGTGACACAGAAGACTCTTGTCTTTGGTATGTAGATGAAAATTGGAATGAATGTCAGAAATTGTGGAATTGTTTGGATCGCTTAATGTCTGCCAGTTAAAATGCAATTGCTCAATGAAAGGTGAAGATGTTGCTTGCCATGTTACAAGGTGGGGCAGATGAGTTCTTCTGAATTGTCTGGTCATGTCCCTTCTGTCCCCAAGAATGGAAAGCAGATTCCGCATTCAGGTACCACAGAGTCCCTAACCTGAAGCCACACCACAGAAAATAGACACCCAATGGCAGTTTTAAACTAGCCATAGCAACAACTATAAGTTTCAAACCCAAGTCTCACCATTATTTTGTAAGTGCTAAAATATTAAACTATATCTCAGACACAACTATGTAGTTTAGAATGGGGTAATATGGGAGCCATGTAGTTGCTAGGAATAAAATTGACACTGAGGGAAACTGTGACTTAAGATTTGGCCTCCTTATTTTGGGTTGTCAGAGGGTTGTCAGATTTTCAGTCTTCCTGAGGGGCATCACCTGAGGGAACTGAGGTGGAATCATGAAAAGAGCCACAGATCTTGTGGAAGTTTGTGGGCTGTAGATGTGTGGAAAAGAGCGGAAATCTAGGGAGGCCTCAGAGATGGGCTGCCTCAGACCTATCATGAAGCTGAAAGAGACAGGAAAGAGAATCTGGAGAAAAACCAACATCCAGATGAAGCCTGAGACAGGTAGAAATTGTGACAGCTGATTGTTCTCTTCAGCTCGCTGTCATTCACTCACATGCACCTAACTATCCATAATAAAGGCATTTTGGGGGACAGCTTCTCCATGCCAGGGATTATACACAGTTTGCAGTACTCAGCTGACTGTATTAGGCTTTGGGTTTCAGCTCTGTTCTGGCTAACATCTATCAAGTCTCGTTCAAGGCAGTCCCTGTTCACAGAATCAATACTTTAAATTCTAAATACAACACCCAATAGCAGTTTCTGAACAGGCACATGCGAATGTATGCTTCTAACCTGCACGCCAGAGTAGGGGGGGCTTCAGATCTGCTCCTTTAAAGCCAGGCCTTAGGTAAGGCGGCACATTCTGTGTCTCAATGTCACAATCATGTACAAAGCCAAATAAACAGAGAACAGGTGTTCAAGAACGATCCTGGGGGCTCCTTTAAACTTGCTGTGGCAGGGGAAGCAAGGTTGATCTTTGCTCCTGAGAAGCCAGAGCTCCTTTTTCAGATGATACCCCTGAAATGATTTTTCTCTGTGGATGTGGTTGCAGTTTCTGCCAAAGGCAGATGGCTCCCTGTAATATTTTTTTATTTTCTCTCCCCCCTCCGGCTCTCTAGCATTTGCCAACCTCCTACATGACATGTTTCTCTTCTGTGGGTCGGATTTTGCAGGAGACAATTTTATTAGAGGTCACATACAAAGGCAATAGGGAGGCACAGTCAATCTCATCTTTTTGCATACCCCTTCCTCTAACAAATGCTGCTTAGATACTTTCCAGGAGTGAAAGGGGCCAGAGAACAATTTGAGCCACCCAGGCCTTTTCTCCTGAGTCTGTGGTGCAGCCCGGTAAGGATGTCTCTTCAGGTAGCAGCAGCAGCCCTCAGGCCTCATACCTCCAGGGGGGTTGGATTATGAACCCAGGCCCTGCACAACTGCCAAAAAAAAAAAAAAATGAACAGAAGCAATTTCAAAGTGGTCACAGCCATGGGCTTGTGCTGCAACGCTGCACAGAAAGTTTCCTGCCTGGAGTCTTAAGTTTCCTGCCTGGAGTCTTGAAAAAATTTCCATTAATTGACATGTTAATCATTCACAAGCCTTAAAGGGCTGTCTGGGATGGGAAAAGCACAGCTTGTAACTATTCTGCAATTCTGATTATCTAACCACCCACGCCTGCTAACTATATTATTTGATCAGACCATGAATTTTCAGAAAGGTGCTTGATTTGAACTCAAACAGTCCAAACCGGTTTCTTTCTTTTAGAAAGAGAGAGAGAGAGAGAGAGAGAGAGAGAGAGAGAGAGAGATTGAGAAAAAGGTTCCCTTCATTCTTTTTGTTACTCATTACTCTGTTGAACATTCTGAAGGTCAGTACATCAAAAACTATGCATCAGTCTGTCTTTATATTAGAAAAGTACTTATCTAAACCTGAGAGGATTCAGCAAATTAAGGTCAAGGCTGTGCATTTAATTATATTTTATTTTAACAAGTTAAATAAACTGTGACAGTTTCATTGAAATTTTCACATTAATTATTTGCTAAGGTCAGAATGAGATTTGACCTACCTGAGGACTGGAGTCAAATGTCTGTCCAGCATGATTATATTAAAAAGGAGGGGGGAAAACTTGCCATTTTTGTGTACAAAGCTTGAAAAAAACTGGCAATTGTTTCATTGTGTTCTTTTTCCCCAGAAAGAAATGTACCTTAGGAAAAGATAATTTGTTTTTGATACTTTTTTTGCATTGGTTTTCTATGATTAAGCGTTACTCTCCAGATATTTCAACTAATTATCATTGTCTCCCCAAAGGCTGATGAAACAAGGAAGCTGAGCAGAATCAGGCTAATTTCACTGCACGGCTTATTAGGCATCCACACGCATGTGTAATGTAAGTACTGTAGCAGGCAGGCTAAATAGCTCTCATCCCCGCCTTTCCCACAATCACCACCAATATTCGCAACTACTTGTGCTCACACAAGCAGGGGAAATAGCTGCCTAGAACCCCTGTACCCTTGTACTTAGAGAGGAGAAAAGAAGGGATGCTAAAGACCTGGGTTTGTCCCATTTAGTTAGCTCAACTGTATGTGGAAACAAGAGCCTAAACTTTGAACTTCTGGAAGGCTAGTCTGGGGAACCCAGTTAGGAAAACTGGCATTTTCCAGCTCCATTGCACTCAAGACCTTCCACACTATAAGCCTTTGGTTTTCCAGTTACTTTCTGTGATCTTAGATTTACTGAATTCGTGAGCAACCTCCATCATTTTCTGTGAGATGAGGAAAGATGGTAATCATGGTTGTGAAACATAACTGACTCTGCCTTCTAATTGTGCTTGGCTTGTGATAAGTCATCTAAAATATATTCATGTCCTAGGGCGTGCATGAGTAGAACATGACAGGGTGGACAGAAACTGTGTATATCTTGTAACCATTCTCTGAAGAATCCAGGCCAATACATTTCTTTATCTTCTCATCCCTACCCCCAAGGGGGGGGGGAGATTTTATGGGCATGAAATGTCCTGAATGGAAGAAGCTCAACATATACTTATATAAAAATAAAATACAAAAAGAGACCTATTGGTCGGTCCACTGCTGGATCAGTGGGGCCTCAGAAAGTTTCAGATAAAAACAAAACAAACAAACAAAAAACCCACCCAAAACATTTATTTTCATTTTACGTACATGAGTGTTGGTCTGCATGTGTACCATATGTATACAGTACTCACAGAGGCCAGAAGAAGGCATTGTATCCACCTGAAGTTAAAGATGGTTGTGAGTTGCTATGCGGAAACCAAACTCAGGTCCTCTGCAAGAGCAATCAATATGTTTGACTACTGTGCCATTGTTTCAGCCCTGGAGATTGCAATTTACATGATTTGGCATGGGTCCCAGTCACAATTAGATTTTAAAAGTTTAATTCTAATGAAGTACAACACCGTAAAGAGAATTTAAACATAAGCTTTCAGGACAGAGAGTTGTGACTGATAAACTTTTTCAGGGTTTTTGTATGTTTTTGTTTTTGTTACATTGATTGGAAGGAAAAGTAAAAGAAAAAGTTGAGTAGTTAGATATAAAAATAATAAAAATATTGTATAACAAACCTTTTTTGGCACTATATGGGTCCACTGAGATATTGGTGATTTTATTTTATGACACTAAAATGTGGTAGCAAAATTAATGAAGTTAAGTAAAGCAAATAGTTAAACGTCTGAGGATGTAGATATGTTTAACCTGATTGAGCATTACACAATGCACACATGTATCAAACATCACAGTAGTACACTAATATGTTTGTTATTTAAGAATTGTGTGTCTGCTAAAAATGCATGAATTTAGATTTTTTTTCTTCTTTTATAATTTAATGTTTTTTTTTTTTTTTTTCCTTTAGACCTACAGACCATTTAGAAACGTTTTGGGTTACACTATGAGTGGAAATGTGCTTCATTTAAAAAAATATTGATTTCAAAATTTGCAGTTGTAACCTGTCGGAAAAACTGTTCATTCTGATTGGTGTCTTTCTTGAAATCTAATTTGTAGAAAGATTGGATAGGGCATACAGATGCCTGTTACGAAGTTCAATGACCCCCAATGTTCTGCCTTTCTTCTCGTTTATGTTTCCTTCTATTTTCACCAAAGATTCATTATTCTTGATTTTTTTTTTGAAATAACACATTCCTATATTTAGACTAAGTATTCCTTTTAACTTGAAGTTAGTTTTCATGCATGATATGAGATAGGAGTCAATGGCCCTTTTTGTTGGGTATAGAGTTGTTCCATCACATTTTTGAAAAAGATCATCATTTCTCTATTGATTTTTTGGATTTCCTTCTTGAAATTCAACTAATGGGCATGGACCTATTTCTGCCCCCAACCCACTTCATCCCATTTGGTTCAACCCACAGAGTGTCTGTGACAATTCTTATTGCTTTCAATAATTTTTTCAAGTGTCCAAGGTAATTTTTCAGTAAGCTTCCTTAGAAAAGAAGTTTCATTTTTATTAAGGGTGTGCCTTCAGAAGTAACCTGTAAGAAATGAGAGGGTCAGGAAAGGACGGAAGAATGATCTAGATATAATTTTACTTTTGGAGGAATCTAGTCTGAGTATAAATGCTACAGTAAACTCTAGAGTATGACTCATATGACCAGAGGGAAGGAGGTTGAGCCTAAGTGAATTAGTATTGGCTAATGGTCATCCTGTGTGGAGGACTGGAGTGTCACTACTTCCCAGGAATCTCCTTATGAGTGGATTCCCTTCCCTCCAGTCATGGTCAGTCCCTGGAGATGGATGAGAGGTGAGCAAGCAGCCCAGCTGGGGGGATGGGCAGGAGTAGCAGGGAAGCACATCTAAGTACCAAACAACAGTGTCTTTCACAGGATCATTTTTGAGGTTACCATCTGCAGTAATCATCTGTGGGATTTCCACACAAACTTTCTAATGTACCATTTGTTATTTTAAAACACTTATCTATCTATTTCTTTAGCTCCTCACATTTACTCACATAGAGCAAATCTTGCCAGTGTTTACTGGCAAAATTGAACCTTTTCATTATTTAATAGGTTAATATTCATCTTATATTCAAAAATTTTAGTTTATTATTGTATATGTATAGGTTCTTTGTTGCCTCTGTGTCTGTGTAGTTCCTGTAGATGTCAGGAGAGGGCGCTGGATTCCCTGGAACTGCAGTTAACAGACAGCTGTGATCCACCATGTGGGTACTGAGAGTCAAATCTGGGTCCTCCACAAGAGTAGCCGAAACTCTTACCCTCTGAGCCAGCTCTCCAGCAATTAGTGTTTGCCTTGTTAATGTGGACAATGTAACATGTTGCTGATGGAATCTTGTTCCTAAGTTGAGAACCCAGCGAATCTAACAATCATGATATTCTCAATAGCTCTTCATAAACCAATACCTCAATGAGGAGCTTTCAGATTTTCAGGGCCTTGTTGTACTTGAAACTAGATATTTCTGGAGTCATTAGCTTCCTACTTGCTGTGAAACTTGACCTCACAGCTTTCATCCTGAACTCAACTTTCGAGTGGACAACAGGAAGCATTTCTGATTGCTCATGTCTCACTGAATGTCTGTGCTCATTTTGAATGGGACCAAAAATAGAATTCTGTGTTGCTGTGAATAAACACAGCAACTATAATGCTCCAGGGTTCTGTGACAGCATTTGCCTGTTAAGTAGACTGCCATGGGCAGGACAGGCCACCTCTGCTCAAGTGGCATTCTTAATCACTTGCCTGTTAAGCCTCATTCAGATTTCTGTATTGTCTATAATGGAAGGCATCTCCTTATACATTTACTTGTTTTAAACATCCAAAGTTATACCTAAATTTGCAGATACTGTAAAGCATGTGAAATTACCTTGTGACCAGCAAATATTAACTGCTTTTAATAACATCACCTAAAATTAGTTACCAGGCATTAATGATGGCTGAAGAGAGGTCACACCTGTTTTAGTTTATAAATGAAACAATTTAAGTTCTTAGGAATAAGGTATAAGGTTTACCAAAATACATATATTTTGAGAATCATCTATTTGTTATGCTAATTAATATAACTGAAAAGAGGAACTTGAAAACAGTCCTAACCAATATTTGGTCCACCTGAGAGCAGGTACGAAAAGTTGCTCAGTAATAAAATCTATTAAGCCATGAGTTGCCTCAGTGAGACAAAGGGTGAAATATATGGAAACTTGTTTAGATTAATAAATTCCACATTTTTATTTTTTGCAAATTTCATGGGGGTCTTGTATTTCTCAGTTGTTAATAGACTCAACACTATTGCATTATTACTGGGTAAGGAGAAAGGTCAAGGCTATTGTTTCTAGGGGTCAGGGTCTCAGCCTGGGTCAGGGTGTTGTCAGGTTCTTGGCTTCTTATGTAAAAAACTGAAATAAGGGGCTCCCACAAATTTGTGAAAAACAAAAACAAAATAACCCCCAAAAACAAACAAAACAAACAAACAAACAAACAAAAAACCCCAAACCAAACAGCTAGAAACGAAGACATAATATAGAGTAATGAGAGACACACTGTCAAAGATTAACGGCAGGGCACGTGAGAGAAGATACTCAAGGTTCCTAGCTAGTCTCAGGTTTCTATGGGGCTACAGAGGAGGAGGAGCTGATTACTCGTGGGTGCAGTGAGAGTTTTTTCTCTATTTTTATTTGATAGGTTAAGTGGTATATTTATTTTTTATTGTGCATGTCCCTTCCCGCAACGCAGTTGCTTTTAACTATATGCACACCAAATTCTGCATAGGCACAGACGACAAATAGGGAGTCCTCTTTAAACGGTTGCCAGAGGACTTGGCTTTGCTGCTTTGTGCATGCACCTGAAACAAACTCAGACCGGATGGGACATCCTTCCCTTTATTCCTCCATTTTTTGGGGTGTGTGTGTGTGAATCTGCTTAAATTTGAGCACCATGGAACAGGGAAATCTGTGTTCCTGCTCAGAAGTGAGAGTGTATTCTCCAATGCAGGAGTGTTTGGGAGGGGAGTGCTGAGGGAGTCTGAGGTTGCACGTTGCGTTGTTTAGAGAGGGGTGTGTGCATAGTGTGTGAAGGAACCAGGCTGCCAGGTGTATAACCACAAACTACATGGGATCTTAGTGTACTAAACTATCTTCTTTGCTTGCCCACCTCCCTATCAAGCACCTGCTTGTTATCTTTCCTGGTTTTTTTTTTTTTTTTTTTTTACTAGAAGAACTATGACTAATTGATCACAGTTATTTTCCTCTTATTCAGCCAGCACTTAGATTCCAATATCTTCTCAAAACCGTTGTTTAAGATATTCTTCACTATGGTCTGAATATCTGTTGTTTACTTCCTCCTTCCCCCAAACTCAAACATCACAATTACCCACAAGGCCGTGCATGTCAGGAAGTGGGGTCTTCAGGTGAGTAAGTCATAGTAGAGGAAATCCTTGTGCATGGCATTTGAACCCATACAGAAGATGCATAAGAGCTCACCTTTTCTTACTATAGAGGGACGCAGTAAGGAGACACCATCTGTGAACCAGGACCAGGATGTCACCACACAATCTCTGCAGCCTTTATGTTCGGTTTCTTCTCCTACAGAGTTCTAAGAAGTAACTGATTATTTAGAAGCCACCCCGTTTATGCTAGTTCATTATGGTGATAGTCTGAGTGGTATTAGACAAAGCCATGTGGGAGTCACCACCCACAGTTTAAGAAGTTCAGGTCTATGGGATTTTAAGATTTAGAAGAATAAATGGAATTATGTGATAAATTAGCTCAGGGGGCTACAGGTTAGACTTAAGTAAATAAAACTAAAGACTTCTCAGGACATTTTCATAAGTGAATATTGACTGAAGAGACAGTAATGGGATTTAATTGATAAATGCCTGTCATTTTACTTTTGTCCCCATGAAGAATTGGGCAGGCCTAGGGTTTCAAGAATATCTAGTGTGAAGATCGTTTCCCAATCTGTAGGCAGTCGTTTTGTTTTGATGACAGTGTCCTTTGCTTTACAGAAGCTTTTCATTTTCATGATGTCTCATTTATTGATTGTTGCTCTTAGAGCCTGTGCTGTTGGTGTTCTTTTTAAGAAGTTGTTTCCTGTGCCAATGAGTTCAAGGCTCTTCCCCACTTTTTCTTCCAACAGGTTTAGTGTGTCCGGTTTTATATTGAGGTCTTTGAGCCACTTGGACTTTAGTTTTGTGCAGGGTGATAAGTATGGATCTATTTGCATTTTCTACATGTAGACATCCAGTTAGAGCAGCATCATTTGTTGAAGATGCTGTCTTTTTTCCATTGTATGGTTTTGGCATCTTTGTCAAAGATCAGGTGTCCACAAGTGTGTGGATTTATTTCAGGGTCTTCTATTCAATTCCATTGATCCACCAGTTGGTTTCTATGCTAGTACCATGCAGTTTTTAGTATTGTTGCTCTATAGTACAGCTTGAAATCAGGGATAGAGATACCTCCAGAAGCAGAGGATTGTTCTAGCAATTCTGGGTTTCTTGTTATTCCATATTTCAGATGTAGCCCATGGCAGTTCAGTGTCCAAGTGGGTTACATAGTAATGGGGACAGGACTGTCTCTGACATGAACTCAGTGGCCAGCTCTTTGATCACCTCCCCCTGAGGAGGGAGCAGCCTTAACAGGACACAGAGGAAGACAATGCAGCCACTCCTGATGAGACCTGATAGACTAGGATCAGAAGGAAGGAGAGGAAGACCTCCCCTGTCAGTGGACTTGGGGAGGGGCATTCGTGGAGAAGGGGGGGGGGTTGGGAGGGAAGGAGGAAGGGAGCTACAAGGGGAATACAAAGTGAATAAAGTAGAATTAATGAAAATTGAAATAAAAAAGAATCTCTAGTATGGAAATTTTTTTCATGGCCTTTTTGTGTTAATATGTGTGTCACTCTTGTCTTTACACAGAGCCAGCTAGAGACTGTTTGTGGTAGACCTGTATTGCTTAATTTTATCAAGTTTTTAAAATTCCCTTCCTTTATTGTTTTATGTTGGCTACAAAACTATTTAACCCAAGACTTATGAATAGAAGTGAAAGAGAGGTGTGTTTTAAACATGCTGAATGTGAGTTTAGGGTAGCTGTAATGTCCATGGCTGGAGAAACTAATCCAGAACTGGATGCCCATCCAAAGGTACAGAACATTGGAAAGCCACCATGTCAAAGCATTCTAGGTTCTCTGATGTAAGTACAGGATCTGATTACATTTATAGGCAAAATGACGGTGTTTCTACTGGTAAAAGGACACATGTAGTCCATAGCACACGAAACAAAATATCCTTGTAACAAGAAGATAAATCTATGAGCGGCCACATATTCAGTAATATAACATTTTTACTGCATGTAATAAATATAATAGGTGAGACTGATTACATCTAGGTTCATTCACTGATAGACTTGTGATAATTTAGAGAGGAAAGGACTTAGTGGGTGTGGCATGATTGGTGGCGACTGTGGACATTTTGTATGCAAACACATTCCCTCCAAATAAGAGAAGAGTAAGACTTATGGATGTACTGAGACACACACTTTTATAGAATTTCTATGCAATTATCATTATTGTTATTTTTGATATAGAGTCTCTATGTATGTGGGACTAGAACTCCCCTCTCTGCCTCATGAGTTGCTAGGACTACATATGTGTACCCCAACACATAGCAATGCCTTCTACGTCAGGTCTAACTGCTGTGTTTCACAGTAAAACTGAAACTATCTTAAGCTGCAATAAATACTGAAAACACTTGTACCTTAAAACTACTGGCTGGATGAATTCTGAGGTCAAGGCGAATAAATATACCATCCAAGGCCCCCAGGAAGCATGGCAAAAAGCTCCATTTGTTATGCTAATCACATGGCCTAAGCAGGGAAGCTGTGAAGACAATGCTAAAAATCCCAAAATGACCAACCAGAAATTTCATAAAAAGACTATGATGATAGGATTCAACCTCAGGTCTATACAGAAGATGTTCAGTGCTTCTAAGTAGAGTCTTCAAAACTGAAAAAGGTGCGAAGGAGTCACATGCTGTAATGGCAACGAGATGGAAATGTTGGGTTGAGATTGGCTAATTTTGACCCTGACCCTGACCTTTATTAGCTGTTACTATTTGACAATGCATTTAGTTGCAACAAACTTACTTTGCAGAGTTTCACATTAATTAATTAATTAATTAACTAATTAATTAATTAATTAATTGTGGGTATGTATGTGTGCCTGATTGTTATGTATGTTCACCATATGCATGCAGAGCCTTGGAGGCCAGAAGGGGGCATCAGGTCTCTTAGAAGTGGAGTTATAACTGTTTATGTGTGGCCCTGTGTGTGCTGGGAACCAAATCTAGGTCCTCTGCAAGAGCAGCAGGCACTTTTAATTCCTGAGCCATTTCTCCAGCCCCTACTTTACAGTTTTAAAATAAAGATTGAATTAGGTAAGATGTATGAGTGAGCATGATAGGCGCAGTGAACATTTTCAGAACTCTTCTTGTTTCGTTTGTTAGTTTGTTTGTTTTGATACTCTTTGAGGCAGTTAGGGGAAAGTCACATGCCCAGGCCAGCCAACTAAAACTGATCCTGGTAGCTCCATCTGCACTTACCTGCCCTAGGATCTTGTTAAAAGGCAGACAGTATTCCAGGAGGTCTGTGAAGGATCTAATTGTATCTTTAAATTATCCCAGGTGATGTTGAGTCTGTTTCACAGGCAGCCCTGGACTAGCAAGGAGTCAAGTCAGGGTAAGAGTTTTGGTAGCATAGTGGGTGTTTTCCTGGCAAAAGGAATTAATGCTTCAGGAATGACTTTGAGGTCAATTTGGGTCTTAATATATCAGTTGAGATCTGCCTAATCCTGTATGAATATGTTTACTAAATGTAGCAGAAATTCACTCTATTATAAATAGGCTTTTATGTGTAAACAAAATCTTTTTTTTCTTTTATTGAAAATATATTTTTTTCATACAATAAATTCTGATTACGTTTTTTTTCTCTCAATATATTTCTTCCAGTTTCTCACAATGATCCCTTCCAGCCTGACCCACATCCTTTCTATCTCTCATTAAAAATGAAATGGGCCTCTAAGGAATAATAATACAGTACAATACAATAAGATAAATAAACATCAACCAAGTTGGGATATGACAGAACAACCAAACAAAAAAGAGACAAAGAAAAAGCATTAAAAATATGCATGTAGATTCAGACACTCACGTTTGCACATACAGGATTCCATAAAAACTTCAAGCTGGAAATTATAACATATAGGCAAAGGACATGGAAGGTAAAAAAAAAAAAAAGCCCTAACAACAGTAAAGAACTTCCAAAGATGCTGTTAAGTTTGTTTTGTGTTGGCCATCACTGCTAGACATGGCACCTACCCTTAAGAGTGATTTGTTTTCTGAATAAGATGAATAGAAAGCTATTCATCTGAAAGTGCCTACTGATTGGAGATAGCTTTTGGCTTGGAAATGGGGGCATGCATTCACTTCTTTCAGCAGACCAACGCAGGCCCTGTGCCACGTTGCCACAGTTTCTGTGTCTTCATTTGTATTCTAGCCATGTTGTGTCTAGAAGGTCTTGATTCCTTGGTGTCCTTAATCTTTTTTGGCTCTTACACTCTTTCCATCTCTTCTTCTGAAAGGTTCCCCGAGACTTGAGGGGAGGGATTTGATGAAGAAAACTTGTTTAAAGCTGAGTGGTCTCTTACTCTCTGTATATTTTCTGGCTTTGGGTCTCTGTATTTGTTCCCATTTGCTGCAGAAGGGAGCTTTTTCTGTTGGCATACTTTTTTAAAACTATTTTTAGTTACATTTCTTATGCATCTACCTCCCTTCTCCACCCCAATCTCTTCCAACACCAGGTAGGAGAGAAGGGGTAGTGGGGAGAGGGAGCGTAGTTCTCTTAGCTACTTCCTGCTGGTAAGGGTCATTAGGTTCCTTGGGGCAAATCCAGTCTTCATTTTAGGATAGCTCCAACTTCTCATCACACTGCATCAACAGCAACCAGCAGCCTTCTTCCCTGGAGCCCATTCTCTCTCTGGGCTCTGGCCTTTATTCTTTCTTCAGAGCCCTCAGAATTAAACTATCTGCAGCTGGCAAAGAGACCCTCTCAGAGCCCACATGAGGCAAATACTTTGCTGCTGTGGACAATCTGAATCAGCCTCCTATCACACACCTGAGGGTAAAACAATAACATATTTACAGAACATAACTGAGTTTTTAAAGACACCCAAATTTTCCAGTACATTTTTCTGATAATGTCTGAACAAGACAGTTATATCTGGGTATAGCAGATGACCTTAGGAGTTATTTTATTGCTATGTTCTCTTAACAGAACTGGTTTTCTCCCAGGTCCCTGGGCTATCTCTTTCCTTGTTCTTGACTACTTAAGCAGTGTTGTATTTGGGCTCCATTTCGTCAAGTGGACCTCAGTTCAATGTAGACATTGGTTGGTGGCTCCCACAAGCTTTGTACCACTGTTGCACAGCGTATCTTCTAGGTAGGCTACTCTTGTAGATCAAAGGCTTTGTGTCGGGGCTGGTGTTTGTTTCCTCGTTGGTAGCATGCGGAATACTAACCAGCACCATGAATACTAGTTCATAGTGGTGAAGGGTCTAGATAGGCACAAGCTCCGCTTATCTGTGTTCAGTGAATTGTGTAGGTGTTGTCTTCAGCAATAGTGCCTTACTGTCAGTTTGTGGAGAGGCACCAATATTGCCTTGGCACTAGCCCAAATTATTTGAGGGTTCCCCTGGGACCCTTTTGGCCGACAACTTGATTATATCTAACCCATTCCCATGGTATTGGAAGCTTCATTTGGTAATGAGATATGTCCAGTTGGGGCTCTATCTTATGACATTATTGGGGGACTAGTAATATAATATATATTTATTATAATATGCAGTTATATATATTATAGGAAACTTCTACTGTTTCTTTAGACACTTTAGTTTTAGTTTTTCCTTCCTAAATTTCCTCCCTTGCTCCTCTCTTCCTCCTTTATCTCTGTTTGATCCTCCAGTTCCAGTCCCTTACCTTGTCTATCCATGACTATCTATTATTCCATTTCTTCTCCTAGGGAGATCCCTTATCCTTTACTTAACCTCTGTGGTTTATATGTATTGTAGCCTGCTTATTAATTACCTAACAGCTAACACCCACATATACATGAGTACATACCACATGGGGCTATATGTAGCCATATAGTTACCCTAATCAGGATGCTTTTCTTTTTTAATTCCTTTTATTTACCTGTGAATTTTACTTCATTTTAAAAAATGTACTGAATTTTCTTTATCCACTCATCCACTGAGAGACGTATAGGTTGTTTCTAATTTCTGGATATTATGAATAGAGCGGCAATGAAAAAGTTTCTCTTTGTTAGGATGAAGCACCATTTTGATTTATGCCCCAAAGCAGTATAGCTGGATTTTAAGGTAGATCAATTGGCATCTTTCTGATGCGCTTCCACACTGATTTCTATAGTGTCTGTACAACTTTGCTCTCCCACCAGCAGTGGATGAGCATTCCCCTTACTCTACATCCTTGCCAGCATGAGCTGTCACTTGTTTTATTGATGTTGCCCATCCTGGCCGGCATAAAATGAAATCTGAAAGTAATTTTAACTGCATTTTTCTGATGACTAATAATGTGATAAATATTTGTTTAAGTATTCCTCAGCTGACATGTAGGTCCAGTTTTTAAAAATAGCTTATTTGTTTTCTTGGTGTTTAGATTTTTTTGGAGTTCTCTCTCTCTCTCTCTCTCTCTCTCTCTCTCTGTATATATGTATGTATGTGTATATATATATATATATATATATATATATATATATATATATATGTGTGTGTGTGTGTGTGTGTGGTGTGTGTATGTGTATGTATGTATGTATTTCGAGTTCTTTATATATTTTATATATACATTAGTTCTCTATAGGATGTGTAGTTGGTGAAAATCTTTCCCCTTCTATAGCCTGCCTTTAATCCTTCACTCTAGAGGCAGAGGCAATTGGATTTATGTCAGTTCAAGGCCATCTTGGTTTAGAGTAGGAGACATAATCACAAACAGTACAAGAGATTACAATGAATGGAATCTTAGAGGACAGAGACTATGAGGATGACACCTTCGCCTTGGCTATGAAGTAATTACTTTAGGAGCAGGAGAGAAACACAAGGTCTATATAGGATTCCAGGACAACCAGAATGACATTGAGATACCCTATCTCAAGAAACAAACAAACAAACCAACCACAAATCCAACTAAAACATCAAAAAATTACAATGCAAAGAAATACAATCTTAATGTTCATTTGGAAATTGAAATAAACAGTCTTCCGTATATGACATTCTTTATGAATAGGGGAAACAGGGAGGGAGGGTGGGACTAGGAGGAGAGAAGGGAAGAGGCTATGACCAAAATGTAAAATGAATAAGTAAAAATAAGTTAAAAAAGGAAATCCTATTTTATTTGGTTTAAATTGGGAGATTTTTGTTCGCTATTGTAAAGAACTATACAGATAATAGGGGTGGGTCCTTTTGTGTGGCTTTTGTTGTTTCTTTGGTAGACTTTGTGATATAATTAAGGCTATTAGAAAACACAAAGGCTGACTTTAGCTGAGATTTTCAGTCTTTTTGTGTTGAAATCTTTTTTTCTTTTTTCCAGCTCTGACTGGCCGAACATTGGTAATACCAACCAATTTTATGGTTCATGCTTTAACATAAGGCTTTAATTCAATTGTGGACATTTAAAAGATATTTTAAACAGCAAGCACTATGAAAATTCTTAATATTCAACCACAAATGAGGCATTGTTATTTATACTGTGTAAGAGGATTCACAGTCACTGAATTATTAGTTTTTTTTTAAGCTGCCACACAGAGAATGAGACATAATCCCAAACAGTATAGGAAGAAAGAAATTAGCATGAATGGACTCTTAAAGGGCAGAGACTATGAGGAGCAAACCTATGCCCTTTCTGTGAAGAACTCACTTTACAAGCAGGAGAGACACACACAGTCTATAAATGTGAATTAATGGATAGATTCTTGAATCTTCACAGTTTTATTTGAAATCTTTTGAGTTTTTCATCTCATAACTAAATCATCATTGCAATTTTTTTTTCCTGCAGAAAAAAAAAAAAAAGCAAAAATGATCTTTGGAAAGACGGCAAAGGACATAAATTCCAATCATACTCAGTGGGAGAAAAATATTAAACATAAGCTGTCCCAGCTTTGGGCTTCCAACGAGCTTTCTTAGTACTTGCATTTCTCAGCATAGGCGTCCCTACACTCTGCTTCAAGTTGACCACATGAGTGGAAGCAGAAAAATCCAGACCTGAAGCTTCTTAAAGGAACCTAGAACGGCAAAGAATTTTCAGTTTTCTTTTGGAGGTTACGGTGCCTACTTCACTTTCTATTCAAAGCCTTAGAATACTCAGCTTTAAATAAAGAAGCATGACTTATTTTTTGGCTACAGAGGATGTCTACTACATGAAAAGTATTGTTTTTCTTTAATAATTAAAGGAAGGCTAAGGAAAACAGGCCTAATCCTTCTGTTAACCAGGGTTATAGGTTATAGGATTCCAGTTTTGATTTCTTTTTATTATTATTATTATTATTTATTGATTATTTGGGGAATCTCACATCATGAATCTCAATTGCACTCACCTCCCAGTCCTCCCATGTCCCCTACCTCTACCTCAACAACAACAATGGCAACAACAAACTCAAGTCTATTTGTAGGGTCATGTACTCATTAGAATATGGATAAACTTCTAGTGACCAGCCTTCCAAAAGGAGAGTCTTTCTCTACGTGTACCCCAGCCAGAAGCCATCAACTGTGGAGGGCCCTGTGGCAGCCAGTTCTCTGGTGCCCTTGCCAGTTTTGATTTTTCTTTCTCTTTTTAGCTTTTCATTTTTAAAAATTTTTAGTGTGTGTGTGTGTGTGTGTGTGTCTATGAATTTCACATCATACACCCCAATCCTATTCATCTTCCCTTTTCCTCATATCTGCCTTCCACCCATTCAACCTCCCTGCACAACAACACCAAAAATATCTCATTGTGGAAGCTGTTGTGTGCCACAGTGTGTCCCACAGTATACCCTTTTGTTCACACTTCTTTGCTTGCAGATGTTCGTTGTAATGACTCATTGGTCTGGTAGGATGCCTCTGGCTTCTGCTATTCTATCAATTCTGGAACCTCACTGGGACTCCTCTCAAATATACTGTTGTTGCCCTGTGTCATGAAGATCCTATAGTTTTGTATCTGTAATACTGGCTCTTTTATGCACTCCAGCAGTTTATCAGTGGGGTTGATGTTGCAGTGGACCAATTCAAAGCCCTGGATCTGGGCCTGAGAGGTATCTGAGCTGGCCAACCCACCAGCTCTCCAGCTATGATGCCCTCTGGGATGGCTCGCCAGCAACCTCCACAACCAGGGCCAGCTCTACCCTGTAGCCCAAGCAAGAGCCCGCTGTCCTGAGTACTGCAGCTGGTGAGGGACATGGCCAGTTCTCCCATTCTCATGACCCCGGAGTTAAGTTCTCCCACTTGCCATAGATGACAAAGGACAAGGGAGGAGAAGAGGGTATCTCTCCTTCATCCACACCACTGCACAGCAGACAAGAGGGAGGGCCAGCTCTCCTGTGCTCATGACCTTGGGCCAACTCACCTATAATCCATATATCTAGGGCCAGCTTTGCTATGCTGCCCAGGTAAGGTGCAGGGTCAGCTCTCCTGAGTGCTGTAGTAGGTGAGGGGCAGGGCCAGCTTTTCTCCATGCTGTAAGTGGCAAGAGGCAAGGGTGGAGAACATCTCTCTCTTGACCTTGCTTCCACAAGGGCAAGTTTCAGAGCCAGCTCCCCCACTTATATCCATGGGGCCAGCTCCCAGGATGCCCAGATGATGGGTGGGACTAGTTCTGCCCATCCCTTAGACATCAACATATCCCTGGGTGGCAGCCCAGACCAAGGACATCCCGCTGGCCTTTGGTGGTAACAGATCCCTGCTACTGCAGGGCCAAGGACCCAAAATGGCTCCTAGTGGTAGTACAGGCCAGTACCCACCATGTACCCAGGTGGCATCATTGGCTACTCATATCAGACTGTTTCTCACTACTCTCTAGTCTCTAGTTCTGCGTCTTTTTATTTTGCCCAAATCCTTCTGTTACTTTCTCTTCCATTTCTTCACCACTTACTTGCTCTTTTAGTGGCACTCTAGACCTCTGAGGGTCTGGGGTTGTCTCGGGAGTGGTTTTCAGGAATGCTATCCCCACTTATGCATTATGGCACCAGGCTGGGGTCATCTTGGGCATGGCCTGCCCTTCCAGGTCAGCATGGTCCAAGACTGGTGGTAATCTCAGGCTATCTCCTTGTCCTGGCTCCCTCACCCCAGACAGGTGGTCATCTTCTGCTTGTTTTTTAGGGAACGTTAGGCTACTAACCATTCAGATGTTCACAGGTTAGAAAGAACACTGGGTGCAGACATAGCCTCTTGCCTCTCTGCCACCTACTGACACACATATGGTACATCAGCCACACTTGCAAAGCCCTAGTGGCAGGCAGTGTTGATTTCTTAATGTAGATGTTTATATTATTATTATTAATTTTACTGCACAAAAGCTAGAAGACATTTGGTTCCTGCAGTTTCCAACTCCTCTGTTGGACTTTGAATATGAAATATCCCTCATAGATTTATGCTTTGGATTCTTGGTCACAAGCATAACAACTGTTTTAAAAGCTGTGGGTGCCAGTGCGGAAGAAGCAGATCACTGTGGTGAGTGTTTGAAGAGTGTCCTGCTCCTCTTTCTGGTCCCACTGATTAATAGTTTTTTGTCATATGAACAGCATCTAACTCACACTTCAACTGCCATAGTCTGAGGCACATTGCTTAGTGAGATCTCTAAAACTGTGAGCCAAAATAAAGACTTCCCTACTTAAGTTGCTCTGTCAGGCATTTTTCACAATTACAGGTCACAGTTACACAAAAGCAATGCATCGTCTGTTTTGGATTCCCCACTCCAGTGTTAATCCTGGCTGTAACTGTTAATATGACCCTTGAGAGGTTGCTGCAAGGGCACAGATTACAGCTTTCTTCTGTGCAACAGAACCACTGATTACGCCACTGAATTCTTGGACACTAATATTTAACTATTTTATCTCCTTGATCCTCTTAGCCACTCTAAAAGAGCTTATCCATTATCATCTCCAAGACAGATACCTAGATACCTTTGGATACCCAGATCTAAACCATATAGCTTGCATGTGATAGAGTAAGAGATGAATAGCCAAAAGTGAAGACAGAATCAGAATAGTACTGTACGGTCACATCAGTGTTTTTACCATTGAGCTTTCCCAACATTGCTTGGTAGAGGGAAGGTGCCTGTGCCCCTGCACTGATGACCACATTATTATTTTCCTTCAGCTATATGCTCCTCTCAAACTACTAAATAAGATGGGTCTCTTCTATGCATAAGATTTTTAAAATGTATCATAAAGGATGTTTTATTGTTCTAGCTATGGTAAAAAAATTTCTTATTGCTTAAATATACCCTTTGGATATGATTCCTTTTTTTTTTTTTTTTGGATATGATTCTAACATGACTCTTAAGTGTGCTTATTTATAGCTGAGATAATACATCATGTGTGTGAAAAGCTCTCTTACCCGTTATAAATGTGCTTAGCACTTCTCTTTCCTAGCCTCAGAAATCTTTCTTTCCTTATAGTTTTATTGCTTTTTAATACCTCTGTCCAATTCCACTCATTACTCTGAATCTTCTCGGTCAAAACACATATATTCATTTATTTAACACATCTTAATGCTTCTGTGTTCCCAGCACTATCTTAGACACTAAGATTATCAGCATGAACAATTCCTCCCCAAAATTTATAAGCTAGTAATTGAGGGTAGATAAGTAATGATTAATGTACAAAGTCTGATAATTTAATGTGTTATGTAAATATAAAAATAAAGTACATCATTTATTAAAGATTGAAGGGTGATTCCCAGTTGGAGGGATCCTTGGAGCGAGGCTTGAAGGTCATTTAGATTTTACAGGGAGAAGAGGAAACAGGGAATTCAGAGCAGAAGGGATACGATGTATAAGCCTACGAGGAACACAAGAACACAAAAAAAGTTGCAGACTGCTTCCTAATGGGAACAGTTTCTAAGACATGAATCTTTCTGTGGTATTTGTCCTGTTGTGAACAGTGCATAGAATGTACTCACATGAACTAAGTTGGCTATGGTGTCGCTTAGCAACATAATCTGATGTGATCATGGTTTGTATGCTGCCACTGACTGCAACATTTGCTGTCTGTCTGTTCTTGTAAACGGCTTCACTGAAAAGCTCACATTGGGAATGACTGAGAAAGCTGGAGTGATTATGGTTTATCTTAAATGAAGGCGTTTGAGTTTGACTCCCAACATCTTTAATAATAAGAGAAGGATTTTCAAGTACAGAAAAAATGGGATGGAATGCCAGAATACTTCATAAATGAAATTTCCATTCTTTTATATAAACAGCTGTACTAATGACAGTGTATCAGAAGGGAAATTCAGTTAGGGTAAACTCTCAGACTTGATCATCTCTTTTCAAGACCAGTATATGAAGAAGAGACTGATGAGAAAGAAGAAGTCACCTTGAAACTTAGACCAAAGAACTGGGTATGCAGAATCACATGTTTAAGACAAACCTAGCTGAATCTACTTAGTTCATTCCTCCAAGAGAGTGCAATTTGTGTTTCATGAGCTCCATAGGTGTGCCCCACTAAGTTTTCTCATAGTTGTATTGGTGGCAATCTGATTCTTTGCTTCCAAATGTAATTTTGGCTGCGGTTACAGGGCATTTTTACAGAGCACATGGTAGAGATAGGTACAGAGTCAGGACCTGGGTGTACAAACTTAGTTCTGAGCTAGATCCAGAAAAAGTAGACAAAGTCAAGATATGCCTCCTTCAAAACCATACAGACCTGGCCATGAGGACTGTGGTGTCATGGATGAGAAATATCCCTCATAAGCTCACGTTTTTGAACACTTGGTCCTCATTTGCTGGTACTGTTTGGTTAGACGGTATATAGCCTTGTTGGAGAAGGAATATCACTGAGGTTAGGCTCTCAGTGTTCATGGCCTTACCCCACATCTAGTTGTTTTTCTCTCTGCTTCATACTTGTAGTTGAGGATTTCATCCCTCAGCTTCTTGCTCTGGTCACTTGCTGCCATGCTTCCCCTAACATCTGGACTCTTTCTCTGAAACCACAACCTCAAATAACTCTTCTTTCTGGAGGCTGTGTTAGCCATAGTGCTTCACCACAGCAACAAAAAAATAACTAACACAAGGACCAACAACATTTTGGGTTAAGACTGATGAAGGAGACGCTCAGAAACCATTCCCGAACTCAGCATTTCAGATCCTGCCTTAGGTATGTCTTAGTTCCAGCCCTCGCCCAGGTCCATGTCTTATAATGTCACATTCCTGTTTCAGGAGCTGAGCTTATTATAACGGTCTTCAAAACCTGCTTCCAATTAGGGCTCAGAAAACTGAGTTGATTAATAGAAAAGTCAGTGTATATATTCTTCAGGTCCAGCAGGGTGAATTAAGGCTAATTAACCCTGATGCAGAGGTTTTTAAAAGATCATTGAAGGAATGATTACTTTCAGAGGAATGGGTTAGGTTAAGTAAGCACATCTCTCTGGAACACTGAGGCACTTAGGCACTAGCAGAGTAGAAAGCTAATTTTCCATCTCTTTCTCAGGGCAAAGGGAACTTCTGTCACTTGACTCTGATACCAAGTGTATCTGAGGTGATGTTGGAGCCAACTGTGCAAGGTGAGCACATCTAACATTCAGCCCCGTGCCATGGCCCAGCCAGTGCCTTCAGTTGGCAAACCCAAAGTGACACCAGCCCCAGTTGTCAGGGCTACTGAAGTGATTGACAGGAGTCTCCAAAAGCTAGCAGGACAGGAAAGGATGAAAAATTCATTGACTTGGAGAGGAAACAAAATTAGTAGTGTCTTTAAAAAAATTAATAAAAAGATATTTTTATTGACTTTTGGAATAAACTACTTGGGTTTTTGTACAATTTTTTTCTTTTAGCACTCTAAAATTTTGTTTTATAGACTCAAAATATCATCATACTTATAAGGTGGGAGCAGCTTTGCAATTGGGATACTTGTTACAGTTAGATTTTTATGAATGGTGAAGGTGGTTTATTCCTCAGCACTTCAATGGGCTGCAGAGATCTATAGTTTTAAGTTATATGGTAGCAATACCTTTTCCAGTGCAAATGAAAGAATTATCTGTCCATGGTGTGTATTATGAATATACTTAAATGTGTCAACACTGTTTTCAAAGCTTCTATGATAATTACTTTTTATGACACATAGTAGTTGTACATATATTTATGGTGCAGTGTGAGATCACAGTGCATATATACAACATACAATAATCATGGTAATTAGCATATCTGTCATTTCAGAGACTTAATTTTTTGTGTTGAAAACATTTGAAAGCCCCTATTATTAGCTATTCAGAGTGTTCAGTTAACTCTTGACAACTGTGGTAATTTTGGGTAAGAAATCCCTCTCTCCCTTCCTCCCTCCCCTATAGTTTTTGCTGTCAGGGCACTTGTTCCCATTTGGTGGTGCTATTTGAGGAAGCTTAAAAGGTGGAACCTTGTTGGGGGAAGTGTGTCACTCGGGTCAGGTATACTAGTTTGATTTCTATTGCTACGATAAAAACCATGACAAAAAGAAAAGGAGTTATTTCATCTTACAGCTTAGAGCCCATTCTTGAGGAAGCCAAGGCAGGAACACAAGCTGGAGCATGATCAGAAAACAGAGGGCATGGAGAGATGCTGTTTATTGGCTCGCCCTGTTTCATTATGCCCCCTGGAGCTACATGCTCAGAGGAAGTGCCTTCTAAATCAGGCTGGGCCCATAACAGTGATCAGTCAAGAAAATGCCCCACAAACTTGCCTATGGACTACTCTAGCAGAGGTATTTTCTCAGTTGTGGTATCTTCTGCCCAGATGACTCTAGTTTCTATTAAAAAAAAATCAGTGCAGTAGGCTGTGAGATGTAAAAAACCTCATGCTGTGGTTCAGCTCCTTCTTCTTCTTGCCATCATGCCTGCCATGCACTGTCATGACTCCCCACCACCAAGGACTAATATACTTCCAGAACCATAAGTCCAAATAAACCTTTCTCTAAGTTGTGTTGCCATAGGTTTTAATCCCAGCAACAGGAAAGTAATTAATACAGCAACAATAGTTTCCTTACTGTGCTGTAGAGCATTTGAAAGTTATTTTCCTACTCAGCTGTGTCTCTACACTAATTAACCATTTTTCTTACATTTTCTCATCTCTCTCAGAACCATGAATCTATTCTCTATTCTCTGAGATCAACCTTTTCATTTCCATATGTATGTGACAACATGCAGAATTTATCCTGTGCCTGGCTTATTGAACTTAACATAATGTCTTCTACTACAATTTATATTGCTTGAAATGGTAGCATTTCATTCTTTCTATGGCTCAGTTTTGACTCAGTTGTGACTATTTATTGTCCATACATTCATCAGTGGACAGCTAATTAATTATTTATATTGGTTATTATGAAAATCAAATAATTACTCCTTAGTAAATTTACCTACTCATGGGATTACTGAATCTCATGGTAATTTTTTTTCTTGTTTGTTGAGGGATATCTGTGCTGTTTTCCAAAAGTACTTGCTTCTAGTTTTCTCAACAGTGTACAAGACATTCAGTTCTTCTACAGCCTTGCATTCCTTTCTGGCCTTTTGATAATAGCCATTGGAAAACTGATATCTCCTTGTGCTTTTGAGCTGCATCTTTCTCATGATTAATGATGTTTGACATTTTCCTTATGCTCTACTTGGCCACTTTTGTAGTCTCTTTTGGGAAATGTCTGTCACCCATGTTTTCATCGTCCTTTTGTCCCATTTTTTTTTATATAGTTATACTGTGCAGCATCTACTCAAGGACTGTCAGCCACTGGCAGTGTACAATTGCTCAGACTTCTTTCAACATCGAACATAGAAATAGTTTGCACCGTAGACGTATCTCTATGATACAAAGAATTAAAAATCGCTTCAGAATAAAATCATGTGTAATAATTTTTGACTAATCTGTGCTTGTCACATCTCGTATAGAATCTACAAGTAAGATGACAGTCACAGTATTCCTTTAGAATTTAATTATTCTACGAGTGTGTGATTGCAGAAAGCTAAAATACTTTTATAAATGATTACATCTTCTATATAATGTTAGTATTTATGTTGTGGTTTTACTGCTCTTATGATCTTATAGTATTTGAAGCTTCCTATAACCTTACATGGACTTATCTATTTTCAATATTATCTATTGTATGCGTCTCACAGCACTTAGCAAAATGTCTGGGACCTAGTCAAAGCTCAAAAGGTTTGGCAACTTGAATTAAACCTACTGATCGTCCAGCTTAGAATTTCCTATTTCTTAAAATCATATGAATAGGAAGAGTAATGATTTGAAAAGTACAATTTTCAAATTTAAATAGTAAGTGTACTTAATTCTTTTATCTAAAATGGAATTCAGAATACCAGCTATTTCCCATAATTATGCATGTCTTTCAATCCTGTGACAAAGCTGATTTTGACAATTAAAATTACTATCTTAATGAAGTCTAAAGAATTTTTCTTGGTTTTCAAATTTGTGTGCAATATGACTATTATTTATCTGAACAAGCCATTTTCCTGTGACTCTGTAATGTATCATCTAGAAGAAGTTACATTACAAGCAAAAGAGCTTGTGTGAAATTAGAGTGTTGGGCCAAATCAGTGGTTCTTATTCTTTTGTTGGTTAAATCATAGAGATCAGACAGTTTATCAGTGATATTGGAATCTTGTGAAAATGAAATAGAAAATTTCTAATACTTTAGAAGAGTAGATATAAATGTGATTATGCCAAACAAAATGCAACTTGTCCTGTGCTATTTGCAGGCTTTTTAGAGCATGTAAAAGGTCCCAGACTCTCTTTAGACACACAGACACAAATCTGTATTGGCATAGGCCCTGAAGGGAACATGGCCTACTTTGGTCTACCTATGGGACCCAAGGGACCCACATTACTAGGGTAAGAAGTCCTGAGCAGAACTACTCCATAGTTCCTCTTCATGAGAACTCTGTGATTCCATCAATATTTGTTTAAATTTAGTGACCCTCATGAGTCATTAGCTCAGATAATTCTCTCTCTGTCGTTCTCTCTCTCTCTGGGTCACAGATCAGCAACCTATATTCGTTTACAGTTAACGATCTTTACACCTTACTGTTTGGGTCTGTAGCCTCCCCACACACCTACCTTTGCCAGCCACTATGGTAACTTTACTTCATCAGGTAGCCACTAAAACTAGCTTCTTTTGAGCTGACCTCCTAAAGACTGGAGTGACAGGGCCAGCCTCCAGAAGCCCTACCAGGTGCCCTGTACTCCACAATTCCTGTTTCTCCCTGAAATCTCCAGGCCAGGGAGCTTGCACAGTCTTTTTCGTGGGTTTTCTGTAAAGGCAGAAGCATGTGGTGAGTCACAACTGCACTGAGTGCAATACAAATGCAAATGACTATTTTTTTTATTTCATATGAAATTTTTAGACTCGATTTTCCATTTCAATAGAACAAATAAAAAATACTGGCAGCTTGGAAAGTATTTAGAAAATGGAAATCAGGATGACAAAGGAAAGAGTAAGTTTAAATCCATAAAAGAGGAAAATAGAAAAGAGAATACACATGAACGAAATCCAGTAAATAATGTGGAATGGAGATGGTTATCATTTTAAAAGGATTAAGCCCACTTTTCCATTACTGAGGCAACAGTTGAATCACAGAATTGCAAAAACAAGAAGGAATAAACAGCAATCATAAGAACAGCAAAACTCTATAAACAAGGACAGTTTGTGTACAAATGTGAATTTAATAAACAAGAAGATGAGAAGCTGCATTGTTCAAACTATCTTTTCCCCTAGGATAAAGGAACTGTTTTTGTTTTAAAGAAAATCTCATTTCCTCTTCTACCTTCAGAAAATATCAGAGACACACATATGCCACTCAAGTTATGAATTACATCTTGCTGGGTTCATAACTCGGTAACCAGGGAAAAGGGGTCCTTCCTGGCCTTTTTCTCAAAGCTGTGCGTGCTTTATAGCTAGTGATATTTAATGTTTACTTAAAAGTCTCAATGTGATGGGTCTTTTGTTAAGATATTCCTTGTAGAAGTTTGAGCTTCAACTAAAACCCGGGGAGAAACTGAATTGCCTTTGTTCACTCCCCCGCCCCTTTATGTATGAAGGAGGTTTTTAATCAAAGAAATTAGTGCTTAGAATTCCAGGTTAACACTGGGTGAGAAAGCAATTCATAAGGAATATAGGACAAATTTAATGGTTGATTGAAAGCTAAACAGAACTCAAGTATATATATTTAAGTAAAGCTTGTAGCTGGCTGGGTAAAGATGTTGATTTCTTTTTTTCTAGCTATTAGCTAACACCCCCAGCTTCTGTCTCTTCCCATTCATTTCAATCTCAATCCTCAACTCTAGCACATACATTTTAGGAAGAGGTGCTAAACAGTGTATTTATTAACCCAAGAGCCTTTGAGTGTCCCTTGGGCAATTTGAGAAAGATTCTGTAGTTTTGTATTAAGGAACCACTGTTAGTGACACCCAATGTCTTTATTCCTTTTTAATGGCAGCCCCCTGATGTCTGAAGAGGCTTTAGGTAGTGTTCTGACTTGCACCCCCTACAGTTCCCATCATAGGATTGCATGTTGGGTAACTAGGAGGAGTCAACTTGCCCATAATCACAAATGATGCATGGCACAAAGCTTCTGCCATGCTCACAGTCAGGCAAAACGTGAAGGATTAAGGAAGTGCGTGGAAGCAGTTGTTTCTTTGAATTAGGGAAATCCTGCTGAGGTGGAAGAACACTGTCAGGAAAAAAAAAATCGTAAGTGCTCCTACGCCTGCCTTCTTTGGCTTTTATCTATGCCAACCAATACTTTCTTTTTCCTGTCCATTTCTCTCTTACACATCTAGAAATTCTCTGTCCTGATGGTCAGCTTGACAAAGAACCATTTTGAAAAACAAAACAAAACAAAACAAAACAAAACAAAACAAAACAAAACACCCTTCTTGATCTCATCTTGTTCCACGAAAATGACTGGAGCAGAAATTCCCCTGACCTGACATGGAACAGACCCCTTCTTCTCTGAAATGTCCCCAAACTGCTAGCTTGTCTCCTTATAGCCTATAAAGGATGGCCATATGTACTTTAATGCCAATGACAAAATCTATTTACAGGAATCTCCCCTTAAAAGCTTGCTACACAGCATTTCTTGTGATAAACTTCCTAACAGCTTTGAACACTCAATTGAAACTACAACAAAGGCGGTTTGGGGGAAACCCCTTTGCTGCACATTTATGAACAAGTGTCTGCTGCGAATTTTGTCTTGCGCTGCTTTGCCTTTGACAACTTCAAGTTTGAGTCTGCCATTTATGTCTTGTCAGATTGTGTTTCTGTGATCAAATGTCCAATAAAAACAATGGAAACCATGAGCCCCTGTGCTTGGCTCCATGGTACAGTAGAATATTATGGAGGCAGGATCATGAGCAGGAATAATCTATTCCCAGAATGGACAAGAAACAAGAAATGAGGAAAGGACTGGGCAATGGGTGTAACCCTCAAAAACACACTACTTCCTCTAGCTAAGCTTGCCCCAAAGCTCCCAAAATAGCACATTATGGCTACTAAACCTATGGGCCAACCTTTCAACACAGGAATCTGTGGTGTCCATTCCATATCCAAATGGTGACACTGTTTCCATTTTAGTTTCGGGCAGATTTCCCCATGGAGTGCTCCTCCTAGGCATACTTTGGATTCATATAAGAAGGAAGACTCTTTTCTTTTGAACATGACTTATAGATATCAGTGTCTCTGTTGTCTAGGGTCATGATAGTAGTAGAAGCATAATAAGTCAGGGCCTGCATTCACTGCTTTGTTTCTTTCTGCCCTTCGCTGCTTTTTTTATTTTTTTAATGGTAGATCTTCTGTAGACTAAAAGGGCGTGGGGGTGAGGGGTTGGCTTTTCCCTCTGTGCTTTCTCCAGGCCTGGTTTTCTGATCTTCCAGGCCCTGTGAGTTCTGTTGCGTGCTTTGTTTAAACCTCTTCTGCCTATATTAACTTGTGTTGGGTCGTTTCACTTGTCAAAAATCTCTGCACACACACTCCACGGAAATGAAAGGAAATGAAAAAGAAGTTAATGTCTACTGCTTTTGGCTCACCACCTAAGCTGTTTCCTGAAATTACTAACCTCACTCCTTAAGGGATAGATAAGCGATTATTTATGTGATGGTACCCCAGGAAAGTGAGAGCAGAATATATTCAAAGAAGAGGGCTCAGAAGGGACATCCAAGGGCTCCAGAGACTTCCCTTAAGGCCTGGCCTGCTTCTAAGCAAGGCAGCAGGAGGAAACAGAGAGGAGGGTACAGAGGGTGTGCCCTCAGGATTGCTTTAGGTAGCCTTCCCATAAAGGGATTTTTAGCTTGGAAATACATCTACCTGAATGCTGCATTGGTCTGCTTTTCCCAGGCCGGCCCAAATCCTAGGGAGAGAATTCACTGCTGAGGATGACTCTAGATAATTGCCTTCTCAACTGTAGCCATTTTTAGAGGCTTATTTGAAATTTTGAAAATTCTCAGGTACAAATAGTGGCTTTCGAGTCAGTATGGCAGAGATATTCCTCTTTGGCTCCGGGTCTCAGAATTAATGCCATTCCTTTAGGCTAAGAACCAAGCTCCTGAGGCTGGATTTTTCCTTCATATCACCATATATTGTTACCCTGGTGTCATTGCTGGAAAGCCAGGCAATGATTTTGAACTAAATCTTGTGTGTAACTGCCTTGCTCTCTGTGAGATTTGGAATGCCGAAAGAAAGGGGCACAAAGATTAATGACTCCAATAGAGTTCCCCATTTGTAACCAGTTTAATAGCTTTCCTCCCGTCTTTTAAATGTGTTTATGATGGCAGTTAGTTGATAACCATTCTCATGATGTTTTTTGGAGTGGATCTTGAATTGAGTTATCAGCTACCCAGGGGTTTAATCCACTGACTTTGTATTATTTGAGAAAGAAAAGTAAGAAGAATAAAAGAAAGCAATGAAATGAGAATAGCAACTTGTTTTGACCCCTGTTGACCCTAAGGAGATTCCAGCTGACTGTGAATCCTGGGAGGACATTCAGGGTCTATGCCTCAAAACAGAGCATGTTTCAACCTCTGGACAATGGCATACATTCAGGTCTTGGAAAGCCAACACTAATTAATGATGGCCATCCAACTGGGGACCCTTACTTTGATTTGTCTTAGTTAGCTAATAAAATCTAAGCTGAGAAAGTGTAATTAATGAAAAAGAAAAAAGAAAAAATCTAAGCTGATCAGAGAGAAAAATCAGGAAAATCTAAGAAGAGGAAGAAGACAGTGATGACAGACAGACACCAGATGCCACTGCTCACAAAAATAGTACCATTGAACTGTGTCTCTCTGAAAAGCAATAAGTATAACTTATTGCTTTTAGGCAAAATATGATTATTTATTAAGTGGAAAATGTACATTACTATTGGCTTCACCTCATATGAATCTCTTTTGGGTCCTTTCATTTGAAAATATACTTTTTGGGTTTTTTTTTTCTTCTTCTGAAATGTCTTGTATTTTTTCATGTTCTAATCTGTTGAATCTCTTTTATTTTATGTATATTCATATTTTCCTGTATATGTGCAGCACCTAGAGGGTCCAGAAAAGGACATTGAATTCCTCAGAACTGGAGTTCCTAATGGTTGTGAGCCACTATGTGGGTGCTGGGATTCCAACTCAGAGCCTCTGGAAGAACAACAAGAGCTCTTAACTGCCGAACCATCTCTTCAGCCCCTTCTCTTGAAGTTTTCTAATTTAAAACTTTAGTTCATCATCTTCCCCCCTCCCTTATTCCTATCATGCTAATTCCTCACTCTTGAGTCCTCCAAAGAGCCAGAACCTGTCTTATAACTTAGGCTCCAAAGTATTTGTGAAGGACTGGAGAGATGGGTCAGCAGTTAAGAGCACTGTCTGCTCTTCCAGAGGTCCTGAGTTCAATTCCCAGCAACCACATGGTGATTCAAAACCATCTATAGTGGGATCTGATACCCTCTTCTGTCATGTGGATGCACATGCAGATAGAACACTCATCTATATAAAAAGTAATGAATTAATTTAAAAAAGCACTTATGACTACATCCCCTATATATATCTAAATTGTTTCCCCCTTGTCCATGGCTTCCCATCCACACTTGTGTAATAGTACAGTACTCACTTCCTCTTATTGACATCCTACCTAAACTCTCTTTTTCTAGGAGCTTCTTTCTGGGGTCCATTTTGCATAGTAAAACTGACTGGATCATTGTAAAGCAAAGATATAATCACATTGTTTCTTTCCCTTAACTGTTCCCTGATTTTTATACATCTCAAAACAAATACAGGTTTCATAGTTCAGTGCTCAGATTTGCACATTCTGCCCTTGTTTCTATTCTCAGTCTTGTCACTGTCAGTGACATTTTCCTGAGACCTACCCCACATTTCACCAAACTAGATCTTTTATTACTGCACAACTTTCTTATTCCATGCTGCAACCAGGAGCAACTGTTCACAAAGTGAATACACAGAAGGATGATAGAGCAGACAGAAATTAGAGCTATGGCCCACAAAATTCCAACAATCAGTCCAGTAAAACAACCAATTATCTACAGGAACTGGACCAGATGCCAATTTTCTACCTATTAAGTCAGATGGGTAGGAAGTCACTTAGCCATCTCTACCAACAACCTGGGAGGCCAGCAGCAAGTCCCGTAATAAACAGCCTCAAGTAGCCAAGACTTGATTCATAAGTGACAGCTCCCCTAACTTTTCTTCCTATTCCGACTGTGAGCCAATCACAAAAGGCCAAATATAATTCCCAACTAGCGGAATGCCCTATTTCTAGTTGGTCCACCTACTTACACTCCATGCCAGCAGCCTCACTGGGGCACACCTGAGTCTTTCATTGCTCCACTCTAAATATTTTTCCCCTGTTATGTCTGTTTATGAGTCTCTGCCAGAGTGCAGACAATAGGAGCCAGTTCTCTGCCACAGCAACCTCTGAACAAACAGGCTTTGCTTGTTAGTATTTGGTTGGTCTGTTTATTTCCATGGTGGCTATTTAAATTAATGAAAACATTCTTTAGTTGTGTTATCCACATTTCCAGTGCTCATTAGAGCTCCAGGTAGCTAATGGCTGCCATGTTGGATAAATTCAGGGTGTTTCTATCATCTCTAAGCTTTCATGAATAAGTCTGCACATGCCTGGGGCTTTTCTACCTTGTGGTGGTTTGAATAAAAATGTTCCAGATGTTCAATTCTTGGTCACTAGTAGGTGGTGCAGTTTGGGGCAGGTAGAAAATCATTAGAAGGGGGGGTGAAGCTCTTTCACAATACTTATTACAAAATTACAGTCATAGTACCTTTATTTTACAACATTCTCAGTGGATTTTGGAAGAAATGTTGGCTGGGGCTAGACTTTAAGCAACATGGAGGATGATGCTGTGTCTATGTCTGTGTGTAAGTCTCTGGCATTTGAACAGTTGGTCCCCAGTTGGTTGGTAGCTTTTTGGAGAGGATTATGAAGTACAGTCTTGCTTGAAAATGTTCTATCACAGGCAACAGGCTTTGTGGTTTAAAAAGGCTTGTGCAATTTCAAGTTCATTCTCTGTTTTCTGCTTGTGATTTGAGATGTGAGTTTTTAGTTGCTTCTCTGGCCACCTGCTCCCTATACCTCTACTCTGCTCTCATGGACCCTAGCCCTCTGCAACTATAAGTCCCAAATAAATTCTTTTTTAAAAATAAGAAGTTAAAAGGCAATAAATCAAGCAATCCAATTAAAAATGGGGTATGGAGCTAAACAGAATTCTCTGTAGAAGAATATAAAATGGAGGAGAAACACTTAAAGAGATGTTCAACGTCCTTAGCCATCAGAGAGATGCAAATCAAAATGACCCTCTCTGATAGCTAAGGACGTTATGTACTTTGCTGAAGTACACAACAAGGACATTTGCTCAACCATGTTTGTAGCAGCTTTATTTGTAATAACCAGAACCTAGAAACAACCCAAATGTCCATAAACGGAGGAATGAATACAGAAATTGTGGTACTTTTACATAATGGAATACTACTCAGCAATTAAAAACAAGGAAATCATGAAATTTGCAGCAAATGGTGAGATCTAGAAAAGATCATCCTGAGTGAGGTATCCCAGGAGCAGAAAGACACACATGGTATATATTCACTTATAAGTGGGTACTAGATCTATAAGATAGGATAAACATACAAAAATCTGTACACCTAAAGAAGATAAACAAGAAAGAGGACCCAGGGTAAGATGATCACTCTTCACTTAGAAAGACAAATGGGATGGACATTGGAAGTAGGAGAAAACAAGTAACAGGACAGGAGCCTACCACAGAAGGCCTCTGAAAGACTCTACCTAGTAGTGTTTCAAAGCAGATGCTGAGACTCATAACCAAACCTTTGGCAGAGTGCAGGGAATCATATGAAAGAAGGGGGAGATAGTATGACCTGGAGAGGACAGGAGCTCCACAAGGACCAAATATATCTGAGCACAGGGGTCTTTTCTGAGATTGTTTCTCCAACCAAGGACCATGTATGGAAACCTAGAACCCCAGTTTGGATGTAGTCCATGGTAGCTCAGTATCCAAGTGAATACCCTAGTAAAGGGAACAGGGACTGTCTCTGACATGAACTCAGTGGCTGGCTTTTTGACCTCCTCTCCTTCCCCCCAAGGGAGAAGCAACTTTGCTAGGTCACAGAGGAGGATATTGCAGCCAGTACTGAAGATACCTGATAAGCTAGGTTCAGATGAAAGGGGAGGAGGACCTCCCTTATCAGTGGACTTGCAAAGGGGCAGGGAGGAGATGAGGGAAGGAGGTTAGGATTGGGAGGGAATAAGAGAGGGAGCTACAGCTGGGATACAAAGTAAATAACCTGTGATTAATACAAAAAAATAAAAATTATTTAAAATAATAATAAGTTGCTCAGAGTAGAATTTTGGAGGAAGAGACACATGTAACTTGAAAAGCTATGCCCAACATTGGGAAGGTAAAGCATAGAACTATAAGATCTCAGGGCTTTGAATATCCAAGCGTGCACACATATTTATCCTTTCATTCTGCACAGAGAGATATTGAGATTCAAGTAGTTCCCACACTGCTTTTAAAATACGAAAATGTTCTTTTGGAGTCTTGCTGACAGCCAGGTTGATTTAGAGGTTTGGACGTTGTAGTTCAAGTTTTCATTTCATGCCTCCAAGTTCAGCATCCATTTCCACTTAGAGGTCAGAGTTTGGCCCTCCTTGTTTCTCAGCCTTTCATCCTACGTTTTACAGCCCGCTTACTGGGAAGTTGGCCCACTCCCACTCTTTGTCGGTGCTTCTTGTGCCGACAAAGGAAGAAATACATAGTTAGCCCAGGAAACCCTCTAATTTCTCCATCCACCTGCTATGTCCTTTCACTCTAATTTTCTCCCCACATGTAGGGGATTTTGCAGAAGAAACTATTTTTTTTCATAATAGGAATCATTTAATGAAAGAGTTTTTAAAAAAATTATGCCAGGACTTCAAACATTCGATTTGCCTGATTTCTCCACAATTTCTCCTGATTTCTCACTCAAGAAAAAACTGCATGACTCTGACTTGCATTAGTTTTTGGAGGCAATTATGGAGAAATTAATCATGCAGGGTTGCGACTCTGTTTTCTTATGTAGTTTTCCTGGGTTCCCAGTATCACAGCTATGATTTCTCTATGCACTGAGCATGTCATGGCTAGATTGATGGGCCATATGATGCTATTGTGCTCAGAGCTCCTTCTTGGGAAGTTTCCTCACTGTAGTTGTTAAGTTTTCATTCCCTCTTTCTCTCCTGGCCTGACTCAAAAGGGTCAACAATATGAATTAATTAGCCCTAGTTTCTGATTTAAACTGCAGAAAACCCAACTGATAGTTGCTTAAACAAATAAAAATTTATTTGTATCCCATAAGTGGAATACTGGAGTTGAATAGTAGCTAGGAAGAACCAATGACTTAGTGATTCTGGAGGCTGTCAAATCAAACTTGCCCTTTCCCAAATTAGAATTGACTGATCAGGGCATGCCAACTAACTGACAATAGAGGCAATTGAACAGGATGAAAGTTACACATTCAGGGATGTCACAATATGCCATTCTAAAACAGGCCTCCTAGGCATATTCATTACTATGAGAATTTGGTCATTGTGAATGAGTGGCTTCAGCACATAACAGTCAGAAAGCAAGTTAAAACGGGACATGGGAAAGCAATAGCCCTCTTTAAAATTAAAATATCAGTAGCCATCAGAACCACATGCCTGAAAGTCACAATCCAAAGAACCAATTCTTACAGAAATTTCTCTCTTGTTAAACTAAAAGACAGAGCTCTCCATCATTTACCTCCTTGATGGACCTTCTGCCTATTAGTTCCAGCATATAGGTTCACCTTAACATCCCTATCTTAGCCACTTTTACTGTTGCTGTGGTAAAATATCTTAACAAAAGCAACTTGGGGAAGAAAGAGTTTATTGTGGCTCACATTTGAGGGTAAAATTCATAACGGTGAAGAAGTCAAGGAAGTAGGGTTTTGAAGCAACTGGCTTTATTGTGTACACAGTTAGAAAGAGGAGAATGATGAGAAATAAAACCAAGTTTTTCTTTTTATGCAACTCATGATCCTGAGCTCATAGAATGGGACCTCCTACTTTTAAGGTAGAAATTCTCACCTCATCACAACCCCTTGGAAGCATGTACAGCTGTTTGTCACATAGCTGAGTCTAGATCTTGTCAAGTTTACAATTAATATTAACCACCCCAGCCCCTTTCTTCTAATAAGATAATATATAAACTCAAGTTCCAAACATCAACCATGGTCATGGTTACAACTCATGTGTCCCATACATAACAAACATGTCAATAAAACTTTGTTGGTTTTCCTTTTGTCTATCTGTCTTTTCTCAGTCAATTTTACAGGATCTCAATTGGAGAGCCTGAAATGGAAAGAGGAGAATTTGCACTCTGAGAGCTAGCTACGCAACGAATCAGCAAGGGTTTAAATGTCAGCGTAATGAAGGTTGTGGGGGGGAAAAGAGTATGGGGTTTCTGATAAGGCTGTATAAGATTTCTCCTATCACTGGCAACTGGTGTTTTTGTTCCTGGCTGAAAGCTGCCTGGGAGTTTACAGCAGCTGAATGTCTACATCTAGGGTTTGAGTTAGCCTTCTTTTTCTCTAGTTGGTGGCTTAAGCAAAGGAACTTAAGGACAACCCTTCCTCAGCTGGTGTGCTGTAACGACCTGGAAAAGATGGTCTTCCATCCTGTTTGTGAGTGAAGGTCTGGAAGAAAGGAGAGGCCTGTTGTGCATTCACAGCCACACTATGTGGGGAGAACGAGAGATGAGTTTGTTTCTGTTTCTATGGCTATTGCTAGTGTACAGACAATCTTTCCCTGACACAAGTCACCAGAATCCCTTGGAGGCCGTCAATGCTACACATTCTTCCATAGAAGCAGATCCTGTGAGGTGAGTGTATCTGTGTTGGCAGATGCAGAGGAGACATCTGGGCTCTGTGTGTGTAAAGCGGTATCCAGGTGTGGGCTGGATTCCACAAAGGAAGAAATGGCATGTCTTTGAGCCATCTGCACGCAGCTTGCTGGAATAACACCGGCTTCCTGAGAAATTGGATATATGGAATTTGTTCACTCAGATTTCATATTGTCTCTGAATTCTTCATCTGTGGACAGCCTTCCTAAAACTTGGATGTCCCTGAGTGTCTGAGGGCTCTTATCTGGTTGGTTCTTGTGGCTGAAAGTCAGGTTTTAAAATCATGCCTATTACAAATGGAGCCATTATATCATTGAGATGAGAATTTAGGGTGCAAAGGACATTTCACATTCAGGTGGAAGTGACATTTACATTTGATTAATAGTGGCCCTTTGTGAAAACATGCATTTTGTGGAGAAAAGAGAAGTGATAGAAGGCATTGCCAACATAAGCATGGAGAATCTCAAACAGATGATGTCTGCTTTTGCTTGCAAAGATGCTGACCTGCAGCCAGATCTCACTGAGAGAAAGAACTTGACTCCAAAATTGACAAAGGCATGCACCTGTTTCTAGCCTCTCTTTAGCTGTGTCTTTGTGGCTGCTTTAGCCCTTGGGTTTTAACTTTGTCATTTACAGAATGATAATCATAATGACTGCACACATTGAGATAAAATGTGTACCAATATACTAGAAAACTAAAAAAAGAAACACCTCAAGATTTCCAAACACAAAAGAGGGTCAAATAGGTGTTTTGGTTAGTCCCCATGATGGTTCTTAATCACCATTTCATCTTTCAAATAAAAGATGTGATTTTTCACAAACCCTTGTGATCTGACATGAAGTGATTTCCTCCAAGATGAAATCTTCCATCCTGGAAAGAAGCTCTCAAGACACAGGGTGTCCAATGGAGGGATACACTCCATCTTGCAGTGAAACACGTAAACCTCAGAAAGTAAGCAACTCAAGAGCTTCAGGAAGTCCCTGAAACTGACCAGATTCACTAGGCCCCTCCTTTTCCAAGCCTATATAAGCCACAAGGGCTGCCAAGAGACCCTTTCAGATAAACTGAACTTCCTAGAAGTTTCTTAGATCAGCTGGATCTAAGAGGGGGCTCTGGGCACCCGAGGTACCTGGAAAAGACAATGTTATCATGAGCTATCACCTATGTCTGAGTAGGCTGTTCGTAATTTTTGCTTTGAGTTTTTTCTACTCCTGCAAGTAACCTCTTATATACATGCTTATAACTAACCCCAACAAAACTCATTGGTTCACTAAGTTAGACTTTGGTGGTATGTTTACTTTGCTCTGCCATCATTTTCCTATCTGAGGTGAGGAGATATCTGTTCTTTCATGAGGTCTTACAACATAAACTTATTCTACAGAACATGAAGCTAGGACTGTCATTAAAAGCTGATTTCTCATTATATTTTGTGCTCCTCTCAGACAGTGCTATGTTATTTTCACACATCTGCCTATTATAGGTAATATTTTCTCCTGCCTTTCCTTGCTATATGTTTAGGTTGTGAGATAAGCTGTAACAAATATTTCCTGAGGGACATATAATTCAGATGATGTGTTTCTTATAGCTGATAAGGGAACAGGTGCGGAAATGTAAAATCACACTGTTTTTTTGGACAGTAGAAGGGAAAGAACATGGAGGTGTCTGTTCAAGTCTACTCTTGGTAAAACGTGGATCAAGATGAATGGTCCAATGTGAATTGTTTCATCTGAAAACACCACAGCCATTTTAATATAATGTGGGCTGACATCGTTGTCTTACAAGCTTGAATATTAGAATGTTTATAACACTGATTCTGAGGTCTTAAGGTGTTTTTTTTTCTTTTTCTTATCCTGCAGCTGTTGATTTTTCTCACATTGATTTCTTTCACTGTGCTTGGCCTTCCTCCACAGAAGTGGAACATAATTTCATAAATTTTAGATGGAGAGTATGTGTCTAGATTTTATTTCATTTTTTTCTTACCATGAGAAGCTTCTAGCAGGCCTCAGCCTTGTGGAACATTCCCAGAGCCCTTTTGTGTACATTGGTATCAGGAAACTCAAGAGACATTTAAAACTATGTCCATTGGTTTGTTTGCTCATATACACAGTTCTCACCTTATCCATGAAGTATTGGGGGATGTCTGCAAATCCTTACTTCAGTAGAGAAGGCAGAGTAGTGACGCTGCATGCACACTCTCGGCTTCTTCATTATTACTTTCAGTAATGGTCTGAATAAGTCCTCCCAATTCAGGCGTTGGTAACTGCATACTGACCTCAGTATTTTGGGAAACATAAGGACTTACTTGATGTGGTTAGGTCACGAGGGGATCCTCCCATGGACAGATTAACACTGCCTTGGGGGGTGGCAGCTACCGTGGGTAGGACATGTTGGAAAGTGAGTTTCATTTCTTGTTCTCTGTGCTCTTATGCTATTTCATCTTCTGTCCTGCTAAAATGTGGTAGAAAGATCTGCACTGCAGGTCATTCTGTGTGACTTATCAACCTCCAGAATTTTTAACCAAATAAACCTGCTGTTCATTGCAAATTATTGAGTCTTTGTGGAGCAAAGGTTATAATTACAAGATGGGAATTTATGCACAAAGAAATTCAGCATAACTGTAGGAGCCAAAATTAACCTATAGTCCCACCTGATCAAGGGTAAGGGAACTTCCTGGAATGCTGGGAGTTGTAGTTCTCGGGAAATAATAAGGCACATGTTTTTACTTTCCTAAACAACTTTGTTTGAACCAGATACACTGAATGTGCTTGATCCCATGTGGGAAGGAAGTTTGTATGCAGGAAATATGTCAGGATGTGTGCTAGACCCTGAATAGACTTGATGGGAAATGTGATGAAGTGTGGGGTTTGCCTTTTTAAGTCCCTGCAAAACATGTTTTGTGGCCATTTCCTGGGAACCCAGAAGTGAACCTGGCCAGAGTCCTTTCTACCTGGCCAGCATTTAATTAAAGCTTGCTTCAAATTTGGCTCAAAATTGTGGAACTGGTCTTTCTCTCCAGAGTCTCAGAATCAACATAACCAAATGAACAAGTACTTCTCCCAAATAGCGACCCTTGCTACCAATTTTCCTACGTACATGTCCTGACAGTTGCCTGACTGTTGTTCATCACCATCCTGCTCTTTTCCTATCCTGATCTGTGGATAATTGAATTTATTCACTGCCCACCAACACTTTCCCTACCACTGTGGTAGCTGTCCACCCAACCCACTACTGTTTGGATATTGTATTACAGAAGCAGGAAATGGCAACGCTGTACTGATAACGGCCAGCCTTGACGAGACCCGATAAGCTCGGGTCAGATAGAAGGGGAGGAGGTCCTCCCCATCAGGGAACTAGGGAAAGGGCATAGGGGGAGAAGCAGAAGGGTGGATAGGGCTAGGAGGGAGGGGACTACAGCGGGGATATAAAGTGAATAGATGGTTATAAGTAGATAAATAAGCGGGGAATGAATGAAAACTGTCCTCCAGTCTTGTTTTCAACTTCTCTTGTTTGTGAAATTTCTAGGGGCTCACTCTTCGTAGAGCATAAAGTAACTTCTTGCTGTAGGTGGAGGCCCATGGAGCCTGCTAACTTCATTTTCTATTTCACCCCAGGAGTACGTTTATATCTGGATTGCTCTGTTTGTCTGTGACACAAAATGAATCATAGGCTGAAACCTTTTCTCCTCTTATTGCTTTTGGCTCTGAAACCTGCTGATGTTTAGAATTGAGAATTTCCTGGAGAGTGTTCACCTCCCCCCTTGGAATCCCAAGTACATCAGGGAAGCTCTCCCAGTAAACACTTGAGACTCCGTGGAGCAATCTTTCGGAAAGAGACCCCCTCAGTAATGTTTCGGACTCAGAACGCTGAACAACAATCAACTGTCAGGAAGAAGGCAAGCAGCCCTTGTTTTTTATGTGCTTTGTTATCTGCCTGAGCAACATGAAATCAGAGACAGCAGCTTTCAAAGCTGTCATAGGAATCTGCTAAAGCCATAAAACAGCTTTACAGAATTTTGGGGCATTTGTGTCTTGCTTGGAGGTCAATCAGCTTTACCTTTCTAGGTCTCTTAATTACAGGTTCAAGAGAGGAAAAGAATTCACTAATGGGCTCTTTTACAGGCTTATTTTAAGAAGCATTTTTTTAAGGCGTTGGTAGTCTATTGAAGTGTGTCCTTGTATTTAACATAACCCCTCATCCCAGTATGGAAGATGTTATAGTTATTTTCTTCAATAGAGCTCTATGGATGCTTCCAAGGCGCCATCCCATGGCTTCCCTGTGATCAGTGAAATGCTAGGGGACATATCCAATGTGTGACCTTCCCTCCATTAGCAGCCTGACCCATCTGATCACAGTGAAGGCCGCTTTTGATGCTGGGAGCAGAAAGCTGGTTATGCCAGGGAGAGAGGCCTCCTTGGTGTGACTGTGAGATGAAGGTGGTTGGCTTCAAAACTCCTTCTCTGCCAGACACACCAACCTTGGATGTCTGAAAAGAGTCTGTCTGTCTGGCTGTCTCTCTCTTTAATTAAAGTGACATTGCCCAGGTTCCCTGCTATCTAAGGGAAAAGCCAGCAACTTTGCAATCTTGATTTTTGTTGTTGTTGTTATTCTAAAATGCATCAAATGTCCATAAAAATGCACTGAAACACAGTCTCTTTAGGACTTTAATTTTAACTGTTCATTTTAACTGTTAATTTAACTGTTCATACCAGACTTTAAAAATACTGCAATGAATTCCAATACACTGTCACCCAACTTCCCCTAATGCTGCAATCTTACAGTAATCCCCATCATTTTACATCAAAATTGGGAAGTTTATTTTACAATATTAGCAACTGCTTTTCAGGCTTCATTTTTTTTTCTTAATCATCTTTCTCATATGCTTTTTCCAATCCAGAAGAATACATTTTGTTTAATTTTCCTAACATCCTAGCCTCCCCATTTTAGAAGAGTGTCTATCTTTATGTATATTTTGGAATTTTTGAAAAGAAGTCACCTGTTATTTTGTGAAATTTCCCTCAGTTTGTGTCTGTTTGCATTTTGTTCTTGACCAAAATCAAGCCATGTAGCAGGAATATCAAAGGTACTAGTTCTCTTTTGGGATCTGACCAGTACTTGACAGAAGTCTGGAGTCCTACCGCTTCACATTGTACTTACTCATGCCTTCAGGGTTTTACAAACTGAAAAGTCTAAACAGGACTGTGTTTATTTAAAGACATGGAATGTCAACACACATACACACACACACACACACACACACAAAGAGTTCTAGTCTCTAAATTTACTTTATGATTGCTACTGTTAGCTTTTATTTTGCCATTACACCATTATTCTACTGGCTCTTTTTTTAATTCCTAGAAGTTTGGGGAGGTGCAACCATGAACATACTTTATGCCACTGAAAAGGCCAGCAAAAGGCCTTAGAACCTACAAACCTCGTTATGTTATTAAAGCATGCCAGTTTTTAACCAGCAAATGATATGTGTCTATTTAGTTTAAATAATTTCTTCAAATCCCTGGTCTCTCATGATTTTGAGGAGGGGCCTTATGCATTTATTTCTTGTGCTTTCAGACTTTATTTAATTCTAAAATGTTGATAGTTGGAACATATGTAAGCACATCATTTTCTCCAAACTGAAGGGGTCAATTTATCCAGTAACATATGTATGCTAAGATGCTGACATGAGCCGGTCACCCCACGGACATGAGGCAGTGTCTGCAAAGGGAGACTCCTCATGGAGAAAATCCCACAGAAGCAGGAAACACAACTCTGTATACCAGTAAGCAATGGAAAGAATAATAATAATAAAAAAAAAAGGTTTTAAAAGCAGGGATTCCGTTTTCCTGGATGTCTTTGTTCACACAACAAAATGGATAATGAAGTCTGCCATTCATTCTATTCTATGAGCTAGTGCCTGTCGAGTCGTGTATTAGGGCAATGATGTGTGTTCTCAGCCGTTTCAGCTCGCTATGGCATGTCTTATCCAGATGGAGTCACTTGTTTTGTCTGTTTTTATTAGGATACTGAATAGCCCTACACTGGAGAGCAATAGAAACAGCAGAGGTTAGGTGAGTGACAGGAAGCCCAGTCACGGTCAATGCTTTGGAAGGACTTCCTGTGAGCAACACCAGCATCCACACCCCTCTTGGAAAGGCCTTCTGAGTCCTCCTCCCAAGCCAGCTCTGGGCACCTCACTCACAGCTGAGAGGATTAATAGCTGCTTGATGGAGAAAAGTCTTATCCTCCTGCTACTCTCACTCCGCTGTGGAAACAGATTGGTAGTTTATCTGCTTCTGAGTCTCTGGGTAGATATTTAGAAACCTGACACCCCTTCTGTGTTCACTAAACACTATTAAATCTGTACCCTGGGCTGTCTCCTTTGCTTTCATAGAACAAAAGGCTCTTTATAACATGTTTAATACAAACCAACATTTATAGAAATATTAGGTGCAGCTCAACCCTGTTAAATGACATGCTAGAACAAATAAAAGACACCCGTGTGGTGTGCCTATTCTCCACACTCCACCTCTTTCCATCCTCTTTCCATTTTAGCTTCCTCTGTTGTTCAAAAAATATGCAGAATTTAGCCCTATTCGTTGACCCCAGCATACTTCATTCAGAAACTTTTGGTGGTGGGGGTGCCATCTCCAATTACTCTGAAACCTCTCTGTAAACCACTGGCACTTGCTCTGCAGAATTACACAAGCTAAGTGTTTGTATTTTGCAGCTTGGTCATCAGCTAAACTAGAAAGCAGTGGCCCTCGTGGAAATGTGGAGGCATTCATTAAACCATGCATGAAAGTAAGAGCCCCACTTTACCTTCACATCTTTAGTCTGTGAGCCAAAAACATCTGTGGCTAAACAAAACAATGGCCTTGAGAGAAGCAGGGACAGGTAAGGAAGAGGAGCTATGTTTGGTGGGTAGAGGCAATGAGCTTTCCTCAGGACTGTCTGAGGACTCAGTTCCTTTTGTAGGAGCCTTATCTTGGGACCTTCCTGTGGTGTCTGAAGCAGCTGGCAGCAGAGGCAAGTCATCATCTTATCCTCCTGAAATTAAGGTCGACAGCTTCTATAGAGGTTCGGAGCCAATGGCAGACAGTAACCTTGACCTCTGAACAGGTGGCCCTTCAAAGGCTATGTCTTTCTGTGTATTGCTCTAACACACAACAGGTTTTTCATTGTTCCAGAGTAGGGTGTGACTGTGGTTATCTGTAGGTGCTCACTAGATACTGTAGAGATTTTCTAGTTAATCTATGAACTGAACTGGATAAGAACCTGGGAAGACTCTAACATATTCTTGGTGAGTAAACAGATGGATGAGTAAAAGTCCTCACACTGTGAAGTATGGTCTCATGGAGGACCTTGTTTGGTTGACGTCATCACAACATTTTCAGTCAATGTGAAAAATGGGGGAAAAATAAAATTTTATATATAGACTATAACCAAAGCTCAGAAGAAAGCCACAAAATTGCATATATGCCTAAGACTGAAAGAAAACAATAGGATATTAAAAATGTTGTTTTTACATGGTTGGAAGGTTAATATATGCTGCTTTCCCTTTCTGTTTCCCACATTTCCTTTAATAAGCTTGATTTTTTTTTTTGCTATGAAACTGATTACTAGAATTTAGAAATACCCACATACATAATATACACATTCTGAAAATATCTTTCAAAGAAACCATCATAAGCCACTAAAGTCCTAACTACTGGGTGTATATGAAGCCTGAAATTCTCATTTTAGTCTCATTTGTGTTTGAAAGTCTTGCCTTCTGGAAAAAAAAATCTCATTTTAACATATGAAATTCTGCATAATATAAGAAACATTAATCCACAAACATCTTGGTATAAAAAGTGTGCTTGATTCTCTAGCCTAGCAGACTGCAAAGAATTTGAATCTAAGGATGTGGGGGTCACAGTAGGCTTGATGGAAAAGTTCCAAGTTTTGCCTATGTATGACCAATTCCTTAGAGTTCAACATACCTTAGAGGACCTAGTGACATTGAAGACTTCTTTTCTTTTTTTTTTTTTTATGGTGGAGAAAGAAGTAATGTAGTGACTTACAGGGGGTAAAACATTCTATTACTTTTTCATGGTTTTACACGTATGGTTATTTTGTCTATGTGCAGTGCCTGTGATGGCCAGAAGAAAGCCTCAGTTCCCCTGGACCTGGATGGTTGTACCCATCATTTAAGTTCTGGGAATTGAGACTGGGTCCTCTGAGCCCTCTCTCTCCAGATCAAATCACTTTGCCTCATGAGCAAGTCTGAGATGAACTGTACTTTATACATCTTGGCACAAATGCCTGGTTGTGCTTGAAAATCCTTGGCTTGAAAATTGTGTATCAGAAGGTATGAATACCTATGAGTAGTTTATTATATTATTCTAATAATGAGGATCAGAACCATCTAGTGAGGTGTTTCACCATTGAGCTAAAGGAATGTTTTATGTGATTGTTAATTATCTGTTTTGCTTTGAGATGGATCTTTCACTGATTATTGCAGATTGGTTTTGTACAGACCAGCAGGAGGTAACACCATATTGAGCACATCTGACTTATACTTGATAGCCAATGTCAGGCACCTTCTATGTGGATAACATGATTAAATGCCAGAGGGGGATCATCAAGACATGAAGAGTTATCAGGAGATACTCAACAAAAAGGTAACAACACTGAGTAGTCAAGATCTCTTTGATGTCATTTCTGGAAGGTGTGGCTGAGATCTTTGTGGACTGTCAAGGCATCTTGGAGAACCCACACATTTGTACAGGAAGCCACTTCGAAGTCCTTATTTATAGAAGGAATAATGTTAAGTGTGGGGCATCACTGGAACTCAAACAACTAGCCCTGGGATTTTGCTTGAGTCCTAAAGTAAAATGAGCCTTTTTTTTTCTTTCCGGCAGGCAACTTCAACTGTCTAGTAGGATTGAATTAACTGAAAACAAGCTTGGGAAGGCTGACAGCTTTAATTGCCATTTAATAGACCCATTTCCTAAACTCTGATATCTTGTGTTGATTGTGATTGCAGAGGGTCCCATGAGTAAATCTCATTTAAATTGATGCTCAATTTGGCCAGGATTGAAGAACTCGTGGGTGGTAATTGTGGAGCAAAAATGGGTAAAATTCCTTTCATCTTTGGTGGCACAAACATGAGAACTTTAGTACCTAAATGCAGCCCATCTGGAGTCCTTCAATGAAAAGCTTTAGTTCTCAGAGAAAGGACTGGGAAGTCCCTTTGTCTTTCAATGAAGGTTTTAAAGGCGGCCAGCAATTAATAAATGAGATCATCAGCAAATGTTTTTTTAAACAGAATTTTAATAGGCTCATTTCTCAACCTGAGCTTGGTCCTGTTTGGGATGAAAGGATGGTAGTTATTTGCAAGACTTCCAGACCTATGATCGGGGGAAAGAATGATAGCCCCTCAGCCCTCCATGCTCATGCTCAGAAGATTACTTTCAATAGGCAAATAAATTATCCACGTGGTGTTTTTCTTTGGGGGAAACATTCAGAAATTGCTCTAAGGAGTATAATGGATCAATATTTATCATATGGGTTTATTTATTTATTTTTATTTTTTTAAAAAAAATATATTCCCAGTTTCTACCCAGATCATCCTCGTCAGTTACTAAGTCCGGACCCATCTTGTTCACACAGATATCACTCTGCTGTCTCAGGGCTCACATTATCTTTTGTGCCATTCTCATTAAATCTTCACCTTGGATTGAGTCCTGCTACATAAATCAGAGGCTCTCCCATTGGGCCTTCCTAACGATTGTGTCTTTTTATTTTTTATTTTTTTATTGCTGAAATCCCAAGGCAGGATCACTACAAATGTGATTCAGACTGGAGACGGTACTCCCTTCACTAGGAGGGAGGCCATTTCTCCAGCCTTTAAGAAAACTCACTGCTTGTGGATGCTAGAAGGTGAGAAGTGATACCCTCAAATCCCCAACACACAGTGCTTACAGCACTGAAGTGCTCACAGATGCTAGCTACAGTGAAAAAACAGTCAGCAGGAAACACTGTGAAAGACAGGCAACCCCCGTAGTCTAAAGAAAACATCTGGGGTTGTAACAAGAGGAAGATGTGAGAGGACAATGCAAAACCATTAATATTCTATATGGAAAGCAAAAGAAATATAGGGATGGTAGCTCACATTTTTGGGCACATGCATATCTATTTCCTAGCTACGTGTGATATTTAGTGCAAGGTTGCTCTTGTTTTTTAGATAGAGCATCAACCATGACTTATATATAAAACCAATAGGAATTGCTGAGATGAAATTTCTTGCCCTCAGGTTTGCTAACTCAATAAGAGACTAACACAAAGTGACACTTTACCTTTTCTGCTTATGTAAATAGAACATGTGGAGAACAGGAATGTAAGTCTGAAATAATTAAATATATTTAAAAGTAAAAACAATCCCTTAACACAGTGCCTTTGTTAGAGATAGGTGCTTTAGTTTTCTGAGACTCAAAGGCAGAGGCTGTGAGCTGAAGCTCTTTGCTCATTTGAAGTAAATTGCCTTGACAGTGCATGAGAGGGAGTAGATCTCTGAGATAATTGGGTTCAAAACAAGTGTTTGCTGAGTGGAGACAAGAAGCCTTTTGTACAGATTAAACGGTGTGTGAATGGATGAGTAGAGAAAAGTTTCTCTCTGGGAAACATATATATATATATATATATATAAATCAGTTGCAGAACATAGGATGAGGGGATATTTGGATAGTAATTCAATAAATATAACTGCCTGCTGTGTGCATAGTTGAGCACTTAGGAGTTGAGCCACAGATTGTTGTAGCACTGCTGTGGGAGCCTGATTGTGTCTCCAAGACTTCTCTGAAGATATTGGAGCTTTGGTGGGTATGATGGTTTGAGTGTGTGTTAATACACTTGATCTCCAGCTAGCAGTACTATTTTGAAGGGTGTTGAGACTTTAGGAGACAGGAATAGGTCCCAAGATTGTGTCTTTGGAAGTATTCTCCACTGTGCATGTACTCACAGACACACAGGCAGAAACAGGCACACACACACACACACACACACACACGCTAGCTCTCTTGCTTCTGCTTCTGGCATACCAGGAAGTAATGAAATTCTTTGAATACATACTCCTCCCATGTAATATTCTGTCCAAGCTTAAGAGCAGATTTGAACTGAACTGCTGGAAATAAGAAACCCTTCTCCCTTTCTGTTATCTGTCAGGGATTTTGGTCACTGTAACGGTAGTGGGTAATTCGCAATCACACCAAGGATGCTCCATCAGACAAGCTGGATCTTTCTGCAAATTAATATCCAGACACAGGTCATAGGCCATGTCTCCTCTGTGAATAACAGGCCAGCCAGAAGCAGTGGAAATTAAGAAAAATCTCAGAAGTAACTCAAACACTGAAAGATATTGTCTGAGACTGAACAACTTATAAGGGATACAGTTTTATTGGGTTCATGGTTCTGAAGATTGGAAAGTTCACAGCTAGGCAACCTTCTTTCCCATTGGTGGGGACCAAGAGTCTTGAAGCAGCTCAGGACGGTACACGGCATGGCAGAAGTCTAGCTCGGCTCTGACTTATTTTTATAAAAATAAGAGATGATTGGGTGAGGAACTCATGGTTACAGCATCATTAACTTTATCTTCCAAAAGTCACACCTCCAAGTACCATGGCTGGGTTAAAGTTTCCACCTCCTGGAATTCTTTGGCAATAAAAATCTAAGTTTCAGCAGAAGTTTGGGTAGGAACATTTAGGCCATAGCCCTGTGTCGGGCATGTGTTGAGTGTACAGTTCTGGATGATAAAATGGCGCTTGGTACTACTTCAGGCATCTTTACTCATTGCCCTCCTTTCATTAAATCTGACAGAGCTGGGCTGTACTTCCTGGGGTCACTGAATCCACATTTCTGCGTATGCTTCAGTTTGGGGGTAGGGGGCTTCAAAGACAGAAGCTGAATGATATTTGACAGAGAGATCTTGAAAGAAATTTTACTCAAAAAAGAATTGATTTTGTTTGCTGTGCATCCAGAAGAGTAGAGCTTAATTAGAAGACATGGATAGTTTAGGAGTGTCAGGATGTGTCATAAAGAGGGACATTTCTCCCAGAGCAGTTGTGGCGTGTATTTCATTCAGATCTCAGAATGCAGCTTGGTTCTTACTTTGGAACATGCCCCTGTGATGGCTCATTTTGGTCATCAACTGAACTCACTTGGGAAGAGGGGCCCTCAGTTGAGGTACTGCGTACTTCTTATTACCTGTGAACTGTTTTCTTGATTGCTGATTGATATGCAGAGCCGACTGTGGGCAATGCCATCCCTAGGCAGGTGGCCTGGGCTGTATAAATAAAGGTAGTTGAGTGAACTTGGAAAAGGAAGCCAGTAGGCAGTGTTCATCCATGGTTTCTGCCTCAGGTCATGCCTCCAAGCTCCTTCTTTGAGTTCCTTCCTTATCTTCCCCGGATGAAGGACTATGGCACATAAGCCAAATAAACCTTTTCTTCTCTTAAGTGTTTTGGTGAAAGTGATTAATCACAACAAGAGAAAGCAAATTAAACATCTATTATATTACCTATAATAACCACAATGGAACTAGGTGCAGGTCTTTTCCTAAAGCCCCAAATTATTACATCATTGCTTTACTATATTTATATAATTTATATTATTTGTGTAATACATTTATGTAAATATATAAACTTTATATATTTATGTAACTATATAAACTTTTATTTATATAATATACTTTCACAAATATATAAACTTATTTTATTGATTATTTAACAATAATACAAATTTATTATTATTTATATGAACTTTTATTTATATAACATATTTCTATAAATGATCAGTTATATAAATATTTATTTATATAAATATTAATACATTTGTGTTGCTGTTCTTGTTTTTTTTGGTGTGTTTCTGTTATGTGAATGTGTGTATGTAGATAACATGGAATGCATTTGGAGAGCAAAGGACAACTCTGTGATGTCTGTCCTCCCCTTCTAATTTTACCTAAGTTCCGGATATTGAACTCAGATCATCAGATTTGAGTAGCAAGTACCTTCACTGGCTGAGCCATCGCACCAGTCCTCAAATCATTATATTTTTCTCTATAGGAGTTTCAAAATTATTCACACACACACATATGCATTTACACCTTTTCCTTCTCTTTAGAAGATCCAGGTGGGGGAGTGAGCGAAGAAGTCACAGTGTTCTTTCTGGAGGGGCTTACTTATCGTGTTTGTGTAATGTACATCTGTTTCCTGTCTTCCTCAAACACCTCAAGAGAAAAACCCAATAGCCTCATTACTGATGCCTGCTATGCATCTCAAATTGACAAGCGCACATTAGTGCTGCTAGCTTGCCCTTAGCAGTAGCTCAGTGTAATTGGACCCCCTTGGCTTCCAGTGTCCCTTGGCCTAGACTCTTCTGGAAGCTAATGCTTCCTGTTTCATAGACCACATTTTAAACCTCTCTTCCTAGCTAGGCTTTAAAGTTCTACTTTGTATGAATATTGAGCCTACCTTTTTGGGCTCTCTTGATGAATTTATAACCACAAGGGCTCAGGTCTTCTTTCAAGGTGATGGGCTGAGCTGGAATATGACAGGTTAACAACAATGAAATAGAAGTGATTTTTCCCAGCCAGCCTCTCTAACCATCTGATGTGTGGATCCTTTCCAGCTTTCACAGCTGAGGCATGGCTAATTGTTGAATTTACATTAAGATTGTAAGCTCTGGCAAGCCTGAAATTCATGTTGGCTCACTTCCTTAGACTCAGTCTGAAAATAGTACCTCCAACCCCCAAATCTGAGGTCAGGGTAAAAGGATGTAAAACCAAGAAAGACAACTCAGGGTCTTCTCTTTAAAGTGAGGGGGTGTTTGCAATGGAGGTTAAAAAGAATCCTAAAAATGAGAAAACATTCCCCAGAAATGCCTTCTAAGTGTCACTGCAGAGCAAATGGCTCTCACATTCAGCACAGAACCAAATCAGAGTAATCTGACTGGGGAGAAAAAGTCATTCTTCTGGGTATGGGAGAGGAGCTTTGAGCATTTCTTCTAAGTTCTATCATAGTTCAGAGAAGTGAACTGATCTTTGTTTAAACCAACACTGACTCAGACAGTCTAGCCATTTTTTAGATGCCATCATGTGACAGTGACAACAATTAAATAGGTTTTCTCTTTCTTTCTTTCTTTCTTTCTTTCTTTCTTTCTTTCTTTTTCTTTCTTTCTTTCTTTTCATTCACTTTTAATAATAAACAGTGCTAGTGAATATATACTCATGGCTATCAGAGAAGCCCAGAGTTTGCACTAAGGTTCAGCCTGTGCTGTGCAATTATGTGGTTTCATAAATGCAGCTTGGGATGATGTTCCTGCACAACACCTGTTCTCCTAGTAACACTTCTCCCCACTCCCCAGCATTCCAAGCATCCATGGCTGTAGGTTGTCTTCCCTAGAATTCCCTACAGTTGTAATTAGACTGTGTAGCTTTCCCCAGACTGATATTTCTATTAGCAATACACATAGGAGATTTTTCCATACCTTTAATTTTTTTTATTTTATGTGTATGGATGTTTGTCTGCATATATGTCACACCACATGTTTGCTGGTCCCCATGGAGACCAGAAGATGGTGTAAGGTCCCCTGCAATCAGAGTTACTGATACTTGTAATCCATCATGTGGGGGGATCATGGGAATTGAACCTGGCTCCTCTGGAAGGACAGCCAGTGCTCTTGACCACTGAGTCATCTTCAGTCCCCATTCCATAGCTTTTTGTAACTTAATGAGTCAATGATTTTTATCACTGAATACCATTACCAAATAGATGTATCAAATTTATTTCTTGAAGACCATCATGGCTTCTACTATTTGGGGCAAATATGAATTACAATGAAGATAGGTTTCTTTGTTTCTTTCTGTTTTGATAATTCTGTGCATGCAGAGAATGCACTGTGAACATGTTTGCCATTTCCCTCTCTTATCCTCTCCTGCCCTTGTTGGCCTCCTTCTTCTCAACTACTTACCATCTTTTCTTCATGCCCTTTTACATTTGTACAAGACTTGTGCAGATAGCCATAGCATCTGTGTGTTTGTGAGTATGATTGCCATGCCATATCCAGACAACAGCTTTTCATAGCATTCTTCTCTATACTCTGGCTCTCACAATCTTTCTGCTCCCTCTTATAATGTTTTCTGTGCTTGGAGGGGATGCTGTGTTTTCTTTATGCTGAGCATTCAATACTCATTTATTCTTGCTATTTTACCGGTTGTGGGACCCTGCTTTGGTTACCACCATCTGCAAGAAACTCCTTTGACCCAGGTTGAGAGCAGCACTAGTCTATGATCATATGTACAAATGTTGAAGAGGCAGTTTGGCTACGTGTCCCATTAACAACACATCAGTTGTATATTCTCCCCTAGGGTCCCTGGTTTCCCAGACATAAGCTGGTGAGCATTTACCAGATTTAAAGTATCACATATGAATTCCCTCTAGCGGAGTGGGTCTCAAAACCAGCTGGGCAGCAGTTGGTTAACTCTCAAATATTCTTGCCACACATCAGAACACACGCACACACACACACACACACACACACACACACACACATTTCTGGCTCTTAGAGGCAGTATTATCTAATCATGTAAGCTATCTTTGTTCAAATTTGTTTTTAAAAATTTTATGTTTAGTTAGTAATGCAATAATAGGTTTTCTTAGTTTTGCTTGGCCTTCCCTGCGACTTTCATCTTCCTTTGATTCCTCTTTTTTTTTTTTTTTAAACCTTTAAGCTACTTTGGATGATGTGTTGCTTTGAGCTGTAGCTTTAAATGATATTCTCTTTTCTACAAAATTTAGTTTATTTAGAATAACCTGGGACCAGAAACATGGTAGAGGAATGTTACCCTTAAACTCATTACACCTGTCTCTCCTTTAAAGCATGCACGCAGTTATTTTTCCAGGAAAAGTTGGGGGTGGGGGATAAGCAACAATGTCATTCCAACTTTCTCTCTCTCTTTTTTATTAATGCATGCAGTCACTTTTTGGGGGGATAGGCTGGAGTAAGCAACAATGTCTTCACATCTTCATGCTCAGCCCTAAATTGGACATCTATATCACACCCCTCCTCTCAAGGCTAAGGGTCGTCACAGAACAGCGGGTGGAAAGATTCCAAGAGCCAGAGGTGGTAGATGACTTCAAGAAACCTGCTTTCCCGGCCTAACAGGGCAGTTGCACAGGTGAACTCACAGCGGCTGTGACAGCATGTATAAGATGTGTGCAAGCTCAATCCAGACAATATCTCAGCATGGAGTGAGTGAGGAGATCGTCATGAAGTCCACCCCTAGCTGAGAAAATATTGGCATTTGATAGCTGTTGTGGGAGGGAGAGTCAGTTTTCATTAATACTGTGATTCCTGGTATACTGGCCACACTTCAGGGAAAGCCCCAAACATAAGAGTAGTCAGGCAACACAAATTAGACCAGATGGGTTTAGAAGATACATAATACAACATGCATATAATACAATATACATATACACGTTGCATGGGCAGAGGAGTAGGGGTAGTTCTAGGAGGAGTTGGGGGAGGGATAGATAATCAAAATGCATTGTATGAAATTCTCAAAGAATTAGTAAAAATATTCTTTTAAAAAGTACTCCAACCAAGGACCATGCATGGAGATAACCTAAGACCCCTGCACAGATGTAGCCCATGGCAGTTCAGTATCCAAGTGGGTTCCATTGTAAGAAGAACAGGGACTGTCTCTGACATGGACTGATTGGCCTGCTCTTTAATTACCTCCCTCTGAAGGGGGAACAGCCTTACCGGGCCACAGAAGAAGACAATGCAGCCACTCCTGATAAGACCTAATTGACTAGGATCAGAAGGACAGAAAAGAAGACCTCCCCTATCAGTGGACTTGGGGAGAGGCATGCATGCAGAGGGTGGAGGAAGGGAGGGATTGGGATGGGAGGAGGGTGGAACCACAGGGGGGATACAAAGTGAATAAAGTGTAATTAATAAAGACTAAAAAAATCATTAAAAAGTCTCCATGTTAAAATTACATTCTAGGAGAATCCATTATTGCCCAGAGACCAGGTCAACATACCCAACTTAAACTGCTTCCACTGACCATGGCGATACAATGGAATGTGGTCATTTTTCCTTTGCATTTTCCAATTGGTAAGTTATTGTTGACTTTTTAAAAGAATGAAGGCTCTGTGGATGTCAGTCATCTGTTAAATAATCCAGCAATTAAGCAGCATATAAAACAAAGTGAAATCAAAAACCACAATAAGCCGTCTCTTATTCCAAATGAGAAACCTAATCAAAATGCTTGCTTCAAGGGCTTCTTAGAAAAGAGAAATTTGAATCCGAAATATCAGTGATTTTATTTTGAGTTTTGAATTTGGGAGGGGCAGTAGTACAGATATTTTGAGGGGAATAATATGAGCATATTTATAAACAACTAGGGAAATCAGTTCTTTTTATTAATTTTTATTTTTTATTTATTACAATTTATTCACTCTGTATAAGGGAGCTGTAACACCCTCCTTTGTCCCCTTCCAATCCTGCCCTTTCTCCCTCTTCTCCTCCCAAGGCCCTCCTCCAGTACACTGATAGAGGAGATCCTCCTTCCCTTCCATCTGACCCTAGTCTATCAAGTCTCATTAGGACTATTTGCACTGTCTTCCTCTGTGGCCTGGTAAGGCTGCTCCCCCTTCAGGGGGAGGTGATCAAAGAGCTAGCCACTGAGTTCATGTCAGGGACAGTCCCTGTTCCCCTTACTAGGGAAACCACTTGGATACTGAACTGCCATGGGCTACATCTGTGCAGGGGTTCTAAGTTATCTCCATACATGGTCCTTGGTTGGAGTATCAGTCTCAGAAAAGACCTGGGCCCAGATTTTTTGGATCTGTTGCTCTCTTTGTGGGGTTCCTGTCCCCTCCAGGTCTTTTTATCTACTCATTTTTTCATACAATTCCTTGCACTCTGCCCAAAGTTTCCCTATGAGTCTCAGCATCTGCTTTGATACCCGGCTGGGTAGAGTCTTTCAGAGGCCCTCTGTGGTAGGCTCCTGTCCTGTTCCTTGTTTTCTCCCTCTTCTGATGTCCCATGTGTCTTTCTGAGTGAGGATTGATCATCTTACCCAGGGTCCTCCTTCTTGCTTAGCTTCTTTAGGTGTACAGATTTTAATATGGTTATCCTATATTATATGTCTAATATCCACTTATAAGTGAGTATATACCATGGGTGTCTTTCTGCTTCTGGGATACCTCATTAAGGATGATCTTTTCTAGTTCCTACCATTTGCCTGCAGATTTCATGATTTCCTTGTTTTTAATTGCTAAGTAGTATTCCATTGTGTAAATGTACTACAAGAGAAATCAGTTCTTTTATTTAAATTAGATTTTTATTTTTTTAATATTAGTTACAGTTTATTAACTGGGAAATCAGTTCTTAAGAAAATGTGTGTACCGGGGCTGGAGAGACAGTTGGGAGTTTTTTTTTTTTTTTTTTTATTAATTAGACTTTATTCATTTTGTATCCCCCCCATAAGCCCCTCCCTCCTCCCCTCCCGATCCCACCCTCCCTCCCCTTTCTGCATGCATGTCACTCCCCAAGTCCACTGATAGGGGAGGTTCTCCTCTTCTTTCTGATCTTAGTCTATCAGTTCTCATCAAAAGTGGCTGCATTTGTCCTCTACTGTGGCCTGGTAAGGCTGCTCCCCCCTCAGGGGGAAGTGATCAACGAGCAGGCCAATCAGATTATGTCAGAGGCAGTCCCTCTTCCCATTACTATGTAACCCACTTGGGCACTGAACTGCCATGGGCTACATCTGTGCAGGGGTTCCAGGTCATCTCCACGAATAGTCCTTGGTTGGAGTATGAGTCTCTGGGAAGTTCCCTGTGTTCAAATTATCTTGTTCTGTTGCTCTCCTTGTGGAGTTCCTGTCCCCTCCAGCTCTTACTATTTCCCACTTCTAACATAGAATTCCATTCACTCTGCCCATCAGTTGGCCATCAGGCTCAGCATCACCTTACACCCATCAGAATGGCCAAGATGAAAAACTCAAGGGACAACACATGCTGGAGAGGTTGTGGAGAAAGGGGAACCCTTCTCCACTGCTGGTGGGAATGTAAACTGGTACAACCACTCTGGAAATCAATCTGGCACTTTCTCAGACAACTAGGAATAGCACTTCCTCAAGATCTAGCCATACCACTCCTAGGCATATACCCAAAAGAGGCTCAAGTACACAAAAAGGACACATGCTCAACCATGTTTGTAGCAGCTTTATTTGTAATAGCCAGAAGCTGGAAACAACCCAGATGCCCCTCAACTGAAGAATGGATGCAGAAACTGTGGTAATCTATACAATGTAGTATTACTCAGCAATGAAAAATAAGGAAATCATGAAATTTGCAGGTAAATGGTAGGACCTGGAAAGGATCATCCTGAGTGAGTTGTCCCAGAAGCAAAAAGACACACACGGTATATACTCACTCATATAAACATACAATATAGAATAAACCCACTAAAAGCTGTACATCTAAACAAACTAAGCAAAAGAGAGGACCCTAACTAAAATGCTCAATCCCCATCCTGAAAGGCAAAGAGGATGGACATCAGAAGAAAAAGAAAATAGGAAACAACCTTGGAACCTGCTACAGAGGGCCTCTGAAAGACAGAAGAAAACAGGAAACAGTTGGGAGTTTTATTGCTCCTTCAGAGCAAAGTGCTCCGTTCCCAACATCTGTGTCAGGCAGCTCACAACCATCTCTACCTCCAGCTTCAGGGCATCCGATACCTTTTTCTAGACTCCTTGGGTATCCACACATGTGTGCAGCATAGACACAGATGTACGCACATGAACATAGATAACAATAAAGGGCTGAACTGTGAGTTATGTGTTGCTGCCAAGTAAGTCAGCTCCAGACATAGAGGCATTAATAATTGTTGTTGGGTGACCGCTTCTAATGCTATTTATGTCTCCCCATGGAAAGGAATTTTAGCAACATCTGTATTTTAAGTCTGCTAGGTGTTTAGGTTCTGTGCAAGCACTGCACCATTTTCTATAAGGAACCTGGACACTTTCAGATCTAGGCCTCTGCCAAGTGTTCCAGAATCAGTGCATCTCAGCTTCTGTGGGACAATATAGAAGAGTGTTGAATGTCACATAAGGGAGTTCACAGACCTCTGGGACTCCTGGGAGGATATTATGCCACTGTCTGAGCAGTGTGTAGTATGCCGGGGTTCCTAATTCAATGCATATATATTCCAACATAATTTTATTACATTTTGTATTGAAGTGAATACAACTGAGTATCCCAGATAGACTTCTCGTTTTTTAACAGTGCAATGTAAATGTAAGATGGGGCATAATCGTTTTATGAGGCACCTTGTTCAAAGATTTAACTCTAACAAATTGAATCATAAGCGTGGTAAGACACAGGTTCGTTAATTGTAGAGCTGGGATAGGCCTTGTCTGTTTCCTAAAGTTTTAATCACATGTCCATCTGTGGGAACATTGTCTTTATCCATTTCATTGGAGACATGTAAATCATTGTTTTATTCTGTTCCTCCTCTTCATCCCCTTTCTTTCATTCCCCCTCTTCCTCCTCCTTTGACAGTTTATGTTTGAGACCTAATGATAGGGTGCACTACACTGAAGTTCGACACTCGGTATTGAATTTTTGGCTGGGTAACTGAGTGGTGTTTCTGGGTTACACTGTTTAAAACTCTGGGATGACATTAGCAAAGGACAAAATTCCTAAGGTTCCGTTTAAAGATCTTAACAGCTTTTTCAAAACTCTAGATTTAGTTAACACTTTTTTTCTGTGAAATAGAGTGAGTACCCACTAGGCTGAGGATAAGAGGTTTGTTTCATAGGTAGAGAGACAATAAAACAAAATGGAACAAGAGTAGTCATTTCAAAGTCACTGTTCTTATAAAGACAGACACCACAGACCAATAAGGTAGCGACTAATGAGTTATTGTAAAATTATTTTGCTTTTCTTCTTTCTTGTAAGCATTAATGCTGACAGACCTTCATTATCAACCCTCCTGGGAAATTTGATAGTTCTTTTTCTAATCCCCGAATACCTGTCTTTCTTGGATCAAAGGCTAACTCTTAAGCTGACAAATAAGTGAATGGTGGTCCCAATGGCAGTCATGTGTCTTGTTCACAGGAGAATTGTAGGCATTTTGGACATACCAAAACGTCATTAAAAATATCATAGGCTGGACGGTATAAACAGTGGAAATTTACTTTTATCATCCTAGAGGCTGAGAAATATCAACTCAGGGAATGAGAATGGTTGAGCTGTTGTGAGGACCCTTGCCCTTGATTTAAAGAGAGCTTTTATATCACCTCATGGTGATGAGGAAGGTGGGGAGGAGGGAGAGATATGGAGAAGGAGAAAAGACAGAGAGAAGGAAAAAAGACAGAGGGAAAAGTGTAGGAAGCAAGTGAGGAAAAGAGGAAGAGAGAGAAAGAGACAGAGACTCACAGAGACAGACAGAGACAGAGCATATGAACTCGTTCTTATCTTCTGACATTATCTCATACTAAGATATTCATGCTTAAGACCCTTGAGTCACGTCCCAACAGCATCACCTTGAAATACTATTTAACAGCTGTTAAGAAGTCAGCATATAAACTGTGAGAGGACAGAAACCTTCCACTCACGGCACTGTGTGATACTGAAAATCTAGCCATGGTACAATATGGCATTTGCCCTCCGTTGGGTGTCTAGGATTGCCAAGACCACGCCTCAGTAGCACTTTCTCATAGCAATCTCATGGGAACCCCAGATGGTCCAGTGTTTTTTCACACATGGGATTTTAGCCTATGCAAAATCCGGGCTGGCTGAAGTGATCCATGGAGCAGTAGAACTGACACAGTAAGGCTTCAAGGCAATGGTGTGGGGGCTGGGAGGTCTAAGGAGTCACTTGGACTTCGATGTGCTGCTCCTTTTGGTCTCTCCCTCTGGCTCTGAGGTTGTTTTTATGGAACAGAGGCCTCTGCTGAAAGCCAGGGCTATCTTGATGACTATGTGAATGGGCCATCTCAGAGCTGTGCTTCTGGTACTTGGATCCAGTCTTCAGTTGAGTGTAAAGCTCTGGTTAATTTTAGAATATAGTTCTGAACAAATTTTACAATTAAGCAAAACTTCACAACTAAGTTGCTGTCAAATTCCTCAACCAAAGACACTACCAAAGACAATAAATATTCGTTGCTTTATGTTACAGTTTTGGTGTGAAATTTATTATGTGCAGCTAATTAATTTGCTTATGGTCTTTATTGAGGAGGGGCAGGGTACTCTTTTTTGGTGTCCAGTAGCCACACGTGATGCTCATCCAATGTGACTCAACTGAAGCAGAAATGGCCAGATAATTCTACTGGTTTTCCTTCCATTAAAAAGGGAAAGAAAGAATGATGCATTTAAAAAAAAACAAAAAAAAAAAAAAACCTCCAGTAAAAACTAGTTTAACTAGTTTGCTAATATCTCTGGAACACGATGGATAGAAATATCACAGCACACCATATAAAAGGGGGTAAAATACTGATAAACTTTTCAGAATATCTGTTTTCAGCCAACTCATAATTAAATCATTAAAGTTTTCTGCTCCCACCTCCCTAGGTTGATTGCAGATCACATGAGATAATGAAGATGTAAGGACTTGCTCACAAAGAAAGTTAACACCTAACACATCTCATGTGTCATTATAATCATAAAACCAAAAGGTGTGAATGAGGGTCAGGGTTAGAAACTTGAAGAAACAGGAATGAGAAGAAAGATGAGAAAAACAGCTCATCTTTCTTTTTAAGGAAAATAATATTTTTTCTAATCACAAAAAATATGTTTTAAAACTGACTTTTAATATTACTTCAATATTTTGGAATATCTCTGTGTGGGGGGGAAAAGCTGGGAAATTAGTCTCCACAAAGCCTGTGAATTACCAACCTGATGATGAGCTGATTTCTAATAATTCTGTCTTCTGTCTTTTCTACTGACATTCTCAGCAGACCCAGTGACTGGCTGGAGTTTTCCCGTGGCCATGCTAATTATACCTCACCCCTCTGAAGCTTTTATTAGTATCTGCCCTGCCACAGAGACCTTGTACCACAATAGCTCTATTTCATGAAACTGATAAACCCTGTAACTCTCTAGTCCGAAATACGATGGTAAAATGCCACCTTTACAGATATTGCTTCATTGTGCACAATACTCACATTTCTTGTTCCCATCTGGTGTGGAGAAAGAAATTTGTTCTCCCTTTAACCTACCATGCTGTTCAATGCACGTTGCCTAAGATCTTGAAGAATTGAACTGCTGCCCTCACCACCATGAAGGACCTGGTGCTGTGGGCACCACATTGTCATTTTAACTATTTGTTTCTGGAGGGGGATGAGAAAGCTTCATGTCCTAGTTTGTTAACAAAACCAACCTTCAAATTAGGGTTTTTTTCAGACACACATTTGCTTGTCAGTCTTCCCCTACTGTCATGGTAATTAATAAGCCAACCATCATCACAGTGCTTCAGAAATTTGGCCTGATAAACAAAGAATTTTTAAACGATAGCCCTATGGTGCAGCCATACTCCGAACATATGTCATGGTCCGCCTTCAGTTGTGAACTTGACACAAAACAGAGTCTCCTGAGAAGAGTGAACTGTACATGGGAACTTCCTCCATTAAACTAGGCACACATAGAAGGTGCATTCTTGACTGTTCATTTATGTGAGAGGCCCAGCCTACTATAGATATTCCTCCACAGTCTCTGCTTCAGTTCTTGGCTCCAGGTTTCTGCCTTAGTTTTCCTCAGTGAGGGGTTATAACCTAAAAGCCAGTAAACCTCCCCTTCCCCTACCTGGTTTTGATTGTGGTGTTTATCAGAGCGACAGAAACTAAAATGGCTTCTTGTGTAGTTCAGTGAATTGAAAATCAAGTTCCTCTCCTGACTTCAAGTTCCCTCTGCATAGACAGGGATTGCCCTTTCTAACTCTCCAGATTCCAGGAAAAGAACCTTGTCTCATACATATTTTATATTTAGCATCATCTCATTAAGGTGTCATTTCCCTTATGGGAGAACAATTAGGCATTCATCTCTCTACAATAGAGAAGATACATAAAAAATATGAGCGTTATAAAGGAGATGAGAAAGAAAAAAAAGCAAAAATAACTGATGTGTCTGTGTTATTCAAATTGCTGACATGCACATTAGCCTTTGTGTAAGACCTCGGAAAAGTGAACTGAAGGCAATGAGAAATGAATTCATGAAATAAAATTGGGAAGGAACAATCACTATCATAGGACAAATCTTCCTTAAATGATTAGCAACATAAATATTGAAACAGGAATTGACCTTATCACTCCTGTAATTTTTTTTTTTTTTTTTTTAGCAAACTACTACTATGCTTATGTGTGTTCACGCTTGATAACGAATATTCATTATAGAATGAGGTAGGGCAGTCTGCTTCCTATTTACATTAAGAACCTGTTTTTCTGAATGTTGTTCATCATTTTCAACCAAAATGGGTTCATCATTTTCAACCAAAAATATCTATTTACTCTTTGTGAGTATCTTTGGGAAGTTGTCAGAGAAATTATAGAAACAAAAACAAATATAGCACAGGTTGCACTGCTGTGCAGGTTAGGTTTTTGTCAACTTGACACAGCCCATGGTCATCTGGAAAGAGGGAACAATTGAGAAAATGCCTCCATCAAATTGGCCAGTAGGCAAGCCTGTATGGCATTTTTTTTTTGCATTTAAAATTATTTATTTATTACAGTTGTTTATTTATTGTTATTAAAATTTATTATTATTAAAATTATTTATTACAATTTATTCACTTTGTATCCCAGGTGTAGCCCCTTTCTTTGTCCCCTCCTAATTTTGCCCTCCCTTCTGCTTCTCCACCCATGCCTTTCCCCCAGTCCATTGATAGGGGAGGTCCGATTCCCCTTCCATCTGACCCTAGCTTATCAGGTCTCATCAGGGCTGCCTACATTGTCTTCCTCTGTGGCCTGGTGAGGCTGCCCGCTTCTCAGGGGGAGTTGATCAAAGAGCCAGCCACTAAATTCATGTTTGAGACAGCCCCTGTTCCCCTTACTAGAGAACTCACTTAGACACTGAGCTGCCATGGACTACATCTGTGAGTGGTTCTAGATTATCTCCACGCATGGTCCTTGGTTGGAGTATCAATCTCAGAAAAGACCTCTGGTCCCAAATATTTTGGTTCTGTTGCTCTCCTTGTGGAACTCCTGTCCCCTCTAGGTCTTTCTCTCTCCCCTTTCTTTATAAAATTCCCTGCCTCTGCCCAAAGTTTGGCCATGAGTCTCAGCATCTGCTTTAATACCCTGCTGGGTAGAGTCTTTCAGAGGCCCTCTGTAGTAAGCTCCTGTTCTGTTCCTGATGACTAGTGATTCCTCAAGATCCAGCTCTACCACTTCTAGGCATATATCCAAAATATGCTCAAGTATGCAACAAGGACATTTGCTCAACCCTGTTCATAGCAGCTTTATTCATAATAGCCAGAATCTGGAAACACCCAGGTGTCCCTCAATTGAGGAATGGATACAGAATTTGTGGTACATTTACACAATGGAATACTACTCAGTAGTTAGGAACAAGGAAATCATGAAATTTGTAGGCATTTTCTTAATTAATGATTGATGGGGAGGGGCCCAGCTTAGTGAGGGTGGTGCCACCTTTGGTCAGGATGTTTCCAATTGTATAAGAAAGTAGGTTGAGAAAGACATAGGGAGCAAGACAGTAAGCAGCACTCCTCCATGACTTCTGTTCTAGTTCCTGCTCTGGCCTCCCTGAATAATAGACTGTGATCACAAATGTATGCCAAATAAACTCTTTCCCACACAAGTTGCTTTTGGTCAAGGTGTTTCTCACAGCAATGGAAACTAAACCAGCCCCGTAGCAAAGAAAGATGAAGGATGTTAGCTGTGAGTAGCATCTATACTTTACTTTGTGTCAGGCATATTTATGAATTTATGTTGTCTTATCTCACACCAATACTCTCTACCATTTGTATTGGATTTATCTCTAAGAAATATTTGTGGTGATTAAGAAGTTTTAAGGGTAGAAGAAAGTAAACTGGGTGATATGGTTGTGACTTTAGAAATCAAGTCTATGCTGTGACCAGGAAGGGCTTTTGCAGGAAGCTGATATTTGGAGAGAGTGACAGAGGGGAGGCTAGTATGAGAGAATTGGGTTGGGCCTGGTGTTCTGCCTGTCCTAAGTACGCATGGTGACAATTTCTCATGTATCAGAAGACCATACACCATTCTACTGGCAGAATAATATTCTACCTTAGAGATGTGACATAATCTTCTATCTTATCTTTGAACTTGTCATTTTTTGTCCCTGTGAACAATATCCACAGGGGATTGTCTCCTCCTCACATTCATGACATTTTTTTTCATATCAAAGTATTATTTTGTTTTTGTCAATTTTTAGTGCTGAGAATTGAACCTAAGGTTGCATGTGTGCTAAGCAGACACTCTACCACTGGACTATAATTTCCAGACTAACACTTTTTTTTTTTCTGAGACAGGATTTCTCTGTGTAACCTTGGCTGTCCTGGCCTTGCTTTGTAGACCAGGCTGACCACAAACTCAGAGATCCTCCTACCTCTGCTTCCCCAAGTGCTGAGATTACAGACATGTTCTACCACTGTTCCCAGCCAGCACTTGGTTCTTTATGACACAATCCTATGTGTGTGTGTGTGTGTGTGTGTGTGTGTGTGTGTGTGTGTGTGTGT
>NW_026596256.1:6547913-6594831 GCF_907164565.1 Psammomys obesus
TGTGTGTGTGTGTGTGTGTGTGTGTGTGTGTGTGTGTGTGTGTGTGTTACTATTTGGCAGTAGCAGTTCCTAATGCTGAGTGATCCTCCTGTCATTCCACTTGGGGTCCTTCCTCTGTGGCTTTGTTGTTGGAAATTAGAAACTTTGGAAATTCATTTATCTGTTCTCTCAGCATGGCCAACACTAAAACTGTTAAGTTTATAAACTAAGAAAATTTTACTCTTTGTGAGTTCTTGCTTTTCATATTGTTTCCATCTGTGAATACCTAGATTTAACAGCAGTGGATAGAGTAATTCAACCTTGTCAGCCTGGAATTGCTTTACCTTCTTTGTTACCTAGATCATGGCCTATAATAATAATTGACTTAAAAGACCACTTTTTCACAGTATCCTTGCATGAGCAGGATAGGGAAAGGTTTGCTTTTTCATTACCTATTCTGAATAATAGTGGTCCAATAAAGAGATACCACTGGAAGGTACTTCCATAGGGAATGTTACATAGTCCAAGTTTATGACAATATTTTGTGTGACAACCGTTAAAAATAATTTATAAGAAACTTCCTCACTCTATCATTTATTATTATATGGATGATATTTTGTTGGCTGATTCTGATGCAGATACTTTATAGAAAATGTTTAAGGAAACACAGAAAACTCTGCCTTGTTGGGGCTTACAGATTGATCCAGAAAAACTATAAAGATAAGATTCCATTAGCTATTTGGGCTACAAAATTAGTCAACAAAAAATTCAACCACAAAAGGTACATATCCATAAAGGTCAATTGCAAACTCTTAACAATTTTCAAAAATTAGTAAGTGGTATTAACTGGCTAAGGCCTACAATTGGATTAAGTACTTATGAGCTAAGTGATTTCCTTCAAACATTATAAAGAGATTCAGGTTTAAACAGCCCAACATGTCTAACAGCTGAAGCAGGAAAAGAGTAAACTCTGGTAGAAGATAAATATATGAATCAAATTGTTCTTAAACTTGATTGTATTTTGGTCATTTTGCCTTAAACTTATTCTCCTACTGCACTCATTATGCAAAGGGAAGTTAGTATTATAGAATGGCTTTTCTTAACTCATAAACAAAGCAAAAAATTGAAGACATAGATAGAAAATAATTTCTGAAATAATGTTAAAAGTTAGAATAAGATTACATCAATTGTCAGGAACAGATCTGGCCAAAATTGTAGTTCCTCTTACTAATGCTAAAATTTGTCATTGTGGGTAATTTGGCAAAGAGCTTGTAGTGACTATTTGGGGAAAAATTAATAGCAAATTTCCAAAAAGCAAACACATACAGTTTATTAAAAAAAACAATTGGATTCTTCCACATATTGTAAAGGAAACACCAATTTCAGGGGCACCAACATTCTAAACTGATGCAAAGAAGATGGGGATGGTAGGTTATAAGTCAGACAAAATAAGCAAGGTGATCAAAAGCCCATATACCTCAGTTCAAAAGTCAGAATTGTATGCAATTCTTATGATGGTATTATTAGATTTTCCTGAATATCTTAATATAATTACTGATTATTTATATGCATTAGGAATTGTTTTGCCATACTATAATCTCTACACCTAAAGAAGCTAAGCAAGAAGGAGGACACTGGGTAAGATGCTCAATACTCATTCAGAAAGGCAAATGGAATAGACAGCAGAAGAAGGAGAAAACTGGGAACAGGACAGAAGCCTACCACAGAGGGCCTCTGAAAGACTCTACCCAGCAGGGTATTAGAGCAGATGCTGAGACTCATCGGCAAACTTTGGGCAGAGTGCAGGGAATCTTATGAAAGAAGGGGGAGATAGTAAGACCTGAAGAGGACAGGAGCCCCACAAGGAGAGGAACAGTACCAAAATATCTGGGCCCAGGGGTCTTTTCTTAGACTGATACTCCAACCAAGGACCATTCATGGATATTACCTAGAACCCCTACTCAGATGTAGCCCATGGCAGCTCAGTATCCAAGTGGGTACCCTAGTAATGGGAACAGGGACTGTCTCTGACATGAACTCAGTTTCTGGCTCTTTGACTACCTCCCCCTGCGGGAGGAGCAGCCTTGCCAGGCCACAGAGGAGGACTATGCAGCCAGTCCTGATGAGACCTGATAAGCTAGGGTCAGATGGAATGGGAGAACGACCTCCCCTATCAGTGGACTTAGACAGGGGAATGGGAGGAGATCAGGGAGGGAGGGTGGGATTGGAAGGGAATGAGGGAGGAAACTACAGCTGGGATACAAAGTGAATAAAGTGAATGGAATTTTATGTAAGAAGTGGGAAATAGTAAGAACTGGAGGGGACGGGAACTCCACAAGGAGAGCAACAGAACAAGATAATTTGAACACAGGGAACTTCCCAGAAAATCATACTCCAACCAAGGACTATTCGTGGAGATAACCTAGAACCCTTGCACAGATGTAGCCCATGGCAGTTCAGTGTCCAAGTGGGTTACATAGTAATGGGAAGAGGGACTGCCTCTGACATAATCTGATTGGCCTGCTCGTTGATCACCTTCCCCTGAGGGGGGAGCAGCCTTACCAGGCCACAGAAGATGACAATGCAGCCACTCCTGATGAGAACTGATAGACTAAGATCAGAAAGGAGAGGAGAACCTCCCCTATCAGTGGACTTGGGGAGTGGCATGCATGCAGAAAGGGGAGGGAGGGTGGGATCGGGAGGGGAGGAGGGAGGAGCTTATAGGGGGATACAAAATGAATAAAGTGTAATTAATAAAAAATTTAAAAAAAAGAAAAAATAAATTAAGAAAAGAGAACAGATACTGAGACTCATAGCCAAATTTTAGGCAGAATGCAGGGAATCTTATAAAAGAATGGGGGAGATAGCAAGACCTGGAGGGGACATGAGCTCCAGAAGGAGAACAACAGAACCAAAAAATCTGGGTGCAGGGGTCTTTTCTGAGAATGATACTCCAATCAAGGACCATGCATGGATATTACCTAGAAGTCCTGCACAGATGTAGCCCATGGTAGCTCAGTGTCTAAATGGGTTCCCTAGTAATGGGAAAGAGAATGTCTCTAACATGAAATCTGTGGCTAGTTCTTTGATCACCTTCCCCTGAGGGGTTGGGAAGCCTCACCAGGCCACAGAGGGAGACAGTGCAGCAGGCCTGATGAGACCTGGTAAGCTAGGGTCAGATGGAAGGGCAGGAGGACCTCCCCTATCAGTGGACTTGGGGAGGGGCATGGGAGAAGAAGAGGGAAGGAGGGCAAAATTGGGAGAGGACAAGGGAGGGGGCTACAGCTGAGATACAAAGTGAATAAATTGTAATAAATAAAAAAGAGTTGTTTTGCATATAGAGATTGCTGAATTTGTTCCTGACAACTCAGAATTAACTTTATTATTTATGCAATTATAACAGGCCATCAGAAGTAGAAACTATCCACTTTATATTGCTCATATTCGGTCTCACACAGGTTTGCCAGGTCCATTGAAACAAGAAAATGAGGAGTTATTAATAGGAAATGTGTTTGAATCCTCAAAATTTCATGAGAAACATCATGTTAACAGTAATGGTTTCAAGGAAAATAGTCTGTATCATTTGGCAACAAGAGAGTTTGCAAATAGAGGTTGAAGTCCTTGGAAAACAAAAAGTGCCAAAAAGAAGAGAGTTCAGGCCTGGTGTCTGGGACTGGGAATTTCGTACAGGATGAAAGAGGGAAGCAAACTAGGCCAGAAGGCAGACTGCTGTTCTGCCCTGCTCCATGCACTTTTGCTGCCAGGTTCCTAGAGCACCTGCATGAGGCAAGGGGCTGGAAGGAACAGAAGGCTGTACAGGACACAAGTGTTAATGTTGAGCCAGGTGTGCTGCCAGAGGAGTTCCTTGGGGTACCATCAGCTTTCCCAGGCTTTGAGCTGCCTAAGTCTACAGACTCGTGCAGCTTCCTCTGCCCCTCTTCACAGGCCGTGCCCATCACCCCCACACTGGCCCATTCTAACTCTTCCTTCCAGACTGTGTTTTTTCTTGACGGCTCCATTATCAGTGATTATTTGCAAGTCCTCTTAACCCTTTATATAATTCATTTCATTCATCTTGGAGATGAGCTTTGCTAAGTTCAACATTGCCCATGAGAGAGCTTTGTAACAGGCTAGCTAGGTGAAGGATCACACCCCCTCCAAAATAAATTTAAAAAACACCACAATTCTATTGTTCTTTATTGCTCATATTTCTACATCAAATACAAACACCTCAACATAGTGTGTTAGGCTTCTACTGTTTGACCCTTGGCCATTTCCTTCTGGAAACACTTGTTTTTCTGTCCTCAGTGGCTGCCTCTGTATTTTTTCCTGTCCCTAGAGGGTGAATGTTGTTCCCACCTTCTCTGCTGTCTTTCTGTCTGGTTGAATCTTTACCCACCCTTTCAGACATGGCTCATGAATTTCTTCCAAGTGATGCCTTGGCTGGCCTCCACAGTCACTGCTGAACACTGCCTCCTCTGCCATCTGTCTACCTTGTGCATGCCACCATCAGAACAAAATAAGAGAAATATATGTTCTTAGAGGTAAAAAAGCAAATTCTAGTCTAGGTGGCAGGTTAAAGAAATAAAATGAAATGTTTTTGTGAGTTTCTTGGGCAAGAGTCAGGAAAGTCCTGAGGCATGAAAGAGTGGAGAAATAGTATGTGCCAAACACCTTAATCCACCCTGACCGCCACAGGCACTTGGTGTGTGTGTTTTTTTTCTGATGTTACTCTTTTAAATGTTATTTTTGGTCCAAGGATATTTTAATAAAAGGGACAACACACACCCACAGTGGGCTCGTATTTGTGCATAAAAATATTGTTGAATAGGGGAGGGCTATTTCTGTCTCAAATGAATTCAGACAGCAGTGGCATGCTTTCTTGTGGAAGTTGTTCAGATAAAAGAATAAGAATAACCTGTCACTGATGATAATAATGAGCTACTCATCATTGTTTGCTCTGTATCTGCCTTGTCAGGCACAGGCTGAATACTATTCAAGTGATTTTATTTAATTTCTACAAAAAACCTTCTTCAGGTCTTTTATCTTTTTTTTGATACACAAAACACTCTAAAACATAGAAAAGTTAATTTAATCACCAAGCTTCTAGAGTTGGAAAAGTCCGGGGCTGCTCAGAGTTTGAACGACATGTAATTCAATGGATTGTCCCCTAAGGTCTGGATGCGTCCTTATACTCAACCTGTTAAAATAGCATTTGAAATTTGCACCTGCAGAACGTGGTTGAAGATATACCCTCTATTCACACCAACTCAATATAAATCGACTATTCAAATATTATATTTTATGAAATAATTGAGTAATGCTTTAAAATTGGAATATTGTTTTTTTTGTTTTTACTATTTTTAGGAGTTCTTTAACTTTTGTTAGACACATAGATTGCAAATATCTTCTTTTTGTCTCTATACTTGGAATGCTGAGACAAGAAGGCTTTGAACTTGGAAGTAACTTGGATTTTTCAGTATCGTATTTGTTTGTTTTAGGAATAGTGCTTCCTGAATAGTCCAGGTTACTTCCAAGTTCAAAGCCTTCTTGTCTCAGCGTTTCAAGTATAAAGACTATAGATACATGCCACCATATCTACTTGTTTTCACTAGCTCAGTTTTTTTATGCACAGGGTTCTCAATTCAAGGAAACATAGCTGGCCACTTTTTCCCTCTACATATTAATAACTTTTGTGTTATGTGAAAGAGAAAGGTGGCTAGGATTAACTTATGAAAATAGTCTCTTAATATTATTTTTAGAAGTTGGCTTTCTTTGTTTTTCCTTTACTTTTTATTTATATTTAGATTTCTATTTATTTGCAGCAGATTGTTACAGAGAATATGATAGAAACAATACATATTTTCTCTTCATTTTGAAATCTATTTTCTCCAGTTATAGGATTTTGAATTGACATTATCCCTTCTCCTGGACTTTAAAAATATCACCTCAAGTTCTCTGGTATTAGTTTTGATGGAAAAGTCGGCCAGTCTCTTACTGCCCTGTGAAGAAAAAAAGCCTTTGCCCATGGGCTCAAATTTTCACAAGGATTATCAAGAATTTCATAGCCATGGTGTAGTTTTCTCACTGCCCATTTATTTGGTCTTGGTAGAGATTCTAGAATCTTTATGTCTCTGTGTTCTTATATGTTTTGTTGGTTTTTCAAAGTCTCTGGTTGGTCTGCTGTCACATGCTAGTTATGACACATTACTTCTTTCTCCTTCTGAGACTGTCAAAATTTAAAGAAAATGTTATCTATCGCATGTGGTGGTTTTTTTTTCCTTCTGTATTTTTAATTCCTTATTTTTCTTTATGATGGAATATTTTCTATTGATCCATTAATTCTTTCTTGAATAATATTTAAACTATTATTTAACTTATTAGCCATGTTATCAATTTAGGTTTCTTATTTTAATTTCTATAATCCCCATTTGATAATTTTTATTTGTTTATTTTTACATGTGCCTATGTGTAAATGTGCATTGTAATGGCATGCAATATGGAGGTCAGAGGACAACTTACAGAAGTCTGTTATCTCCTGCCCTGTGGATTCTGAGGACTGACCTTAGGTCATTAAACTTGACATCAAGCACAATTACCTTCTGAGCCACCTCACCAGCCCCAACATTTGATTTTTTTAAGACATTATTACCTGGTAAATTTACTCTCTTTCTATTAACTTGAATAAGAACACAAACATTTTTATATTCATGTCTGATTACTCTAGTTCCTGGTCACCGGATGGTGCTGTTGTTTCTGCAGTGGTTACTTTAATCTTCAGTTTTGGTCATTTGATCTTCTTGCATATCCCTGACTTATTAAGATTCTCATCTATGGAAAATATTGGAAATGTGGTATGTGACAACAATCTCTGTTTACTCAGTTCTTCTCCATTTGTGTCTTTTCTGCTATTAAATGTAGGTTTATTTTGTCCCCAAACTCTAAGTGCACATACAGAGCTCTTGGGCCCTCCTCTGCAGTTCAGAGATAGAGGAGGAGATGGAAGGTCCAGCCATTTTTGTTTGTTGGAAAGAAGAAAAATACTGTAACACACATTAACCTTTTTCAGTGAGATTTTCTTTCCATTCTCAACGCCCCCTTTTGGCATTAATAAGCACCTTTATAAATAGTTTCACACTTCAGAATGGAAGAATCTTGCACCTATATTCTAGGGGTCTCAATTGAAACAGATACAAAAGTGTCTTTCCGTAGTCAGTTCTAGTTTGAATTAACAGCATCCTATTCCAGGCATTAAAAAGTTCCATCATTGACTTTAGTTTAAAATGAGTGATTTGGGACCATACAGATGGCTTATAGGCTTATCTGCACTGCTCTTTCAGAAGCGTGTGGTTAGGTTCTTAGCACTCACATTGAGTTTCTCCCAATTGCATGTAATTCCAGTCCATTGGGATCTGATTCCCACTCTTCTCTGGGAACACCTATACATACGTGGCACATATAAGCCCACACAGGCACATTTACATGTACACAAATACAAACAATAAAATACTTTCAAAGTGATTGATTTTAATTGTTTAGTATTCTGAATAATCTTCCAAAACATCAGATTTTGATTTGGTTATTCAATGATGCTACTCTGAATCATTTATCATGAATCACAGAATTTCAGGACAATCCTATGACCTGCATACTAAGAGTCAAAACTACCTAAACTTTGACTGACTGCAGTCATTATATATATACATACACATATGCATATTTAATATATATATATGATATTATATGGTATTATTATATTATGGGTTTTTTGCCTGCCTGTATGTCTTTGTGCCACTTGCATTCCTGGTACCTGCCAAGGTCAGAAGAGGGCAACAGATCTTCTGGTACTGGAGTGATGGATGATTGTGAGCAGCCACATGGGTGCTGGGAGTTAAATCCAGATCCCTTGCAAGGGCTGTAAGTACTCTTAACTGCTGAGCCATCTCGCCACCCTCCATTCAGTCATCTTTTTTGATATGCTACATTTTAGGGATCTGGAGAACATCCACATCTAGCACCAAGCCAAGAGGCATCTACAGTTATAAATCAGAACCTCAAATGTTATCGTTATTATTCATAACTGAAGTCACAGAAATGACTGAGGTACTTAGATGGAACATGTGGAATCAAAAGAGAGTGGAAACCCATTAGTCTTAGTGAAAAAGCCCTAGAATATTATATAGGAAGACTTACCCATTCAAGAATCCTTTCATCTTGGTGTGTGCAAATAACTCTGTCTTTGCATTCCTTTATTGCTCTCGTGAAATTCTTAATTCTGTGACCAAAGACATACACTCTGTATGTAATGTGCATGTGTGCAAACACAAATATATTTGTAATTTATTTCTGAATTCACCTACTCAAAGCCAAATAGGAAATGAACAAAGATTGAGCTAAATCCTTTTGTGCTTATGTATGTATGGTGATGTGTGTGTATGTGCGTGCATGTATGGGCATGATGCAGCAGTACCATGACTCTAAAGCTACTGATAATGGTGTCTTAAAAATAACATAATGATCATGGCATAAATGTGGCATTTTAACCAAAACAAACCATTTCCCATGTTTTATATCATCCTTTGCCTGTTACCCTTGGTGCTGTCTCATAAACTTTAAACTTCCATTGCTGTGACATTCCATCGCTACTCCATGCTATTAGCATCCTGTCCATAGCACTCTTGGAGAATCTCAAGTGCCCTGTGAATTGACCCAGCGATAATGACGATTTGCTTTAGGAAAGCTTCTACACGTTATAAACACATCAGTGAGCCAGTGGATGTGATAATGATAAAATTACACTGTCTCACTTTCAGCAGCATGCTGAAAGTCACTCACAAGGGAATGCCTCTTGGTCTAAGGTCATATTTCTTGGTCACCAGTTTTTATGGTGGCTGGGGCTCTAGGAGGCAGATAGATTAGATCTCAAGGGGTGATGGTCCTCACATTTGTCTTAACTTGAGCTAAATCTGTGAGAAATAGAAGCATAATATTATCAGAATCCTCTGCTCATTGGATTTAGATAAATTAACATAGCAAATTCCTTTGCTCTAAGATAGAGTTTTCCCTTGCTGGAGACTGCAAGTTGAGCATTCATTGTGCCTCAAAAGGTATAAGCAGACACAAAGGGAAGCAGATTAAAAAATACACACACCACCACACACCATTCCAGGAAACAGCATGAGCACAATTCTGTCACCTTCTGCAAAGGGACTCATTTACTCTGCTCTGATGACATCATGTTACTCAAGAACTGTCAATATATGATCTTGACTGTGTTTCATGTGTGTGTATAATGTGTGTTTGGAGAAAGAAGAAACAGTTCTGTGTTAGAGAACATCTAGGATCATTGTGCATGGATGTAGACATTCAGGTTCCTTTCCTTTTCTTGACCTCCAGTTCCACTATTTTAATAAATGAATGTTTTCTCTATTTACATCATCATCTGTGATTCCTTCTCACTACATATCCACTTTTGTCAGTAGCAAAACTCTGTAGTGTTTTTAACATTATACATGAACAGGGACCTAGCAAAGATCTTTTGATGAAATCTTGGTGTTTTCAGCTCTAATGTTATTTAGGAAAAGACAGATTCTCTCTGGATTGTGATTTTCTTCTCTATAAAACAGGCAGTGAAAAAAGCAAAAAACAAATTATGACTTTTATCTTCCATATGTTCATTCATCAAATGTCTTTCTGAAGTAGTCAGAGATGTATGAGACAGATAAGCCCACTGAAAACTTCCCGGCAAAGTAGGCGAGAGAAGCCTCTGTATTGAGGACTCTCACAATATGACATTTCCATTACACTAAGCAAGAAGATTATGCTATGTGCAGGAACAAATACTGCTTTGGTAGATCAGTGAAGTTTCCACAAAAGAGAGGTCACTTAGCTTTGTTTTGGGCAAAGAAGAGACTCTGACCTTGTAGTGTTCCGAGGAAGGATATGGAAGAAAACACACAACAATAGGCATCTATTCAGGAATTGCAGACACTTTGATCAATGGGTGAAGAGGGATGGCAATGGAGGGGACATGGACATATGTTTCTCAAGATCATTAAAGACACTGAATGCCAGGCTAACACGCTTGAAATAATGAAGAGTCAAATGGTCTTTCTTTATTTCAAGTGTTGGGAATAACAAGACAGATACAAATAATATACACAGAAGTAAACCTTAAAGATTATTTCTTGCTCTGATTATCCTTCAGTGACAGATAAGGAAGGATTTGTATCACATTGTCTATCTCCAGTGCACTGTGGGATCCTGGAGTATGTCTTCTTATCCAGGGGTTTGTGTCACCTGTTGGTGTTTACCTCAGATATTGGAATTTGGACCAGCTTTCAAATTCACCTGGCATCGCTTCCTCTTTCCAGACAGCTGCTCTTTTGAAGGGTCCTTTTAAGAAATGATTCTTTACTTATCTAGACAGAGCACACTCTTGTCAATCAAGACATAAATAGCATGCAGGGCACTCCACGTCCAGAAGATGGAGAGGAGACAGGGCTGTTTTCTCACTGCAGGGCTGCCAAGTTTAGAGGGATGGGATTTTTTGTTGTTGTTGCCCTCTGCAATAGTAGAAAGGGACCCTACACAAAAAACCTTGGCTTTTGCTGTTACTTTTTCATATGAATCCTTTATATTTCTAGTAAGTTTCTGAAAGGCTTCCCAAGACCACTCAATTATTCCACTACATTTTAAGCGTGCTTAAGGTCACTTAGACATACTTCTCCACTGCCTTGCTTTCTTTCAAAGTATTAGGGTTGTCACGTTTGTTCCCTCCGAAGTACTTGATATTCCCAAAGTCTCAGTTTTGCATAATGCAAATCACCCAAGCTCTTCTATAGTGTCCCACAACAATGAAATCCCCTTGGAGTGTGAGAGATAATCTGTAAGGACAATCGGAGAGTGCCATCCATTCACCAGGTCTGAATCAGAGCTGTCTCACATGCCAAGGGTGAGACTGATCCCTATGCGAAAACATCAATGGAGTGAAGGTCCAGTCACATCACATAGAATGTCTAAGAGGTTGGGGTTGTGATTTTCTCTGTCTCATCTTCTTTGTCTCTTTCAAAAGCTGCCTGGAAACCCAAAATGAAACCCAAAACAAAACAAAACAAAAAACAAAACAAAACAAAAAACAGATTTGGAGGAGCTGAAAGCACAGACCACCACAGAGACCAAAGAGCTTTTGGTTTGTATTTGTTTCCCTGTCAGGTGTTGCCAGGAGATTCATTTCCTTCGAGTCACTGCCAACTATGTGAACTCCTGTAAGTTGGATGGGCAAAGAAATCACTGGCAAATACCTCACAGAAGCTGTAGGCTAATAACGAAAGCCAGAGATGACTGTGTTAATGGATCAACCCAGTTCAGCCTTTGTCAGGCTTCTGTGAATCCTGAGAACTGGACTCTAGGAAAGAGAGCAGAATAGCCAGGATATGCTGCAGAAGAAAGACAAGGTGTCTCTACCAATTAGAGCTTTGGGGAGTGAAACACACCTAGGCTTAGTAACCTCTCTTGGGAAACAGTGTTGTGATTAGGAATTCAGGGGCTTTAGTGACTGGGTGGCAGCTTCTGTCCTTTGAATTCTGTGGTCCTTTGTAGTCAAAGTTTTGGTTTCTTTTGTGTGTTTTTTTAATTTTTTAGCTCACCCTCAGCTGAAAACAAACTCCTGTGAGGGCATATGATCTTGGTCACCTGAAAACAGGCACGTGAGAGGGCTCCCAATGTTTTGCTGGAAGCTGTCTCATACAAGGGGCATGGCTTTTGCCAGCTGGAAAAGCATGCTTGTGTGGACTTTGAGAAGGGATAAACAGAATCCCTCGGGCAGTGAGACAATGCTTTTGGATCACTATACTTTGCAAGACTTCACATCGATTCCCCCATCTTCGTTTTTTTAACACTTCATTTTGCAGAGAGAAATGCTCCAGAGAACTTCTCATGACACTATGGCTGAGTCTTTCCTGTTCTGCTCACTTGGGCATTTCAGCGGAGTCTTGTTTCTGTTGAATTGTGCTGCTGATGCTGATTTGTGTTGCTGTTTGATGTTTGCTCTTTGACTGAACTGCTGTTATCTGGGCAATGGAGGGTGGAATTGCCCCAAGAAACTATCTCTGGAAAGGTCCACAATCCCCTTTTCCTAAGAACCTTTCTTCCCTACCTCTGGTTAGTGGGTTGGAAGGGAGGTAGAAGCATTTGAGAACTCAAAATAAAGTAGGTTTTTGGAAAATCTGATCCTACAGTCCTTCAGCATTCATTTCACTTTCTCTGGTAAAGGAGAAAAGATGTTACAATGATACAAGCATATCCTTGCTTGGCTCCATGTTATAAAAATGAGATGAAGGAAATAGATACTGATATCAACTCCCAGGATGCATTTATTGCTGTCTTTGCCAATCTAACTGTGCAACTGTGCAGATTATTTTCATGCCTTTAAGCACACATATATATATATATATACACACACACATCTATATGTAATGTTTTGCCTTTGCATATTTGTGTTCATCGCCATATAGATTGGAGTATCTGGTTGATGATGGACATTTCCACACAGAAAAAAATCCAAATCACTATTAGAGATTCGTCACCATTTCTGATTTATTGTTATTATCTATGGCTATTCATCAGGCACTTCCTATATGCTCATTGCTGTAGTAAGTTCTATGGTCATAATTACTAATATCCTTCAATCAGACCACTGTATATCATAAACACTGATACACCCCAAGTAATATACATACTGGGATCATGGAAATAAGATAAGGAAGAAAATAAAAAAGGAATAGGGTACAGGCTGACAACAGTAGCCAGGGAGGATTCCATGTCAGGATTCATTTATATAAAGATTTTAAGGAAGTACTGGAGAACATCATGTGAAACAAGAGCAGGTTACAAGGGGGTAAAAGTTATAAGTACAAAGACATTGAGTCTAGAACATGCCTGGTATGTCAAAGAAAGGCTTAAAAAAAAAAAGACCAGAGTGATGCAGGCAGAGTGTTGGATATCTGTGTGAAACCAGAAGATTCACTTAAAAAGCGTAGAATTCTAGAACTATTTCAAACTTGCATCAGTAGTGGGGATGGAGAGATGGCTCGGTAGCTACTAGTGCTTGTTGCTCTTGCAGAGGGACCCCGGTTCAGTTCCCAGCACCCACATGGCAACTCACAACCATCTGTAACTCCAGTTCCATGAATTCTGACACCCTCTTCTTATCTCTCTGGACTCTGGGCACACGTGTCAGACACACATACATGCAGGCCAACGCTTATACACATAAATTAAAATAAATCTAATAAACTTTTATCAGTGAGTAATTGAAACAGGGAAGGCAGAGGGCAGTTCCCAGAAGGGAACTTGAAAGAGAGCCACTGGTGGTCCTCATGCCGGAGAGCTGGGAGAAATGAGGGCTTTCGTCTTCAAGAGGGATCTGAGCATGGAGGAGTATGCCACAGAGATTCCGTACCTTTCTGTGAGATAGAGTCATGTTGTTACCTCATCTATAGCCAAGTAAACTGAAGTTTAAGAAGATTAAACTGACTATTTGGATTTCCAAGGTTGCACGTGATGCCTCAAGGCCATACATTGGATTTCTGACGTGGTGAGACCCATTCCACAGTCACAGTAACCCACGCTCCATCTGCATGCTGCAGAGTCTGTGAGGAAGTGAAGACTACCTGTGATGGTCAAGTGCCTTCTCTTACAGTGAACCACCGTGACCAAACTCCAAGACCTCAGTATTTTGTGGTCAACCTTCCAAGATGTTGGACCATGAATATGTCATGCAATGGCACACTCCTGCATATGTGATAGGAGTGGCTTGGCCTCTTCTTCAGATCCTTGCTTTCTCTCTCCCCAGTCCTGATATTTGTCCTTCTTTCCTCCCTCCCTGTCTCTTTCCCACTTTCCTTCTCTTCTTTCCTTAACTTTCCCTCCAACTTTTTATTTCCCACCTTTTTTTCCTCCCATGACTAGTTTGTAACATATGTATCCTGTGCCCAGCAAATTATTACATATTTTAAATTAATTCTCTTATTTTTAAAAGAAAATATTAAATAAGCTTAACCCTAGCATTCAGTCAGAGACAGGATGATCTGTGTGATATCCAAGCCAGACTGGTTTACATGGCAAATTCCAAGCCAGCTAAGGCTATATAGTTAGCCAGGTGTGGTGATGCAAGCTTTTAATTTCAGCACTCAGAGAGCCAGGGTCAGGTGGGTCACTGTGAGTTCGAGGCCAGCCTGGTCTACAAAGTGAGTCCAGGTCAACCAAGGCTTCACAGAGAAACCCTCTCTCAAAAAACAAAAGCAAACAAGAAACAGACCAAAATAAGATTATATAGTCACACCTTGTCTGAACAACAACAAGAACAACAACAACAACAAAAAACCTGAAAAACTAATAATTCTGGAAACTGAATTTAGAACCATGGGATAAAAGGCTTTGGGACAGCAACATTCCCTTTTGAGCATGCTCTGTTAGAGACACCTGCAGAACATTTAGGCTTAATGATACAAACCCCCAGCTTTGAATGTTTGGCTCTTAGACATTTTTCTTCCCCTGGATCTGAATTATAGTCTATCATCCCTTAACTGCCCCCTTCCTGTGGTTTCTAAGTTCAGGGACATAGCAGAACAGTTGAACAAAGGATCAAATCTCAAAGAAGCAAAACTTAATTAAAAAATATGTGTAATATTTTAAATTTTCTTTTACTCCTTTTTGAAAATAGATTCTTCCCTCACATAACATCTATGCTGATCACAGTTTTACCTCCCTCCACTTTTCCCATTTCCTCCCACCTCCCCTCCAACACAGATCCACCACCTTTTTATGTCTCATTAGAAAACAAACAGGATTCTAAGGGATAAGAAAGTAAAAGATAATATAATAAGGTAAAACAAAATCTAACACATTGGAATAGGACAAAATAAACAGGAAAAGAGCCCAAGAAAGGCACAAGAAACATAGGAGTGGAGACCCACTCATTTGCACCCTCAGGAATACTATAAAAAAAAACACTAAACTGGAACCCCTTGTATATACACAAAGGATCTGTAGGTTAAGAAGAAAAATGTATATTATACACACATATGTATAAATACAACTTATTAAAATAAGATACAAATATTTTAAAAGCCTTGATTCAACATTATGAAAAAAAAAATCCTCCAAAGATGCCTTGAGTTCATATCCTGTTGGCCATCTGCTGCTGGAATGCAGCCTACCCCTAAGAGTAGTTTGTTTCTCAAGTGAGACTTGCTCAGAGAAAACTGAATTTATATTTGCAAGTGGTTATCGATTTGAACTTGCTTCTGGGCTAGGGCTGGGAGCATGAGTCCACTTCTTCAAGCTCTAGGGCTTGATCTGGTCCAGACCTGTTTGAAGATGCTCACCTTCATGATGATTTGCGGTTGGACAAGCAGCCTGAATTTCAAACATCTCATGTTCAGGGCATGGTCTGTATGAGGACATTTGGCTTACTTTAATGTGAAGTCACTGGCCTTTTGTGATGTAGACCTTGATGAACCTGGAGGCTGGAAGAGAGGGCTGGTATAATAGTTACCCTTCTATTGCAGTGATAAAGCACCATGGCCAAGGCAACTCACAAAATGGTGTTTTTGTTAGGCTTATGGTTTCAGGAAGTTAGAGTCAATGATGGTGGCTGGAACAGCAAACCCAGAGCTCACATTTTGAACTCCAATCACGAATACCTCGTTATTTCTGTGGAGTATAGTGAAGCTATTTGTAGATCCCAAGTTAGGTCTCATCATTTGAAATTACTACAAGCAAGGATGTACCCCATTCTAGGTGCCTATTTTTATGTAGCTTCCTCAGTCCAGAGATAATAATGGAACCCCTCATAGCATGCCACCAGCCTCTTTTTATGGGACCAACCTCTAGGCAGCGTCCTGGCCCAAACAGTACACAGCTGCTCACTCTGCAGCCATTTTGCCTCTTGCATCCTTCACCTGACCTGGCAAGGAATTTGAGCCATGCTGCCCAGCTACAACAGTAATGCTTCTTGCTCTCTTTTGCTTGTAAGATTTCTTGTGCAAGAGTCAGGCCACATCCACAGTCCTATTTATCTTTCTTAGTTTGGCTGGAGCCCTGCGTTTTGAGATTTATGCACATGCATAGTAAAGTCTCCTGGGTGAGGCAGAAACTGCTGCTCCTACTCTTGTGCTCTGGGTGATAATCCTCCTCTTTTCAATTATACATATCCTCTCTCTCTCTCTCTCTCTCTCTCTCTCTCTCTCTCTCTCTCCTTTCCTCTTTTCTCCTCACACAAATACTTCTGCTTTATGTCCAGTACCCTGGGATCAGCCTTGTGTAGCCCTGACTTTCTGCCTCATTTTCAAGGTGAAGTATGTGATGAAGTGTGGGTCTGGTCTAGTGTGAAGTTCTGATTCTCAGAAGGTCTTCTTCCTCAGACCTTAATACAAATATATCTATATGCACACACACACACACACACACACACACACACACACACACACACACAGCGTTGCTTATAAGATTCCAAGAATTCCAGCTTGAAGTCAGAAATTTCACGCCCTAGAATAAACTGGCAAGAAGCCTAGAACTCACCATTTCCACTTTACATTCTGAAATTCTCACATGGATTTCCTGACAGAGTTACCAGGGCATTAAAATGAGCTTTGAGCCTAAGGCTCATTTGCATATGACCCATCCTCTGATTTTCAGTTACTGCATAACTTCAGAGTCTGTTTTGCTGTTTTGAGATATTCTACAGATTACGTGTGCATTTATATTTGAGGTCTCCTGTCATCAAAGAGCATCAATGTTCTGAGAAAGGCATATATAATTAACCATCTGTCACCCAACCCTCAAGCCTTATGTATTGCTTGTACAAATAAAATACTATAGTATTTTTTTTTTATAACCAGATGTGCTAGAGTTTTATGTAGTAGGTAACTAGGTTGAATTTCCTCTGCAGTTAGACAGGGTAATTTAATTATTAATTACACTCTGGCAGAGTACTGAAGGCGGCACTGGAGAGGCAGAAATGTTGGATTTTGTACTCCAGTGTGCATGTTTTTTATATAGAGATACAGCCTTCCTGTAAGCAATGGTCTATTATTGTTAATTTAGTTTTTTCAGTTAGCATACAAAATAATGGGCTGCATCCTCACTTATGTGTGCCCTACTTTATGCTCATGCATTCCTCCCGTAGATTCCATCTCTGTCTTATGCCTCTTACTGCCTTCAGTCCCCCATTTGCTTTCCTTTTGTCCCCAGTCAGGCCCCTTTCTGTTTCCCTGTTGCCTGTGTCCCATTACCCTGTCTACTCCTTATCTCCCTTATTAGCTCTTCTTCTCTTCTGATGATCCCCTAGTTCTGTGACCCATAGATATGCATGTGTGAACACATACACTGTTTGAAATCTAGGTTCTACATATGACAGAAAGCAGACAGTGTTTCTCTTTTTGTGTCTGGCATAGTTTGCTTACGGTGGTGATGTCTAGTTGCACCCACTTTCAGACAAATACTGTATTTAACTTTTGCTACAGCTACGTAAACTTTAATTTTTATGCACAACACTTTCTTCATTCATGACTCTGTTGAGGTACATCTAGGCTGGATCTCTTTCAGAGATATTGCAAATACTTCAGTTATAGAAACATGGATATACAAACAACTCTGTGGAATATTGCTTTAAAGTCCTTCAGGTGCGGCTAAATGCCACCATAGCTCATCTCTTAGATTTTTGGTTTTTTGAGGATGATTCATACTGATTTCCATAGTGGCCTTTTTAATTGCATCAGCAATGAGTGAAGGTTCTCCACAAATCTCCCCATCATATTAATATCTATTCTTTTCATTTCCTGACCCACTGAGATCACCCAAAGATGTCTTTGAGCCAATGGCTGTGGGTTCTTTGAAGACTGTTGGACTCAGCAGAGGGAACATAATTGAAGACAAGGACTTGTCCTCTCCAGGAGCCTATTAATAGCCAATAGATAAATGATGAAGAGAGCACAAACTCTTTTTCCCAGACTGACTGTTGCTAGGGCAGGTAAATATAGTGTAGTGAATTGATGATTATAGTAGTTGTGTTGAGTTTAAAGGTGGTGTTCCATAGAACTTTCCGCCATCTTAAATACTTCTTGCCTCTTCTTTTATGAACCTTAGAGGGGGTGTTTTATGAACCTTAGAGGGGGTGGTTTGAATGTCTTTTTAAAAGCCAAGCCCACGAGTATTTCCATCATCCAAGTTTGTATTTCAGTATAGACAACCTTGTTGGTTATACAAAGAGACAATATGCTTTATGTGTGCTGTTATTGCCTTTAACATAAATTATCGTACAATGAGTAATTCAAGTAATAGAATGTCTTTTTCTAGAAATAATTTTGAAGTTGATCCTAGGCATGTAAAATTAAAAATTGTAAGGGCCTGAATATAAATTTTTTAATAATATGAAAATTCCCTGTAAAAAGCCTTTAATCTTACTTTTCTTTCACTTTTCCCCTTTCTTTTTGATGTGTAAACACAAACCAAGATCAGCTTTAAAGGGAAGATTGTTGGTTTTGATATGCAGGAAACCATGTTTTTAACACTTGAAATCCCCCATTCAGATTAACGGCTTCACATTCTTACAACCTAAGAATTTAAGTTCCCCCAGAAATTGCAGTTCTTGCTATTTTAAAACCTAAGATATTCCAAATTCCCTCAGATACATTTTGTGCTTGAGAACTCTCTGCCAGCAGGAAGGCATTAGTCCACACAGACCTTTCTGAAATAGAGTTTTAGCAAACAGTGTGCACAACTTAAACTGAATATTTTGCAGAAAATGATGGTGAATCTGAAACGGACCACTTAAAAACACCTGTCCTGCCCTGATTGTGAAATCCGAAAGATTTTCAAAAAAACTTCACACAGAGCCTGGCTTTTCCCTCAAGAAATAAAACAGCATTCTTTTATCACCAGGTTTATTATCCTAAAAGCTTTTAGGTTTTCTTTTCCAACTTGGATTCAGATCAAACTCCTAAATAAACGACATGTCTTTCTCCTCTTCTTTAAGCTGTTCTAACTCTGAAGGTCTTGGTTTTCTCAGGCTGGAGCTGTTTCAACAACTTTCAATGAAGCAACTAATTGAAGTGTTTTGGGTTTTGGCTGGAAGGCTCTCTGACTTGAATTTTTTTTCTTCTTCAGTTGAAGCCGGTACACCTCCGTCCCATTTCTAAACTTTGGGTTTGAAAAACCCCATGACTCAGTAAAAAAAAAAAAAAAAAAAAAAAAAAAAAAAAACCAAGAAACCAAAACTACTATAAGTTAAGTATTTGCCAGTTAGAATCTCCCTTGCTCATTTTGGATACTAAGCGGGATGTATACATAGAAGCCATAGTTACTTTCTTATGACTTATAACCCACGGTCTGTAATGAAATACATCTTTATTATGAGTACTGGTATAGTATAATATCTTCTGTTTTGTGTTTATGGGGATTTGATCTTAGGGAAAAGTAATTTCCTTTACCAAGATTTTTGAAAGCATCCATTTGCTGCTTTTTGAGGAGATGCATTTTGATATAGATTCCTTATTATGTTTGCCTCCTGCTGTGATGGAACCTCTTTTATGGTGTGCCTAGACATTCATTGTTTTTAATATTTTTTCTTTGAGACAAGATGTCACTATGTAGCTATGGCTTGACTGGAGCTCACTATGCATGGCTGGCCTTGAACTCATAGACATGCACTGATTGATGCTTCCCCAATGCTGGGATTAAAGGCATGTGCCACAATGTCCAGCTTTCTGTTCACTGTTGAATCTTCCCCTCAGGGCATATATCTGGCACATGGTGAAAGATGTAATGGTAGGTGAAAGATGTAAAGTCAGGAAAGGTAATGCTTCCTGACTCTTGACTGTGTGAATTTGGCCTTTGCATTAAAACTACATAAACAAGTGGGGATAAAATATAACACATTGTATACTGTAGTAATGACTGACTGAAGAACCCACAGAGTCATGGTGTGATTGACACTATAGTGGGGGATGGTAGTGAGTTACCATTTAGAATGAGTTCATTTAGAAACTGTCTGTAGGCTTTTTAATCACTTCCCCCTGGCAGGACTGCCTGGCCAGGCCACAGGGGAAGAGGACATGCTGGCTGAAGCAACCTAATGAGGTGAGGTGGATGGGAAAGGGAGCTTCCCTTTTCTCAGAAAAAGGGGGGAGAGAGAACGGGAGGGTGGGGCTGGGAGGGGAGGAGGGATAGGGCTAAAACAAGAATGTAAAGTGAATAAAATATACAATAATTAAAATATGAAGAAAGAAAGAAGGAAAGAAGGAAGGAAGGAAGGAAGGAAGGAAGAAAGAAAGAAAGAAAGAAAGAAAGAAAGAAAGAAAGAAAGAAAGATAGAAAGAACCTGGCCCTAGAAGCAGGATTGCACTTTCAACACTGTTTCATATCCAAACATGTTTGTCTCAAAATGCCCTTTAAGGTCCTGGGGCTGGGTTGCCACCGTCAACTCTGACAAGGAGACGAAAAAGCAACAAAACAGCCCACCCATAAAAACACCATTCCCTTGAGAAGAACTAGAACATCAACCAGCTTCAACAGAGGTTACTATTGTTTTCTCCATAATATAAAAATATTTATAGCAGGAAAGAGATGCTGAAAGTTGAGATATGGGGAGCTCATAGAGAAAATGTTAGTTCAGCCAGGAAATCCAGCTCCTGCTTCAACTTTCCTAGTATAGCTGGATATTACAGGAACCTGATTTGATAATGTGATGTCTACCTGGAGCTTCCTCAGTAGGTTTCATCTATCTATCTATCTATCTATCTATCTATCTATCTATCTATCTATCTATCTATCTATCATTTATCTAACATCAGTTCTTGTTATTTATGATTTTACTTTGATTTTCAATGTACTTAGTAAACTCATTCAAAACAAGAAATATGTCTATCACAGATAATTTTCTGGATCATGTAAGACATATGCTTAAAAACCATGGGGACCCACTGATAGATTCTTCTGTACACAGAAAGGACAAGGCATGCCAGGAAAAGTTTTAGAGCTGATGTTATCTGAAAAGTGTCTTAAAGAAGAAGCAAGAGCTCCTCAGAGTCTTTAAAGAGAAGAAAATGAGAAACATTTCAAAGGGAACCCTGTAGTCAAGGGATTCTAAGTTCGAAATATTTGGGAGACACAAAGTGGGAGAGCCCCGGTAGCCTTGGAGCTCAGGAGGAAGACTTACCCTGTAAGATTCTTACTTCAATATGCAAAGGGTTTATATCTCAGGTCTTTATTTTGAGCTTGGGGGACACTGTGGCCACTAAATAAGTAATTTGCAATATGGAGACTAATTAAGATTTAGACAACACTAACGCTTGTGTAGAATAAGTTGAAACTGTTCAGCTGGCAAAGTGTTTTGCAGCTAAGGAAGAAACTATGCTCCCGATTATAGCTCTGATCTCAACCTGAAGGTTAGTTTTTCTCTGAGGAAGCATAGTGGTTGTGGGTCAATCATCTTGCTACACACTAAGGACACCATTACTGCAACAAATCATTTGTTCTAGATCATGTCACATAGGAATAGAGAAGATTTGGGACGTTATAAGCCTTATAGTATAGTGTGAACATTTTCATATTCACCATAAAGTAAAGGAAGAACTTACCTAAGCTGGGTGTCACAATTTTAAAGGCAACAAACAGAATGGAGAGTAGAGGAAGGACAAATAGCTAAGTTCAGTCCTGAATGACTGTCATAAGTGCTTTGAGCATCAGTCTGTTATATCAAAGTGAGGCCTCAGGAATTTGTTTCCCAAAAAGATAGGCCAAGTAGATGGGAATGTACTAGCTGAATCTGAAAATGTTGGCAGGAAGGAGCTAGGTGGGAAGGTCAGTATGTAGGAGCCTAGGATACAGTTGTTTCCAAAAGAAGCTAAATACTTTGGGCCTCTGAAAGAGAAGTGCTTAAAACACTGAGGGAAGGATGTAGATATTATCTTCAGTATAAAGGGAACTGGGAATATCTAGCTTGTAACTCTTTTTCCTTGGAAAGAATGTTGTGTTGTTAAAAGCACCAAACAATTTATACAGGCAAACCTGAAGTTCCAAACACATCTGTTTAAGTAAGTATCGACCTTGAGATGCTGTTGCCTTAAAATGTTCTCTGTGGGTTGGGCTACAGCTATAAGGCTATGACTTCAAACTTCCTTGCCATGGTCATTTGTGGTGAGTCAGGTGTTTTTATGGCGGGACATAGGCATCCTGAAGTCTCTCTTTACGGAAACCTTGAAAGTCAGCCTCCTTTGTATTGTTTTGTTGTCAAGTGAATTTTGGAAGTACAAGGAACAAAGAATTCTATTTCAGTGACCTGTAAAGCAAGTGTTACATTTGTTTTCTCTGCTGGGGTAGTCATCAATTATGTGTGCTACAACCACATACTAAGTTTTCTTTTAGTGGAAGGTTCAATGGTGTCAAGAATTTCCTTTTGTGCTTTAGCTTATTAACAAAAATGAAAAATCCGTGGAAAAAAGAGAAAAGTATACAATTTGAGAGGCATGCTAAACTGATATATAGTCTAAAGAGGTACTAGGTAGGTACCAGGGAAGAGCTGCGAAAACCAATTAAGAGGGTAGAGGAGTGAATGGAATTGACACTGAGAAAAAAAGACAAGGTAAAATATGCTACCACCATGTAACTCCATGACTACAATAGATACTTTACTGTTGCTGTGATAAAAACACCACAAACAAAAGGGACTTATGGAAGAAATAGTTTATTTTGGCTTATGGTTTCAGGGGCAAGAGTCCATTATGTAGGGAGGCATGGCAGTAGGCCATAGCAACAGGAAGCTGAAAGGTCACATCTTCAACCAGAAACACAAAGCAGAGAGGGAAAATTGGAAGTGGGGTGAGGCTAAATCCTCACAGCCCACTCCAGTGACATTCCCCTTCTAATAAGGCTTTATCACCTAACAATTCCATAACCACCCTCCTCAAACAGTGCCACCAACTAGGGATTAAGTGTCCAAATGCTTGAGCTCATGAAGAAATTTCTTTCACACCACAATGACTAAAACTTTGCTTGAAGAGAATGCCGTGCACTGTTTCTTCTGGAAACATTTGGAACAATTTTTAAACATTAAGGAGCAGAATCTTGTCCTGAACCCAGATAGACATGACTCCTCCACATCCCAATCTATGCCACATCACATAGGGGGATGGGGAGAGTGGATGACCACCCGCCAAGAAGACAGAAACAGAAGGAAGCCTACCAGAGCCCAGTGGCTTTCTCATTTGATCATCAATGCTTGTATGTCTGCTTAGGAATACAAGCTGCTATATAAAGGAAACTGAGATACTTTTACAATGATTTTGAAGATCTAAGAAGGAAGCCGATGGACTTAGAAGCTAGGATATGCTCTTTCTTTTTCCTAATTGTGACTTTAGGAGAAAGATATGAGAAGTCATTACAGGGTAAGATATGTGTGAAAATGAAGATTTGGTCGTAAGTGGCATTTAACATCCTATGAAGAAAAGGCTTAGGAAAACAGCTGCTGGTCTTCTGAAGACAAGAACCACATTTTATTCATCTCTGTATTTGAAGCATCTACTATAGTTCTGTACAAATTAGTAGATTAAAACTAAAAGCCTTTGAAAGAGGAGAAAATGTGAAGCAAAAGAAACTATAAATTATAATCGCATCAGTGATAATAGGTGTACGCAAAGTCAAAACTAACAACCTGTGAAAGATGTATGCAATTGCTCTCCCCGGAGAGAGCAGGGAACTGGTGAATAGTGGCAAGTACTGTGAAAGCAGAAACAAGCAGACGGGCGGAGCATAGGAGTGTGAGCAGAGGAGCCAGCCCTGTTAGCACAGAGATGCAGGACAGACCTCAGAGCTACATTCCAAGTGACCAAGCGATAGGAGATTATACACCGTTCTAGAGAAATAGGTCTGGGGGGGGCATAACAGAATTTTGGGGAAACAAAAATCAATAGTGTCCCAGAGATAGGAAGAGATAATATCAAATCCTTCATGGTCATAATTGAAGAAAAAAAAATACAAACATCTCACTAAATTGAAGTTATTCAAACTATAACCAGCATGCCCCAGAGATAATGAATCAACTTCCATAACAAGGTACTACAGACCCAATTCCTTAAAAGACAGAAACAAATTGTTCCCCTCTTCTACAAGATGGAAGTTTGGCATCAAGGTTTTGGCAGGATCAGTTCTTTTGGAGGCTGTAAGGGAGAATCTGTTCCAGGTTTCTCATGACAGTCTGTACTAAAAATAGTTTATGTTCCTTTGTTTTCACCTTGAGGATGACTTGGGCAGTCTCTGCCTTTATCTTCAGATGGCATTCTTCGTGGGTGAGTCTCTGTGTCTAAAATAAAGATCATTCTGATCTGGTCTTTGATTGATATTTAGTCCTAGAAATGACATCATGTTATTTTAGGGGATTATACCTCAAACTATAATAGAATGTAATGGTTGATGGGAAGAGGTAGCATGATAATAACCTGAATATTTGAGCAGATAATAACCTGAATATTTTGTGCTAGATAATTGGTATGAAGTTGAGAAATAGAATGTTTGGTGGAGATATCTCCCCATTTGCATTATAAACCATATTTTTTAAAGATTTATGTTTGTGTATATGACTGTTTTCTCCGCATGTTTGCTCTGAAGCATGCGCACACACCATCTACGGGGTCAGAAGAGAGTGCACAGAGTTGTGAGCCCACTGTGTAGATTCTGATAATGGTATCTGGGTCCTCTGCAAGAGCAGCCAGCGTTCTTAACCACAGAGTCATCTCTGCAGCTCCTGGAAACCATTTCATGGGCAGAAATTGGCTTATTAGATCAGCAAGCCATTCATATCTACTATAGACCAGATGTTGTAAAATATAACAAAGATTAAAAATTCATGAACTATCTATAATATCCAGAATGATTTATTCTTAGGTGTGTGTGTGTGTGTGTGTGTGTGTGTAAAAATTATTTCCTACTATCTAGAGAAAATAGTGCAAGTTCACATTAAAAACTTGTTTTAATTTCCTGATCATATATGAAATTACTGAAACAAAATTTAGAACAAAGTGACTACATTATTGAGAGATCATTATAGTGAGGAAATGATTATTAGGCCTAACTAGATGCCAAGAAAGCAGTTTTGGTAGGGTGCAGGGGACAAACCAATTCTGCATGTTTCTGAAGCATATGTAATGCCACCTGAGCATGTCCAGTCTTACATTAAAGCTCTCTTCTGGTGCCAGCGTGTTCCCCTTCCAAACATATGCATCTATTAGCCTCTTCTCACCTGTCTTCAATATCTCTCCATTGCCCTCAGACTAAATGCTACCATTGATTTTCATGACTAATGAGTCCCAGCCTCACTGCCCAAAGGACTCCCTCAAGAACTTGTTTTATTCATTAGTTAAAAATATTTTATTCAAAAATTGGGATGTCCTAATTCTGGTGCTAGAGAAGCCAAGACATTTGAGTTGTCTTGGATGGACAAGTGGGTGAACAAAACATCCTTGTGTTGCTGCGGTTTAGATATGGAGTGTCTCCACGGAGGCACATGTGTTCAAGGCTTGAGCCACAATGCAATGTTCAAAGGTTAAGCTTCTGGAAGATGATTGGATATGTGGCCTCTGACATAATCAATGGATTGGATCATTGATAGATGCAAAATCTGATGGCATTTTGGGGAGGTGGTGGAAACTACGAAGCAGAGCCTTGTTAATGGAAGTATGCCCCAGGAAGCTTGTCCTAGAAGAGTGGCTATTGTCCCTGGCCCCATCCTCTGACCCTCATTCTACATCCTGACAGCCATGATGTGAACACAGCTCTTCTCTGATGCGACCTTCTACAGTGATGAACTACTTCAAAAACATGGGGTCAAGTTTGGACCAAAACCATTATCTAAAATAAATCCTTTGTATTGTTCTTAGTTATTTGGGTATAGTAATGAAGTGTTGTACATGTGAAGTACAACAAATGTTATAATAATACTCTCCTTACTATGCTATGCCCATAGAGAGCAGAAACGAACTTTGTGGTGGCACTTAGAATGTGTACAGCTTTTATATTTTTTTCTCTCAGAGCCATTTTCTGACCATGCATGCTCTTCACTGTACCTCAGACAGCAGTGCCTTCTGCATTCCAGGGAAGGTGCTGTGAATAACTCCTGAGGGGAAAAAAAAACATGCTATCCCCAAACATCTTGGTTTCAGGCACTATTTTCAACACAGCTGCTACAATTTCTCCCTGGCCCCAACTTTCGCTTGACAGCTCTCCTGTGATGTGTGTTCATCACTCTGTTAAAAAGGCTCCCCTTTACGGCTTTAGAGGTTCTGGCACCGCTTTAGAGGTTCTGGCACCATCTGACCCTGTCTAGTAATCCTGGCTCCTTCTCCCTTATAGGCTCAGTGGCTCTTCAGCCTCTATGTAATCATGCCTGGATATAGTGTGCTGAAGCCTTGACAGTGATTTCTCTTTCTTCAGTACTTCGGTAGATAACAGTAAAGGCTCACATTTCTAATCTAAAAAGTAATCAGAAAAGTCTGGCTATGTTAAAATTTATTCATTGATTTATTCTTGTTTTATGGGAGCTTTCCTTCCTAGAGGAAATGTGAATCCTGAAGCACGTACCCAAGATCAGAACAGATATGGTTCCTGCTCCAAAAGGTATAGTGGATGAATGAAGGGTGCTTGCCCAGAAGATGACAGCTGGGACACCAAAGGCCATCAACACTTCAATTTCCTTTAAAAAAAATATTCATTAAGTTTTCTAGGTCAATACTGATAAATCACTATGTGATCGTTTCCCACATAACATGTCTGGGTAAGCCTTGGAAATTTCACAAGCCTTCATCCCTAGATGAAGAGCTACAGATAATCAATGAACGACTGCTGAGAGAAGGAGAGTCAGTCATCTCCATGGATGAAAACCTTGATGGGTTATCCCGGCCTCAGGTGGTTGGCCCTGAACACATGTACATAGGAACATTGGTTGTTTTTATGTAACAATAATGAAGAGTCATTAATCTGAGGAGTGGGTGATAGACATGGGAGGAGTTGGAAGGGAAAGAGGAAGTGACGTAAATACAGTATGTATGTATGTAAATACAGTATGTATGAAATTATCTAATAGTGATGAAATAAATGTAAACTTATTAGATAGAGACCATTTTTGGGAAAAAAAATTCTAAACATCAATGAGCAATGAACCATAGACTCTACACAGTTCTGAAGAACCTTAGCTGATGTGCTGTAGCTTCCCATGTGCACTCTTTGTGAGCTACTATGCCTGGTGAGAATTTCTCTTCATAAATTGCTTTTATTTAGAAAATCCTTGATATTTCTTTAGACACTAGCATTGGCATTTTGTTTTAAGAATCAATGATTATCTCACAGAGATGAAGAGTGGGATTAATCAATCCCTTATTCTGCCAGTAGAAACATATCAAATTCATTGTGTTTTGATGAAGAAAAATCTTATTTTTGTAGCTTTCAGGCTATCAATTCTAATATCCTTCAGAAATGTATTGGATATCAACAATTTTCATCTCATCTATATCTCCCACACTCTTAGAAAAGCTACAAGGTGATAGGCTGCCATCCACTGCAGAATGTTAAGACTTCAACTTGCTCAACCAAATTTTTATTGAGTATTTACTATTGTGGAGGACTCCCTAAGATGAAGTCTGATACAATATGAACCATTTGAAATCACTTTGAATAGCTAAGAATCTTTATTTAAAAGTAAATTGGCTCAAATTTTCTAAACCCTAATTTTTCTTCCTTTTTTTTTTTTTTGTCTCTCTTACTTACTGTAGAACACTGGAAAGGTCTACAGTTTGCCATCAGATAAGATGTTTGAATCTGCAAAATGAAGATACTGGGATTTACTGCATGGGCGTGTTTTGAAGTTTGAATGAAATCTTAAGTGTTTAATGAACCTTAGGTCACACTGCCATTATTTCAGTCATATTTCTACACTGTCTCTTTAATTATTACAGCCATGTGGGTATTTATGCTTATATCAATTAAAAAAAATTAGGAGGTCTGTTGACAGTTCAGTTCTCAAGAAGAGCACATGGCTCATGGCTACCACCTTGCAGAGTGCAGCAGGTACAAAATGTTTTCAATGTCACAGAAACTTCTTTGGGACAACACAAACTTTAGGACCCTTGAATAAAGGGAAGAAACAGAGAGAGGAAGAGGAAGGGGATTAGGAGAATAAAGTTCCCCCAAGTATTGGCTATTGGAAAAACAAAAAGGAGTAAAAACAGGCCAGACTTATTTCTGATCGGTTTGCTGACTGGTCCATCTGGGAAGAGAGCCCATTCCTGCTTAATGCTTTCAGAAGTGTTCTAATCCAAGGCTTAATAAACATGTTCTGTAGCTGGAATGCCTGGGCTCTAATCTAGGATCCTTTATGTATTGACTGTGCAATTTGGGACAAGCTTATTTTTTAAATATTTTATTTAATATTAATATATGCATATAATGTGTTTCCATCTAACTCATTTCCCATTTGCTCCCCTGACATTCTTTCCAAATGCCCCTACTACTTTTCCTTCCAACTTCATGTGCTCTCTCCTTTTTCCTTTGTTATTTTTTTTTTGTTTTGTTTTGTTTTATTTTTTTCCCAGAGCTGAGGACCAAACCAACAGCCTTGTGCTTGCTAGGCAAGCACTCTACCACTGAGCTAAATCCCCTATCCCTCTCTTTTCTCTTTGAAAATTGAATACCCACCAAGTCCATTTAGTGCTGCCTATCTATGCATGGGTGGAGGACTATGCACTGAAGTAGAATGGAGAGCCTTTCCAGCCCTCATTCCTGAAGAAAACGAACTCGTTTTCTTCAGGTAGGGATGGCATTTGATGAGCTCCTCCCCCCACCCCATCCTGAGATTTTGGCTGGCCTGATCCTAACGAAATTCTTGTTCATGTAATCCCACTTGCCATGATTCCATATGCACAAATATCTGTTATGTTTAGCATATGCAGTTTCCCTGGAGATATCCACTCCTTCTGGCTCTTACAATCTTTCTACCCCCTCTTTCATGATGATCCCTGAGCTTTGGGGAGAGAGAGTATGATACAGGACTAGCTACTTAACTTCTCTGTTTGTACACATCATCACTATGAAATGTAGGCCATATAGTATTTACATCCATCAAGCACCAAGAATACTCAGTGAAGCCAAGCCACAGGGAGCTTTGGCAGGCACATATGACTTGAATAGTCTTTACAGAGCACTGCCAACTTTGCCTTTCCTTGGACTGTTTTGGAGGATTTTCTGAGTCTCTATTTTAAAAATAATATAACACTTTAAATATGGTACTTCAAAAGTAGAAATAATATATACTTCTCAAATGGAGGTTGTATATGAAGTACATGAGGGTGTGTGTATGTGTGACATTTGATAGAAACATTTCTCTCCTTCCCTCTTGTTTCTTTATTAAAACTACTACAAAATATGAGTCGACTTGGATATGATGGCTAGTTGTCCTTCAGGATAATCTAATCTTGTATTTGAACAGTAACAACAACAACAAATATACAGATTTTTGTGAAGTAGATAATGAGTTTTCCTTTTTCATACTCTGATCCGCACTTTGTGAGCTTTCAGAGCATCTCAGATTTTTGTACATTTTCAGTGACCTAAGCAATGGAGGGGAGAAATAGTGAGAATAATTTAAGGAGACAGGTAACTTAAACAACGGATGGGTGCAGGAATCATTAATATTCATTTATTTTAAAACGTTTGTTGATTCAATCCCCATTTGTCAAGTCCTCCAGGCAAATCATTACACTGGCACTATTTATCCCTCTGAATAATTCTCATGGTAGATTTACCCCAATAATTGTTTAGTTTGGGCTTGTATTTAAATTGGTTTATTTTCACTAATACAGACAGATTAACTTTAGAAGATTAAGTGGCTCAAGGTGTCAGGGAAGAACCAGGCAGAGATTAGAATTCTTTATGTTCAAAATCACTATGTAATTGTACCTGTAAATGAATGAAGAATTAAGGTCATTTTCAAGATGTGTATTTAGTGTAGGAGGAGGTTGTTCTAGGCTCAGAGAACCTGAAGCACTGCCCCACCCCTTTGCAAAGATGGTGAGTCAGGTGCTTCCCATAGCCCTGAGGGGTGACTTCAGGGATACCACAGTAACCCAGTGTGAACACATAGGTAGCGTCTCTTACTGAAGTCACAGCACAATGACTTCAAACAACTGCCCCGTTCTTCCTTTGAGTCTCTTTTGAAATGACCCTCCCACCTACAGAGTGAAGCCAACTGAGAAACTCCAGCCCTCCTTGCTCTAACTTCAACAAGTTGGGCCCCGGAACATGTAGCACACTAAGGTTTTCTCTGTTGGTGCCCTGAGATTTTGGAAATGAAAAGCCAGACAGAAGAGCAAGCCATGGCCCTCCGGTCTCAGCAGGTAGACTTTTATAATCCAGGCTGTTGCAGACTGTAGGTTGGCCTCAAACAACTATAGGTTGGTCTCAGCGAAGCCCTATTGCTGAAGATAACACACACACACACACACACACACACACACACACACACACCTCATTGAACATGGAGAAATCGAGCTGGTGACTACAAAGAGCCTTCAGCTCTACATGATAGTGTCTTTAGAACAGGAAGGTACTCTGCATGCTATCAAAGGAAAACCACAAACACTGTCCCAGCGACAAACTCTGATTTAAAATGGTGTCCTGCCTAGAAGAGATGCTAGTGCAAAGGTGACAGAAAGCTTGTGGGTGTGACCAACCAATATCTGATGAGTTAAGGCTCAGTCCATGAGATGGAATCCACATCCAACACTGGTTGAAGGACCAAGAACCTGAGACTAGATTGTTTGGGGACCTAGGGTAAAAACAAATACAGCTAAAAGAATGTAGCAATAACATGACTGCTAAGGACATTCTGCTATACTCACAGATCAGGGCCTTGCTCAGCCATCATCAGAAAAGCCTCAGCAGCAGATGGGAACAAATACAGAGAAACCCACAGCCAGACAATATGCAGAGAGTCAGAGACATGGAACACTCAGCTCTAAACAGTATGTCTCCATCAAATCCCTGAGGGCTCGGGGAACCTCATAGAAGAGGAGGTGGAAAGAGCATGAGAGACAGAAGGGATAGAGGACACTAACACAAGGCCCTAGAAATCAACAGGGTCTATGTACACACGAACTCACAGAGTTTGAGGGAGCATGCATGCGGTCTACACAGGTCTGCACTAGATGGGATCACAGAGCTGAAAGGAGAAGTAGCTACAAGCCCCCATCTCTAATCCAGAAGCTACCTCCAACTGATAACCATTTGGAAATGAAATTTTCGTTTTCTCCAAGGGAGACTTACTGAGAAAATGAACTACTCTTAAGGGAGACTGAATACCCAACAGTAGATGGCCAACAGAAAACCAACTCTATGGCATCTTCAGGGCTTCCTTGTCTCATAATGTCATGCCATGGCTTTTTTTTAATCTTATTATTTTATTATTATCTCTTAGAAGCCTGTTTGGTTTCTAATGAGAGACAGAAAGAGGGTGGATTTAGACGGGAGGAAAGGCGGGAAGGAGCTGGGAAGAGCAGGAGGAGGAGAAACCCTAATCAGGATATATTATGTGAAGAAAAAAATAACTATTTTCAATTAAAAGGATAAAAATAAAACACAATCTGAGAATGTGATTTTAGGTGTCACAGTGCTTGGAGAGTTGGGGTAAGTCTTCAGTTAACCTGGATGAATTTGGGACATATTTACTATGCTTTTTTTGTTTGTTTGTTTGTTTCCACTTGACACAAACTACAGCCATTTGGAAAGCAGGAACCTTAACTGAGAAGATGCCTCCATCACATTGGCCTGTAAGGCAAGTCTGTCGGGGCATTTTCTTAATTAATGGTTGGTGTGCGAGGACCCAGCCCACTGTTGGTGGTGTCACCCCTGAGCTGGTGGTCATGGGTTAGACAAGAAAGCAGGCTGAACAAGTCATGAGGAGCAAGCCAGTCCACAGGGCTCCTCTGTGGTCTCTGCTATTAGTCGCTACCCCAACTTCCTTTCATGACAGACTATAATCCATAGGGTGATATAAAGCGTTTCCTTCCCATGTTGCTTTTGGTCATGGTCTTTATCACAACAGAAAGCTGCCATTCGTAGCGACTGTGAGCACTCGGTTCCTTATGGGTGGGATGAAAAAAAAAGTAGAATAATGAAGAGTTTGAGGGCATTAGCATTGACTTAGCCTGTACATGGCTGAGACTAGGTAGAGACTTCATTTGCAATTCAGTGTAATTATTGACAAGGTTAAAGATGAGTGCATGAATACTTTTAATGTTGTGTTTATATTCAGCTGGGAGCTAAACAAAAGCCTTGTAATTAGGGTGCCCGCAACATTTTTCTGTGTCACTGATTAAGTTCACAGGACAGAATGGAGATAGAGCCAACACCAAGATAAGATGGGCAGAAGACAAAGGGAGTGCACACAGCTTCCTGTCTCACACCAGCTAATCAAACATATTTTTAGTCTTCCTCTCAAAAATAACCAGTATGTCAGGAGACGCCCACATTTCTCTGGAAATCAATAGGATAAAATGAAAAAAAGTCTTTTATTTTATACTCTCGTGAGAACTGTTTATCCCGGGGAAAATGGAGATGAGCTAAGAGGAGAGCCTAGTTGTGCACGTCAGTCACTCTCACATAAAATTCTGGCTTAGGGGCAGGCAGGCAGTTCAGTGTTGTTTTGGCAAAAAAGAAAAAGAAAAAGAAAATTGCTCCAATGAGGGCTGAGAGATGGGGACAACTGCCGCTTTTTCTCCAGCCCATTATCTTTCAACCAGACCCAAAGACTAGCTCAGGGCTTAATTAATCACTTGCTGCTTTTGATAATGGAAGAAATGTGGGCTTTATTAAGGAGGGGCAAAGATCCCAGATGGGAGTGGAATGTAAGTAAGTAGAGGGAATGTGTCTGCTCCCCAAGAGATCAAATACTCTTGTTAGCTAATTCAGGGCAATCCTATTTTGCTGCACAGAACATCACCTCTCCATCTGACTCGCATGCAGCTGTATGAATTCAAATCCAAAATAGCAAAATGCTCTGAAAGTCCTACCCTAATCATTCTTTAAAGTTTCCAAGTTTTCATTCAACTAGGACAAAAGTTTCAATACAGCTTGTCCCACCAAAACTCAGGCTGGAATTTAATTCCCCACAGACTGCCTTGAGAGGAGTCAAGTGGGGATTGGCTCTCAGGATTGGCTTTCTTTCTCTCAGGCCTGGACAGGACTGGTTGCAGTTGGAGTAGTTTGTTGTAATGTGAACCTGGCACCTACCTCCTTCTCTTTCACAGATAGCTTGTAGCACTCTCCTACTCTCCTGCTGTCTATTGTGAGTTGTACCTCCACAAGGAGCCTGCCAGAACCAGAGCAGGTGCTACTACTATGCCCTTGGACTTCCTTATTTCCAGTCTATTGTCCCAAATAAAACTCTTCCTTTTTACAAATTATTTGACTTCACATGTTTGTTGTAGCCCCGGAAAGCAGACTAAGATTGAGGGTTTTTGAGTTCCCCTTCACAAAACCTTCCTTGCTTATGGTAGAACTTGCATGTGGCTTAACAAGAAATCTCTGGGCCAGAGTGACTTGCTCCTGGAGAAGAAACCCAAGACTTCATCTAGACCAAACCCAAATGGTTCCAAGCAGAAGGTTGAGAGAGGGACAACAGAAGTCAGTCTTGGAAAGAAACATGTGGATTTGAAGGTAACATGAAAGCAGTAATGAGGAAAAAGGAGGGATCATGAACATGGAACTACACAGGGATACAGGGATATAGGAACCTTTTTTTTTTTTTTCTGTTTACAGAAGATCTGCTGGGGATGTTGGCTTGAAATGAGATATCCTGAGAACTACTTGTAGCATTACTGGCATTGTGTTAATGGGTGAGGTTTGGGAGTTTCTTTCCTAAACCACACCTAATGAGACACAGCAGACATGTTGTTCAGAGAAAAAAAGCAGACTCTTTTTCCCAAGCATCTCACCATCTGCTACATAAATATTGAATAAGGTGTGATTTGTGCCCAATAGTCTCAGGCCACAGATACACAAATGAGGAGTAAGAAAGTCTGTAGATATAAAGAAAGATTAGAATGATCTTAAAGGACAGACGGGCATTTAAAGAATGAAGAATAGAGGAAAGAACAGTTCTTCTGGCCACTAGGCAAGAGCCAAATGCATGGTATAGTTAATTGATTGAGTACTTGGGAGAGGAAAACAGGAATGAATGGAAGGAAAGTGTGTGGAATTAAGGTTGCTGGGGACACTGCTGGCAATAGATAGATATGTGCCTTGCTTGTTTTCATGAAGAAAGCAGATATGGTATCTCTCCTTTAGGTAAAGACATTTAGGACAGACTGACAAGACAGCACTCTGTCTTGTCTAATCAGGCCTGACTCTTCTTAATTGAGAAACAAACAGTACTGTAGTGATGAAACCACTGACACATATTCTCCTGTGACTCTGGGGCCTGTAAGTCCCAAGTGATCCTTAGGAGGTCCAGTCAAGGTATTTGGAGGGATTGTTCATTTAGGAAACTCTAGAGAAGAATCAAATCTTTCACTTCTGATTGGCTCTTTTGGACTAGTTCTATCTGTGTGTGTGTGTGTGTGTGTGTGTGTTGTTGTTGTTGTTGTTGTGCTTTGGATATACGATTTCTCCCAATGGCTTATGTAATAGAAGTTTAGAGTTTAGGTGCCAGATTATAGGTTTGAGCGAAGTGATTAAATCATGAGTACTAGACATTATCAATGGATTCACACATCAGTGGGTTCATAACCTGATGGGCAAATTGTGCATTGAAACAAAGCTTTCCTACTTAAAATAGATTTTTCTCAGATGCTTTTTACTCTTCAAGATAAAAACACAGCAAGCAGAGGGGTAACTGGTGGTATGAGTGTTGTAATTTAGAATAACAATAGCCAGAGAATAGCAGCTATGGGTAGCAACAGCAACAGCTGAGAAATGTTAGCAACGGAAAGACCAGCACATAAGTCTCAGCGCTCTAGGACATTGGGGGAAAGCAGAGGGGTTCTGTTGAAACAGGATCAGATTGACAAGAGAACCAGTTAGACAAAGGACAGCACCCTAGATGCATTACACATGCCAAAATTCCCTCATTACAGTTCTGCTTTTGGGTCACCTTTGGTTTTTGTTGTTTTCCATACCTACATCCAATCTGGCATCTAGCCTGCTTGTTTTATTGTCTTGGTGTCTGTTTCGTTCCCATTTAATCACAGAGTTACATCCATGCCAGTTCTCTGATTCTCCCCAGCCAGGCCCACGGAAGCCTTAATTTTTACTTGTGGCACTCAAGCCTCAGCAGCATTCACGTCTGCAGCATTCCCCACTTTACCTGATAATCTTTCTGGCATCGTGTCTGAGAACATCTGAAGGATGAACTTCTCCAGTGGGAACTTTTTTCTTGCTCTACCTCAAAGTACAGCGGAGTTTCCAGTGTTATCTACTCTTTCGTTTCTCATAGTACTTGTTCTTGTCAGACAAATGGTCAGTTTGCCTCTTCTGCTCCCTACATCCCTGAATTTGGCTTATCATTTCTCTCTAGGTTATTCACAGTGACTGAACTACTGTGACCATAAAAGCTCAATCTTAAGCCCCAACAAATGGAACACATGTTTAATACTTTGAGCGTACCCTTGGTGGGAAGAAAGGGAGTACCATAGGAGCTTAGAATACTGCTGAGAGGTAGGAAATGCTCAATAAAACTTAACACTTAGTGTTACCAGCAGCAGCAGCAGCAGCAGCATCACACCATCATCATCACCATCATCACCATCATCATCATTATCATCACCATCATCATCATCATCATCATCACTATCACACCATCATCACCATCATACCATCATCATTATCACATCATCATATCATCACCATCATTATCATCAGCATCATCACTATCATACCAACATCATCATAATCACCATCATTACCACTATCACACCATCATCACCATCATCATCATCATCACCATCATTACCACTATCACATCACCATCATCATCATCACCATCATAATCATCATAACCACCACCATCACACCATTAGGATGATCACCAACCACCATTATCACCATCATCATCATTTTAATATAGTTAAGTTTGCATTATTTTATAGATTAACACCTTCTCCCTTGTTTATTGGCATTTATCAGTATAGTCTATGCTTTAATATGAGTTCTGTAATACAGTGATCAATATATCTTTATTCCTGTTTGGCACAGCACTGAGCCCTAAAGGACCCTTATAAAATTTCATCAAACAATGATGATTATCTAAAAAGGAAACTCCTGGTGCCTCACAATACCTTCATCACATGGTGTAACACTTTATGTGTGGTGTTTTGAATGAAAATGGGCCTCAGGCTCATAGGGAATGGCACAATTAGGAGGCATGGCCTTGTTGGAGAAGTGTGTCACTGGTGTGGGCTTTGAAGTTTCAAATGCTCAACCGCGGCCCAGTGTCTTTCTCTTTCCTTGCTGACTAAGGATCAAGATAAAGAGCTCTCAGTTCCTTCTCCATTACTGTGTTTGCCTGTGACAATAATAAACTACATAAGCCTCTGAACCTGTAATCCAGCCCCAATTAAATGTTTTCCTTTATAACAGTTGCCACAGTCATGTTTCTTCACAGTAATAAAACCATAACTAAGACAGCTACCCTGTGCTACATGGCAAGATCCTGTCTCAAAAAAACAAACAAACAAAAAAACAAAAACAAACAAACAAACAAAAACCAAGATCCAAGGACTCAGCCCAGTTGCAAATACCATGTGTTATCTGTATAGAAAGAATACAGAAGGATAATTTATTAGTAAGGCCATCTGATGGTGAACAGGACCCAAAGTACTCAGAACTGATTGTTTATTCTCTTCAGCCATAAATACACACACAAAACAAACCTTTGAAAACAAAAGAACTTTTCTTATGAGCAAGATAAATTAGAAGAATGTTATGCCTCTTTGTAATCTGCCATAGATGTATCATGTGACCAATAAAAACAAAATCTCTTAAAGATCAAGGCAGAAGTAAGAACTCTTTATAGCTGAGTTGTGCTTTGTCCCGACCCAAACCTCCTGACATGAGGGCTATTTCTCCTTTTTCTGTCCTTGCTGCCTTGGGGAGTGATGTATGGACCTCCAAAGATACATAAACATCAATACAGGATGGTTGGGCATTTCCAAGATGAAAAAAAGACAGAAGCAAAACAAGGACCTGATCTACCTTACTCACGGAGCCATGGCATGATAAACAACACAGAGGAAACAGGTTTACTACTGACCGTTACGTAGATGTCTGACTGACTGAGCTCAAGAGTTGAAGGACCATAGCAATGCAGCCTCTGTTCCTTTGAATGTGAAGCCTGGTTCCACCTTGTCTGGCCTCTGCTCATAGCAGCAATGCTAAATGCTCCTCCTGCGTGTCTAGACTACCCTTTCTGAGAATGTCTGCTGCATACAGAAGGAGTGATTCTGTGACTCCTCTCTCCTCACGTCCCATCAGGGTCAGGGCATTTGACATCAGCTCATTAAAGCCTCCGTTGTGAGGCGGTTTACCATGCTTTCTTCTTAATGTGTGTTCTGTTTCTCAGAATTTGAAAATTGTTCTTTTAAATTTTTCTTGCAAAAAGTTTTCATATACTCAATATGTTTTTACATTATTCAGAAAAACATTATTACAAACAACAGAACATACATTCTGTTCTTTATTCAATGAAGTCTATATCTATTATTTTTTAAAGCCAAAAATTATTCCTCATTTTAAGGAGCAGCTTTAGACACTGGCTAGATTTAAAGTTGTGCCTGAGTGGACATTTAAGAAACTGGCTGTGCGGTATCTAGCTTTCTTTCTTTTGTCTGAAGAATTGCATAGAAGATTAAGGGAGGAAGAATTTCCTTTCCTGGATCTTCATCTGTTACACATCAGGCACCTGAGCAGGTCTGGATTATCAGATGTTCTCCCTAGGACACCAAACTCAGATCCCATTGTGACAATGAGCACAATGGCTGGGTCCTCCCCAGGATGTCAAAATCAGGTTACAATATGCAAAAGAGATGGCAAATGCTGCTGTCCTAATGGCCGTGGTACCAAAGTTGCAGATGCCACGGTTCCAGCATTTTGTCTGTACTGGCTCTGATATGGCCAGACTCTGTAAGGAAGATCTGGGCTCCATTTTTAGCAGCCTGAACTTACATAGTTTTTAACTTTGCATACCTGGTTACACAGGAACAGCATGGTACAAAGCACTTTAGTGAACATCAAAGGACATTAGCCAAAATTAAACGCAACATGGCTCCCATATGCTAAGACTACATTGAAGCATCTTTTAAAAGAGCCCCAAGAGAGTACACAAAAATGTGGGTTTCAGATCTGGAAAATTAGATAGTGACATTTCTTCTGTTGTAAAGGACTGTGAGTAGTGAACTCTAAGTTGTGAGTAGAGGAGTGAAAAAAATATTATATGCTGTTGCTGGGAAAATGGGAACTAAGAGGATTCAGATATGGTTGTGATGACTGTTTCTGTTCGTGGCAGAATCTGGGTCTGTGGAGAAGAGGAGGAAATAGAAGCATAATAGCTTTTCTTGAAGCCTTTTTGGGTCCTGATCTTTATATCTTACTTGGTCAACTGGTCCTTCTTCAGGTTTTCTCTCCTGTTGTTGGGGCTGGGACGCTTCCCTGCCACTGTGCAGCCATTAACACTTAGATGGCAGAGGGCCCTTTCTGAGGATGCAGGAAAGGAACTAGTAAGGTAGAGACTGGAGCCAGCATTAGAAGCACCACCTTTCTTGATTTGCCTTTCATACTGTTTGCATCTTGGTTCCCTTTGAAAAATATGTACTGATGATGTTTTGCTGTAATCAAGCACCTAAAAATAGCTCCTAAATGGGCTTCACGTTTTCCCTCCAGGTGTGGACTCTTTTTGTGCTCTGGCCACGGAGCAGGAATCTTCCTAGTTGTTTGGATTACTGACACAATCTGATCAGGCGGCTTTATGTATCTGTTTCCTGCACCCATACAGTCAGTATCTTCATTTTAAAGCTATTTTAGAGCTCTTTCCTTTCCTTCCCTTCCCTTCCCTTCCCTTCCCTTCCCTTCCCTTCCCTTCCCTTTCCTTTCCTTTTTTTCCCTTTCCTTTTCTTTTTTTCTATCAATGCTAAGGTCTGGGAAGAGATGCCTCTGGTTAGGAGCACCAGCTGCTCTTGCACAGGATTTCAGGTTCTATTCCCAGTGCGCACATAGGGACCTGAAACCATCTGTAACTCTTGCTCCAGGGAGCCCTCTTCTGGCCTCTGTTGGTGCTGCACTCACATTCTGCATGTACATCCACAGTCAAAACACTCATACATACAAAAGGAAATATTTTTAAAATATAATTTTTAATGCAAATAGGCTGACATCCTCTCCCCAAACATTTCATTTCTCAACCTTATGCCAATTTTCTAATTATGTATTGTGTGCTGACCTGCTACCTCCTTTTCTCCATAAAATGTTCCAAACTTTTCTTGTTTAACTCCAAATTTGCTTTCCTCTCTCTAGTGACATTAGGAAAAAACTGAGAGTCACCTTAAATATCTTTCTCTTATACTTTTAACATTAATTCCCATTTGGTTTCTAGCCATCACTAAGGGTCATCCTCTGTCCTGGGACAGATGCTAATGTGCCCTTGCCATCCTGCTGCTGCTTTAGCCCTTTTAGTTTTAGGTCTGTCTGTCTGTCTGTCTGTCCTCAACTGTTAAAGCTCTTCACTGGTGCTAGGGCGTTTTGTTGTTGTTATTGTTTTACCAGGAACTGATCATGTTGAGTGTTGTCATAATCTTAGGAGTTTTCATGTTAAAGAGCCCATTAATTAGCTTAATGGACAAGCCTGCATTTTCTAGCCTTTTCTCATTCTTTGTTCACTATTTTTCAAGAGTGTTTCTAGGAATATTGAGAAAAAGCAAGAGAGGGCAGTTCTCCTGCAGGCTTTAAACTCGTAATGCACATTATGAAGCTGTAAGAGATAGACTTAGGGGGTTATGATTGGAATTACTGTGCAGTGCTTGCAAAAATGATGTGCTCAGAATTATTTTTCTTCAAGAATGATTTCAGGTCTCTGGAAGTCCACAAACCCAGTTGGGAGCATTTTCTTCCAACCTTATCTCTAGATACTTGCTCTTGTTTTATCCAAATCAAGTTCTGGAGGGTCTCCAAATTAGGAAGCTCTTCCCAACCTGTGTGCTGTTCATGGACCTTCTTTTAGATACAGTGTGCATGGTAGAATTTTCAGTCTAAGTATCCACCTATTTTCCAGCATGTAACAGCCTTTGAAACACATTTCTTCTCCCAAGGCTGCTTATATTCGCCTTCTTCTGTGGGTTCACTAACTTGATTGAGGCACACACAGTATATTCAAAACTGACTCTGCAGTTGGCTATGTCCTCCTTGTCTTCATATGTGTTTGTTTTTATAAGTGTACCTGTGGACGCTTGGGTGCACTGTGGAAGCCAGAGACAACCTCAGGTATTGTTTGTCCTCAGACATCATCCACCTTGTTTTTACCTCTCACTGACTTAGAGCTCCCCTGATTAGGCAAGTCTGGTTGTTCAGCAGGCCTTGGAGAACTTTCGGGCCTCATCTCCCCAGCACTGGGGTTGTGAGTGTGTGCCACCATACCTGGCCTTTTTATGTAGGTCCTCATGCTTGTATGGACTGATTTAGCCCCACACCCCTTCCCCACCTCATTCCGAATCACTGGCACCTAGTGTGTTGTCTGACACAAAGCAGATATTTAGTAACAGCTGAAGCCGTAAGTGTATGAAATGGTTGGATAGAAGAAGGTGAAAAAGTGCGATGACTCACAAGACAGGTGTCATTTTCTCATGAAATATTTGTCGTCAGAGCAATAACTAGAACTGGCTGGGTCATTCAGGAAAGCAGGGCTTAGGTTTATGGTGGTTTGAGGAGGCTGAAGTTTTTCTGGAGCAAAGAACACAGTGAAAAAATGTCCTGTTAGAAGACCTGGTAGATGTTGTCTCTGAAAATGTAGAATGGATAACTTAAGAGAATTATACTTCATTCTCAGTCCCAGAGATTGGATGGAGACCCTGCAAAGTCTAGACAAATAATCGCTGAAAAAAAAAAAAAAACCCTTTTCACTTTTTATTTTGATACAGAATTTAGCTAAGTTGCCAAGGCTGACCTTGAACTCACTCTATATCTTAGGAGACTTGGATTTATGATCATCTTGTTTTGGCCTCCTGAGTAGCTGGGATCACAGTCCTGTGCCTCTAGGCATGGCTTAGAATTAACTTTTAAATATGACTTCTCCTGATAGTAAAAAATAAAATAAAATAAAATAAAATAAAATAAAATAAAAGTATACCATAGATATTCATTATTGCAAGCTTAGAAGTCATAGGGAAATACACAGAAGGCAATAGAATCTTTATCTAAAAAGAATGCTTGCTAATATTTGGAGTAGGATTTTATCTTATATTCAATAAAATAGAATTATAGAATAGTGTTATTTTGAGACATTTTTTCTTTACTTAATAATATGATGTATCTTTTCCCAGTTATTTTATAGTCGTATGTGGTATTTTAAATGACTGTAGTATATTCTTACGTGATGTGATATTTTAAATAACTGCAGTGCATTCTATTGCATGCTTCTAATTTTGTTGAGTCTTTATTTATCACTGGCCATTAGGCTCTTGGAAGAATTTCACTACTTTAAGTGACATTGTGATGGATACCTTGGCACGCTGAAAATTCCTGAGAGTTTCTATCTTCTGATGATTTTGATTTACAGTAACATTTCATCTTCTGGAAAGATGATATAAATTTATGGTTTAATCAACAGAATACAAAAATGTTTCCTCTCATTCTCATCCATTCAATTCTAAAACATATTTCTGACTATTTTTGTAGATGAAAATGGTGTCTATGGTAATTTCAACTTTTGTAGCTATTAATGGACTCATAATTCTTTTCTATTTAAATTTTAGCCATTTTTTTTTACTTATTCCTTCATAACTCTCCTCTTTATCTATTTGTATTGGTGTGTGTGTGTGTGTGTGTGTGTGTGTGTGTGTGTGTGTGTGTGTGTAAATGTGGATGTGCTTCAATGAATGTATACATGTATGTGTGTGTAATACAGGTGTTCTAGATCCAAACAATTATTGGGAATAAATGCGTCGTCACTACAGTTCTCAGGATGAACTGGTAAAACTTCCAATTCATCAACTTCCAGTTGATTGTTATGTTTTTTCTTTGTGTAAAGACAAAATACTTGATTATTATTCCTTCACGGCAGTGAGCATTGAACCTAGCACTAAACTATATTCGCAACTCCTCTTTTTTCCTTTTTGTTTTGAGGTAGGGTCTCACTAACTTCCACAGAGTGGCCTTGAACCTGTGATCTTCCTGCCTCAGACTCTCTAAGTGCTAGGATTATAGGCATGCACCATCAGTCACAGCTTCTATGTACATTTTTAAACTTTTATTTATTATTTATACAGCATTCTGCCTGCATTTGTGCCTACACACCAGAACAGGGTACCAGATCTCAAGATAGATGGTTGTGAGCCACCATGTGGTTGCTGGGAATTGAACTCACGACCTTTGGAAGAGCAGCCAGTATTCTTAACCTCTGAGCCATCTCTCCAGCTTCTTGCCTTACTTCTCTTGTGTTTGACAGAATGTCTCCATTGATGGATTTAAGTAAACAGCATAAACTCTTGGTCCAAAGAGAAATGAGTTAGAGTTCTCATTCCTCATTCCTAGTTTTGTGAATTTAAACTTTAACCTCTTTGTGGTTGAGTTTTGTTGGGTTAATGATATGACCTTGTACTAGTGCTCAGATTAAATGAGGAATGATGAGAAAAGATGATGGAGTCTGTGAGTTTTAGGAGTGGAAGTGCTGTAATGGATGCAGTGGACAGCATTACCCGACTGGCTACCACACGAGATTGGAGAAAGAACAACGCAGAAACTCGTAGGGAAGTATGCTGTCCTCACCAGGGAAAGAGTCTGTCTACACTAGTTATTTCTAGTTCCCCTTACAAACCTGGGGTGTCTGTGGTGGTGTTGGAATTGCAGGAGGACTTGCTGAATCACAGCATGGCTCTGATCTCCTTAAAGCTAGCAGGCTAGTGAGCCCAAGTGATTGAAACAGACATGCAGGAGCTCCCCTCCCTGGGGACTGTGCCCTTGCCAGAACCAGTATATTTTAAACCAAATGTGCACATTTTCTAGACCACATTCTCTCCTCAATAACCCAGTTCCTCTGAGTGGCATCACTTCCAATTTGTCTGCGTCAGTCTTTGTAGTTAATGGGCCATCCTGTCGGCCTTCTTGAAATGTTACTTAGTATTTCTCCATTCTCCTTTCTCTCCCAAGGTTCAGCCTCTTTTAAGTTTTGCGACTGTACAAATACACCTTGTTGCCCGAGGATTGTTCTGCCTTTAGTTTCTCCCAGACTCCAGGCAATTTTCCATCACTTGTACAGCCTGAGTCCTTTGGAGCTTTTGAAGTCCTCTGTTGTTTCCCTCATGTTTACATTTCTTTGTAGTAATTCTTCATACACATAAGCATGACCTTTCTGCGAATCAGAGTCAGCCAGTCACGCTTTGTTCTGAAGTCTGTATGCCCTTCCTTCTGTCCGTCACGCTGCAGACTGTCAAAATCATAAAGGCCTTTTCTTCATGTGTCTCCTCAGATTATACATTTTTCTCTTACTTACTATTGGAATTTTTATTCTTAGGTAGTTGTTGAATTATTGGTTTCATATATATCTTACTGGGAAAGTTTTATTTATATATATACATATGTATATGCATATATATATATATATATATATATATATATATATATATATATATATGTACACCTGCAGCTTTCTCCATGGCACCCTGGATGTAGACTAGCTAAACCCTTAGCAACTTCTGTTAATCACTCTATAGGTGACTGTCACAAGGCTGCCTTGGAGCCATGGTCTTCCCATCTCAGATAACTTACATCCTGCTTTCTGGGAATGTTCTCTCTCTACCACTTCAGTGCAGTTTTTTAATGATTTTCCTTTCAAGCCACAAATCTATTTTCTCACTCCCAAGACTCCCACAGTGAGAGACTTGTTCACACCAATTTTTTGTGACACTCGTCCATTGACAGCGGTCATTCTTCCTCAGTTCATCATCTGTAGCAAGCTTTTAGAATCTCCCAGCTTTTAAATTTTTTTTCTTCTTTTCTTTTTAGTTGCTTTTTTCTCTTTTTAAAATGGGCCTTATAAAGCCTTGCACTTGCTGATTCCCAGTGGCATCTCCAGGTTAGAGTAGACTGAGGTTCATTTACAAGCTGAGGTATGACCTTTGCATGTTTCCTGTACCATGCTTCCTGAATGGTTCCACGCTACTATTCAGCCTCTTTTTTCTTGAGGTTCTCCTACAGCAAATGCCTGCCCTCACCTCTGATAATTCACTCCAAGACTTCCAGTGTGTTCCAGAAGCCATGAATAGCAGGGAGCTTCATATTTTCCACATATACTTGCAAACTTTATAAACCAGGCAAATGAGAGATTTGAAACAATAAGTCACAATATTTATTACTATGTTGCAATAAATAATATTAAAAGCTTATTAATTACTTATTTCTGAAATGTTCATGCTTTTGGGCCATGATTGACTGAAGGTAACTGAAATTGTGAATAAGCGGGGACTACGTATCTCGACTTCCTCTGGAGTCAACCTTGGTATTGCCACAAACAAGCACAGCAAACATTTTAAACTTTAGCATCCTGCCTACCAGCAAACACAATGATGAAGATGGGGAAACTATTTAAAATGAAACCATGTACCAAGACTTAGCTACTAAAGTTTTGGAAATAATTATATTTATATCTTATCCATAATTCATGGCGTTGTGCCACCTGGAACAAAAATCCTTCACATTTATACTACGTCTCTAATCTCTGAATCCCTTCCTCAGCTCTACAGTGAATTATCATTCATCAGGCACTGGTCCAGAAGTAGTCAATAGAATGAGACACAGTTCCAATGTGATCAAGTTCTTGGATTAGAAAGACTTGTCAAACACGACCCAAACATGATCTTTTTTTTTTTCAGGACCTCCAACTTGGGTTTTTGCATCAGCCCATTTCTCGCTGCATCCTTCAGGCTGAAAGCATAACTGCAAGAGGAATAAGGTCTCTGGCTGTTCTCCTATAGCTGCAACTTCCACACAGACACTGGAAGACAAGACTGGTACTATACTGGAGATGGGGGGACTGACTCCAGCAGCAGGTGACTCGTCAGTTTAATTGTACACTTCCAAAAGAAATCCTGCAGCATTGCTTCTCTGCTGCTGCTGCTCACAGCTTCCTTATACACACGTACACACATTCCTAGATATTAAAGATTTGGCACTGTGGTGGTTTGAATGAGCATGACTCCCATGTGCTCATATGTTAGATACTCAGTCCCCTGTTGGTGAAACTGAGAAGGACTGGAGTGTGTGGTATTGCGGAAGGAAGTGTGTCACTGGGAGCTGGCTTTGGGGAGTCTAAAAATGTGCAACATTACCAGAGTCGTGTTCCTGGAAAGACTTTGAGTTGTAAAGCTGAGGGTTACTCTTGAGAAGCAGCCTATAAGAAAGTAGGTAAAGCAGACTTGGGTAGAGGAAGAAGCTGATCTTCAGGGAAGTTGTTACACACACACACACACACACACACACACACACACACAAATATTTAGTATTCTGGAAAAATCTATTACTGTGAGTCATTTGCCCTGAATATCATAAAACTTAAGTGAAAGACTTAGGGAGTTTGGGAAGGAATGAAGCCTTGTAAACGCAATGTGGACTAGCTAAGCAACTCACAATGGTCACCTTCCTAACAAGTCTCAGTCCAGTTGACAAAAATTAATGGCATACAGTGAGTAGGAGAATGGTTTTGACTTCTAAAATGTAACTTACTGTGCTCTAACTTGTCTGAAGTATATTTTGATCGACATTGAATTTGTATTAGCCAGTTTAGGAGAAATGAGAAAGGGAATCATAGCAATCAGTTTAATACATCATGTACCTGAGCTCCAGCCTGAACAATAATGCCTATATCCCATTAGGACCTTTATAACCTTTGCCTTTATCCCACCCCCAATCTACTTCCCTTTGTCAGAGGTACCAATAACATACTGATTGATCCCATTAAGGCTTGAGTGGACTCACCGGAGCACAGTAGCAAATGTCTTTACCAGGTGAAGATAGAGCTCCAACATACAGAGACGGAAGCCAATTCGTTTTCCCACTGGAGCAAAGCTCATGGCACTTAAAGGATGTGCTAAATTTCTTAATCTGGAGTTCCATTTCTTTCTCATTGTGCTGCCCGCTGCTTAGGCAGCAGAACTTTGTGACAGCTTCTTGGTTGGCACTGATGGAAATCTCCATGCTGGCTTCTCTGGCAGAGGCTACATATACCTAGTATAATCTTAGTCATTTCTGTGGTTATTTTGCCATCCTGTCCCACTGCCCACCATAAAGCTGTACCTTCCACAGAATACTTTCCTAGACTCTTAGTGAATATGTAGGTGGGAAGGGAGAATATATGGAAATGGTGGGAAAATATGAGAATGACCACTTCTATGACATTAAAGTATTTACAGTTTTTTAAGGTAAAGGAAATTTCTGTGTTTATAAGGATGTATGCTTGAGGCTTGAAAAGGGGCTCAGCAGTATTCCTCTTGCATATGACATAAGTACTGTTCATAGCATCTCTCTTGGATGGCTCACTCCATCCAGCTCCAGGAGATCCAATGTCTCTGCCCTCCATAGACACCACGCACACACACACACACACACACACACACACACACACACACACACACACACACACACA
>NW_026596256.1:6594841-6615954 GCF_907164565.1 Psammomys obesus
ACACACACACACACACACACACACACACACACACACACACACACACAGTTACATAATTAAAATAGTTTTTAAAAGAAAATGCATTCTGAAACTAACATTTGTTTGTATCTTCATAGTACAAAATAGGACAGCATCAAATTTCCCAGCTAGAACTAGAACTAAGAATCAATGAGATTATTACTCGTTTCCCATGGGTAATGAAACACAGGCCACAACTTAGTGGATTAAAATAATATAAAGTTACAATCGTTTTCTAACAGGGATTGACATTTTAAATTTTTTTAAAATTTTTTATTTAACTTTTATTAATTACACTTTATTCATTTTGTACCCCCCCATAAGCCCCTCCCTCCTCCCCTCCCGGTCCCACCTTCCCGCCCCCTTTCTGCATGCATGCCCCTCCCCAAGTCCACTGATAGGGGAGGTTCTCCTCTCCTTCTTTCTGATCTTAGTCTATCAGTTCTCATCAGAAGTGGCTGCATTGTCAGGGTTCTAGGTTATCTCCATGGATAGTCCTTGGTTGGAGTATGAGTCTCTGGGAAGTTCCCTGTGTTCAAATTTTCTTGTTCTGTTGCTCTCCTTGTGGAGTTCCTGTCCTCTCCAGCTCTTACTACTTCCCACTTCTTACATAAAATTCCATTCACTCTGCCTGTCAGTTGGCCATCAGGCTCAGCATTTGCTTTGACAGTCTGCATGGCAGAGGCTTTCAGAGGCCCTCTGTAGCAGGTTCCTAGGTTGTTTCCTATTTTCTTTTTCTTCTGATGTCCATCCTCTTTGCCTTTCAGGACGGGGATTGAACATTTTGCTTAGTTTGTTTAGATGTACAGATTTTAGTGGGTTTATTCTATGTTGTATGTTTATATGAGTGAGTATATACCGTGTGTGTCTTTTTGCTTCTGGGACAACTCACTCAGGATGATCCTTTCCAGGTCCCACCATTTACCTGCAAATTTCATGATTTCCTTATTTTTCATTGCTGAGTAATAAATACTCCATTGTATAGATGTACCACAGTTTCTGCATCCATTCTTCAGTTGAGGGGCATCTGGGTTGTTTCCAGCTTCTGGCAATTACAAATAAAGCTGCTACAAACATGGTTGAGCAAATGTCCTTTTTGTGTACTTGAGCCTCTTTTGGGTATATGCCTAGGAGTGGTATGGCTGGATCTTGAGGAAGCGCTATTCCTAGTTGTCTGAGAAAGCGCCAGATTGATTTCCAGAGTGGTTGTACCAGTTTACATTCCCACCAGCAGTGGAGAAGGGTTCCCTTCTCTCCACAACCTCTCCAGCATGTGTTGTCCCTTGAGTTTTTCATCTTGGCCATTCTGATGGGTGTAAGGTGAAATCTCAGGGTTGTTTTGATTTGCATTTCCCTAATGGTTAATGAGGTTGAGCATTTCTTTAAATGCTTCTCTGCCATTCGATATTCCTCTACAGAGAATTCTCTGTTTAGCTCTGTTCCCCATTTTTTAAGTGGATTACTTGGTTTGTTGCTTTTCAGCTTGTTTAGTTCTTTATATATATTGGATATGAGTCCTCTGTCAGATAAAGGGTTGGTGATGATTCTTTCCCAATCTGTAGGCAGTCGCTTTGTTTTGATGACAGTGTCCTTTGCTTTACAGAAGCTTTTCAATTTCATGAGGTCCCATTTATTGATTGTTGCTCTTAGAGCCTGTGCTGTTGGTGTTCTGTTCAGGAAGTTTTCTCCTGTACCAATGAGTTCTAGGGTATTCCCCACTTTTTTTCTAGCCGATTTAATGTGTCTGGTTTTATGTTGAGGTCTTTGATCCACTTGGACTTCAGTTTTGTGCAGGGTGATAAGTATGGATCTATTTTCATTTTTCTACATGTAGACATCCAGTTGGACCAGCACCATTTGTTGAAGATGCTATCTTTTTTCCATTGTATGGTTTTGGCATCTTTGTCAAAAATCAGGTGTCCGTAAGTGTGTGGGTTTATTTCTGGGTCTTCTGTTTGATTCCATTGATCCACCATTCTGTTTCTATGTCAGTACCATGCAGTTTTTATAACTGTTGCTCTATAGTACAGCTTGAGATCAGGGATGGAGATACCTCCAGAAGATCTTTTATTGTAGAGGATTGTTTTAGCAATTCTCGGTTTCTTGTTATTCCATATGAAGTTGAGAATTTTTCTTTCCAGGTCTGTAAAGAATTGTGTTGGCAATTTGATGGGAATTGCATTAAATCTGTAGACTGCTTTTGGTAAGATGGCCATTTTTACCATGTTAATCCTGCCAAGCCATGAGCATGGGAGATCTTTCCATCCTCTCATATCTTCTTCTAATTCTTTCTTCAGAGACTTGAAATTTTTTTCATACAAGTCTTTGACTTGCTTGGTTAGGGTTACACCAAGGTACTTTATGTCATTTGTGGCTATTGTGAAGGGTGTTGTTTCTCTAATTTTTTTCTCAGCCCTTTTGTCTTTTGAATACAGGAGTGCTACTGATATTTTTGAGTTAATTTTGTATCCAGCCACTTTGCTGAAGGTGTTTATCAGCTGTAGGAGTTCCCTGGTAGAGTTTTTTGGGGTCACTCATGTATACTATCATATCATCTGCAAATAGTGACACTTTGACCTCTTCCTTTCCCATCTGTATCCCCTTTATCTCCTTCAACTGTCTTATTGCTCTAGCAAGGACTTGAGCACTATGTTGAAGAGATATGGAGACAGTGGGCAGCCTTGCCTTGTCCCTCATTTCAGTGGGATTGCTTTAAGTTTCTCTCCGTTCAGTTTGATGTTGGCTATAGGCTTGCTGTATATTGCCTTTACTATGTTTAGATATGTGCCTTGTATCCCTGATCTCTCCAATACTTTAAACATGAATGAATGTTGGATTTTGTCAAATGCTTTTTCAGCATCTAGGGAGATTATCATGTGTTTTTTTTTTTCTTTCAGTTTCTAATATGGTGGATCACATTGATGGATTTCCATATATTGAACCACCCCTGTATACCTGGGATGAAGCCTACTTGGTCATAGTGGATAATATCTTTGATGTGTTCTTGTATTCGGTTTGCAATTATTTTGTTAAGTATTTTTGCATCAATGTTCATAAGGGAGATTGGCCTGAAATTCTCTTTCTTTGTTGAGTCTTTGTGAGGTTTATGAAACTGAAATGGAGATATTGGTGGAGCTATGGTCTTTCTGGAGGTTCCACGGAAGTGTTCATTACTTGTTCCTCACATGGCAGACACATCCCTTGGCTCATGGCTCTGCTCCTCTAACCTGCACTGCTGTTGTTATCCCTTCTTCACTTTATTTCTTCTTGTCTTTTGATTGCACAGGGCTCATGTAATATTCCTCATAATCTCTATCTCGGGCTCTTTAATCACATTGTGAGGCCCCATCTACCCAGTAACAATGCATGTTCGTGGGTTTCAGGAACGGGCACGTAGATACCGTCAGAACATCGTTGTTTTGCACAGCACTGGCTAGCTTGTCTTTGGTGTTAAACTGTTGTTTGAACAGGTAAGAAATATGACCCTGTGTGTCACCCAAGAACAGAATGAAGGTCATCTTACACACCTCTCTATCGACTGCATATTGTTTGTGGACCCTGTGCCTCTGCAGTAGACACCACAGGAGCTGTGTGTTCACACACTTGCTCAATTATCTTAGTTCTGAGAAATAAGCAGGCACTTACACCAGTACTGGACAAACATCCATACCATCCATATATGGATGCTGCTTACACCAAGACACCGTTAATGACTGGGAATGTCTCTCCTGGAGTTCTTCACTGGGAGCACCTGTGATTTTAGGATGCTCCTCCCAGCTCGAGAGGAGCTTCTTCAACCTCATGAAATAGCTGTCCTCCATACTCAGAATCTTCCAAGAACACTGCCAAATGAGATTTGCATCTCTGGAATGTTCTGACTGCATTGCATAGTGACTCATCCATTCTTGGGATAACTAACAAATAGGGATAACACCTTTTTATTTCATAGCAGTAAAGAGGCTGGCTGAGGTCACCAAAGACTAGTTTCTAAGGGAGCAAGTTTAGTGCTCTGGTTATGTGGATGCTTAAAAAATAAACTATCTACATGTATGTGCACAGAGATGTGGGAAGGCTCTACCTTAGTCAGTCGCAATTGCACATTTCTGTAAGACTGAGTGATTCATGGGGGTTGACAGTAGACAGCGTCATGTGATTCTTTAAAACCTTTAAAGGCTGAAGAGATGTCCTGAGCAGTTAAAAGCACTGCCTGCTCTTCTGGAGGACCTCGCTTCAATTTCCAGAACCTTCATGGTGTGTCACAAACATCCATTAAATTCTGTTCCCAGAAATCTGACACCCCCTTCTGGTCTCTATGGCTACTACTACATGCATGTGGGGAACAGACATCCAGTATACACACCACACACACACACACACACACACACACACACACACACACACACACACGAAGATAAAATAAAATAAGACATTTAAAAGACCTAATGTTTAATCTCGAGAGAGAACAGCAAGTCAGCTGTAAAGTCTTTTTCATTTTCTTTCAGTTTTGCCAGGATTTATTTGGTGTGTGTTTTTTTTTCTTCTTCTTCACGTTTTAATGTGATCATTATTTATTCTGTATACAATGGTTTAGTGGTGGAATGTGCCTCATAATATCTTAATTGGGGAGGCACAGCCAATCACGTCTGTACTTGAGACCAAGTTATTAATTCACAAAGTGCCCCCTCATTTGTAATTGTAGTTGTAGGCTATTATAATTATTATTCACAAAATTAGTTTCTGAAACCAAAGATTAATCTTGTATTTTCTCAGTGATTAGAGGTTTTTAAGATATTTATGGTATAAAGGAATTTGAAATACAATTCTATACACTGTAGCACTTTTTTTTTTTCTCAAGTAAGGATATTAAATATTTTTCAATTTCGTGATTAATACCTAAGGAGCTATTCTTGGCCTTTCTGTTAATAAATTTAAAAAGTGTGTGTATTTATATGTGTGTGTTTGTGCAGTATGTGTGTGGGGAGTATGGTATGTATATGTATGTATGTGTGAGGTGTGAGTTGTGTATCTCTGTGTGTTTTGTGGTGTGTGTGTTTGTGTATGTGTGTCTCTGTGTGTGGTATGTATGAGTGTGTGTTTGTGTGGGGTGTGTGTTTGTGTGGTGTGTGTGTTGGCGTGGTATGCCTGTTATGTGTGCGGGGTGTGTTTGGTATATGTGCACTGTGTATATGTGTGTGGTTTGTGTGTATATGCTGCGTTTGTACAGTGTGCATGTGTTGTATGTGGTGGCTGTATGGTGTATATGGTGTGTGTGTACCTGTGTGGTGTGCTGTAAGTGTGGTATAGGTAGTGTGTATGTGTGTGGCGTGATGTGTGTGTTGGTAGGGTATGTGTGTGTATACAGTGTGTTTCTCTGACATGAGTCTGGTGTAGGTGTGTGTGGTGTATACATGTGTGTGTTTGTGAAGTGGGTGTGGTGTGTGTTTGTGTGAAATGAGTGTGGTGTGTATGTGTGTGTGTATGTGTATGTTGTCAGTTGCCAGCATATGTTTTAGGAATCTGAAAGATAATCTATCATAAGATCTGGTTTTCTTATGTTCACCATCCATTTTACTGAACACTCAAACACCATCCTAGAGTGTGATCTATACAGATTGTTTAGGTCTGTGGCTTGCTCAGATGATGAAAGGATTAAATGCTACGGTGGCCTAACAGTAAAGACACTTTGTTTTGTTTGGAGCAACTACAAATCTTTCCAGAACTGTCACCGTGTACCTCTGGGTTTGTGGTTTCTCAGGTGGGGACATTGCTCAGTGGGGAGAACTCAGGTTTGACCCACCAGTTAGCAGAAGACACAGGATTTCTCTCCCATAGGCCGCAAAGCCACAGTCGGTAGGGTAAATCACTGATGTAAGACTTCACACAAACAGACACGTTTCAAGAGTCTTATTCTGTTAAAAGCGGAGCAGCTGATAAGCTTCTGCCAGGCCTGGCTGGCAGGTGATGGACCCTCATCCTCTGTAGGCAGCCAAGAACAGAAAGAGAGTTGGCGAAATAGCCCTTCTGATTTGCAATATTTTTTTCACTTTGTAGGAAAATTTTTATCAGATGTTTTGAAAATAGCAGCCAAAGCACAGATTCAAGAATTTGACTGAAGCTAGGCTCAAGACCAAGGTGGCACACCACTTTGCAGAGGAATTCCCTGAGCTGGTAACTTATCTTCAGTGGATCCTGATTTTCATGTGTGTAAAGAGGAAGCTGCTTACTCGTATTTGTTTGATTTTTACTTGGAGTGGTCTCTTCTGTTTGTGTGTGTTAATGTTTGCACGCATGAGGAGGTAAGCGTGTATGGGTGCAGTGAGTGTGGAGTTCTGAGGTTGATGTCAGGAATCATTCTCACTTGCTCCTCCCTACTCTTTGAGGCAGGATCTCTCAGCCCAATGCAAAGCATACTGAGAGGTCCAGTCTTGCCAGCCAGCTTGCCCTAGGGAACCCTGTCTCTGTGTTCTGCAGGTGGAATTGGATGTGGGCTGCAATGCCCATTGAGCTGTTATGTGGGCTCTGGGGATCTGAGCCCCAGTCCTTATGCTTACATGGCAAATGCTTTAATTAACTGAACTATCAAAAAGTGGTAGAAACCTTAGGAGGTAGGGCCTTCTTGTCACAGGGCTAGAGTGCCTGCCCCTCTGGTGCTCTCTCTTCTGTTTCCAGCAGGAGATGAATAGCTATTCTATGATGTCCTCCATCAAAACAACAGGGTCAGTGGAGCTTAGATTGGGACCTTGACACCATGAGCCAAAGCAGACCTTGTCTTTCACCAGTTGAATGTCACAGGTGAGCATTTCAGCAAGAGAAAGCTAATGGACACAGAAAAATTGTTACCAAGAAATGACATGTTTATTACAATTTATTACAATGCCTGTGACAATGCAGCAAAGCCTTTGGAATTATATTCCCAGGGGACCTTAGAAACACCTGGAGTCTGGGAAGCATGTAGAGCTTCACTGTCAGTTCTAGGGAAGTCTCAAAATACCAGAATGATGATAGTGAATGGAAAAACAAACAAACAAACATACACATAGTGAAGTTATATTCCTGGAGTGGAAATGATGGGCAGAATGAGGATTCTGTTGAAATGATACTAGAACCCACCCATGTTACACCATGGCAAAGAAATTACATGTGCTTTACTCATGCCCTAGGATTTTGTGAGGATTTCTGCTAAGAAAAAATGGGCCAGTGTATTTGGCAAAGAGGATTTCAAGCTATCACAGGATTACGGATTCAACAGGTGTATCACTGATTTCAAACACTTTACTAAGAATATCAAAGGGAGACAGGTTAGAAACTTATGCAAAACTTGGCTCTTGGTCAGGAAAAATGTTTGTGTAAAGATGCCACCTTGGTGGGTAAAGTTGCTGATGAAATGAGTACATTTCAGAAGAATTAGGATGTTTTACTCATGAATAGTAAGGAAGAAAATGGTAGTCAACCAAGTTCATGATAGAAGCAGTCCCTGTTCCGCTCACTCAGAGATCCACATGGAGACTGAGCTGCCAATTGACCACACCTGTGCAGAGGGTCTAGGTCCTGTCCATGCATGGTCCTCCATTGATGCATCAGTCTCTGCAGGACCCCTTGGGCTCAGGTCGTTTAGCTTTATTGTTCTACTTGTGGGGCTCCTGTCCCCTCCATGTCTTTCTATTCCCACCCCTCTCTAATTCCATAAGACTCCCTGAACTCTGCCCAATTTGACCCTGAGTCTCAGTATTTGCTTCAATCCCCTGTTGGGTGTATCATTATAGAGAACCCTCTATACTAGGCTCCCATCCTGTTTCCTCTCTTCCACTGCTTCTGGTGTCTATCCTGTTTGCCCTTCTGAATGAGACTTAAGCATCCTCCGTAGGGCCTTCTTTAGTGTTTAGCTTCTTTAGGTCTGTAGATGGCTGTCCTATATTATACAGCTAATAACCACTTATTAGTAAGTGTATACCATGCCTGTCTTCCTGTTTCTAGGTTACCTCACTCGGGATGATCTCTTCTAGTTCCATCTATTTGTCTGCAAATTTCATGATTTCTTTGTTTTTAATGGTTGAGTAGTATTCCATTGCATAGATGTACCACATTTTCTGTATCCATTCCTCCATTGATGGACATCTAGGTTGTTTCCAGATTTTGGCTATTACAAATAAGGCCGCCATGAACATAGTTGAGCAAATGTCCTTATTGAATGGTGGGGCATCTTTTGGGTTTATGCCCAGGAGTGGTATAGCTGGATCTTGAGGTAGAGCTATTCCCAAAATTCTAAGAAAGTGCCAGATTGATTTCCAAAGTGGTTGTACAAGTTTCCTCCCAATGGGGAGGGTTCCCCTTTCTCTACATCCTCTCCATCATGTGTTTTTTGATCACTTGCCTGTGGTGATGCGACCTTGCCAGGCCACGGAGAAAGAGGATCCAGGCAGTCCTGATAAGACTTAAGAAGCTATGGGCAGATAATAATGGTGGAGAATTCCCCCTTTCAGTGGACTAGGGGAACAGAATGGGGGGAAGATAGAGGGAGGGTGGGACTGGGAGAAAATGAGGGAGGTTCAATCAGGATATATAATGAATAAATTGTGAAGAAAAAATTAAAATGATTAAAGGAAGATAATGGCATGTGGACATCTTAGAAATTGAAAAGACTCCACTTATAGCAGGTTCAGAGATGTAGAAAGACAAGTTTACTCTTTTTAAAAAGACTTTAACAGAGGCCCTCTGTGGCAAGTTCCTAGGTTGTTTCCTGTTTTCTTCATCTTTTGATGTCCAGCCTCTTTGCCTTTCAGGATGGGGATTGAGTATTTTAGTCAGGGTCCTCTCTCTTGCTTAGTTTCTTTAGATGTACAGTTTTTAATAGGTGTATACCATGTTATGTCTATATGAGTGAGTATATACCGTGTGTGTCTTTCTGCTTCTGGGACAGCTCACTCAGGATGATTGGCCTGCTCTTTGATCACCTCCCCCTGAGGGGGGAGCAGCCTTACCAGGCCACAGAAGATGACAATGCAGCCACTCCTGAGGTGATCTGATAGACTAAGATCAGAAGGAAGGAGAAGAGGACCTCCCTTATCAGTGGACTTGGGGAGAGGCATGCATGAGGAAGGGGGAGGGAGGTTGGGATGGGGAGGGGTGGAGGGAGGGGCTTATGGGGGAATACAAAATTAATAAAGTGTAATTAATAGTAAAAAAAAAAGACTTTAACAGAGCACAGTCTTTTAAGAAGGAAGACTCCAAGTGCTCTGTTCACCTATGACTGCTTAAGCCAGGAAGGCACCCAGAACCCACTGCAATCTTGGCGTGAGAGTGTCTAGGTAGAGCTTGCGTCAGCAGTACACGTTGGCGGTGTCCTTGTGATGCTGGTTCTTCAGGCACATGTGATGCAAGACTTACGGGGTGCTGTGTGATCTTACCTGGGGAGACGTGAGGAAACATGTAATCACTCCTTACCTGGTACCAACAGGCCGAAGACATGATTTGATCAAAGTCCAACTTAGCGAAGCAATGAGTTTGCTGGGGTTACTTTGAGGATCCTGGGTGGCTCAAAGGTAGCTACGTCACAAACCTACCTCACCCTGGGTGCCAGCTTCTGAAGCTTCTGAAAACTGTCACCCTGAAACTCCCTGTAGAATGTACAGTCAGCTGAATGAACACAGGAGAGAGTCTCCTCTTGGCCCAGCAGTCTGTATTGCTTACTCCTTGGGGAGAAAGAGGTCTTGTGAAGTTTTTAAGTTTCAAGAACTTCTTACATCTTTTAAAAATATTTATTTTATGTGTTTGAATGGTTTGCTTACATGTGTATTTGTGTACTGAAGGAGGCCAGAAGAGGGCATCAAATCCCCTGACACTGGAGTTACAGACCATTATGAGGTGTCATGTGGGTGCTGGGAATTGGACCTGGGTGCTCTGGAAAACCTCTTTGCCACTGAGCCATCTCTTTAGTTGCTTACTTACTAATTCTTAACAAGTCTTTCTCCTGGATGCTGAGGGAAGCTGCAGACAGTGCGCAGAGTCAGTTCCAATTGTTCTGCAATCTGAAAAACAGGGGTTTGGCTTACCAAGCTTTGGGGAGTCCACATCCCATCAAAGTGTGTCCATGATGCCTACAGTAGACTTATGGGTTTTAATCTTTGTCTTGTTGGATTTTGAGTAACTTCTGATTTTTTGTTGTCTTTATACTCTGGGAGAGATACCCTTCATTTGTTCTTCCATTATGTCTTAGCTGTGTGTGACTTGTGCTTCAAGTGCAAGTTACATTAACAAAAAGCTGGCTAGCAAAACACCACACAGGGTCCTATTCAGCTTTAAATAAGATAGAACTTGTAGCATGCTCAGTAGATCGAGGGCATGCAAATGCTTATTACAGTCATAATTAAAGATATATCTTAAAAAGAATAAAGTGAATTAGGCTGTTACGTAACCTTTTTGTCAGTGCTGTTCTCTTTGCCAGTATCACCTTGTTGTTGTAAGCTTGGTGCCTGGCATCGGAGGGAATAAATATGTTGGGGGAATTCAAATCAGTCATGTGTTAACAAGACTACCATGCTTTTAGAATTTTAACCCTTCTGCCATTAATTAACTGGGAAGGTATATGGTAAACTTAAATAAAATTTAAGTTTTTTTCCTTTCCTTAAAACTAGTTGTGATCTGCATCTAAATTTTTATTAAGTAGGCAACCAAATTCTTCTGCATTTATCACAAATCAATTATGTAGCAGAGAATGCACTATAAATGCATAAATAATGGGGTAGGATAATGAGTTGGTATATATATTCTGATAATTACTATTTCCTCCCTGCTAGCTTTCCTAAGATACCTGTGCTGTCTTCTTAAATGCCATTAACAAGAGATTAAAGATTTTAATGGGACATGTTGATAATTCCCCCTTAATCTTAGAGCATCATGTTCCAGGTAACCTCTACCTCTGAGTTGTTGTTTTTCTAAACTGTCCTCTTATTCTCTATGATTCTTTGAGGACAGTGATTAAATACAGTGTTATTACTAAATACATTGATATTAAATTTTTGTGTTAGACATGATTAAACCTTAGAATTTTTTTAGTTCTTTGATATTTTCATGCAATGTATTTTAATCATATTTGTCCCTTCTTCGACTTCTTCCAAACCCTAAATGTAAAGAGACCATAATGAGTGATAACAGAATGGTCAGTCCCCAATGGGACCACCATACCATAATCTCCTGCTAAGACTCAGGGGTTCATTGCAGAATAGGAGGCAGAAAGATAGAAGGAACAAGAGGTGTGGGAGACTATGAGGAAAGTACTTTCTGGACAAAGCCAGGTAGCTTTGGACAAGGCAGTTATAACAGATACAAGACCTGTGCAAGCCCAAACCAAACAAAATCCCAGCCTTGAGGGGAGGTGAAGGTGATTAAAGCTTTAAGATGGAGAGTAAGACAACAGATATACTACTCGGCAATTAAAAACAAGGAAATCATGGAATTTGCAGGCAAATGGTGGGAACTAGAAAAGATCATGCTGAGTGAGGCATCCCAGAAGCAGAAAGACACACATGATATATATTCACTTATAGGTGGATGTTAGACATACAATATAGGACAAACATACTAAAATCTGTACACCTAAAAACCTTAGCAAGGAGGAGGACCCTAGGTAAGATGTTCAATCCTCATTCAGAAAGGCAAACAGGATGGGCATCAGAAGAGGGAGAAAACAGTGAACAGGACAGGAGCCTAACACAGAGGGCCTCTGAAAAACTCTAACCAGCAAAGTATCAAAGCAGATGCTGAGACTCATAGCCAAACTTTGGGCAGAGTGCAGGGAATCTTATGAAATAAGGAGGAGATAGATGTAGAGGGGACAGGAGCTCCACAAGGAGAACAACAGAACCAAAAAGTCTGGGCCCAGGGTCTTTTCTGAGACTGATACTCCAACCAAGGACCATGCATGGAGATAACCTAGAACCCCTGCACAGATATAGCCCATGGCAGCTCAGTGTCCAAGTGGGTTCCCTAGTAATGGAAACAGGAACTGTTTCTGACATGAACTCAGTGCCTGGCTCTTTGATCACTTCCGCCTGATGGGGGAGCAGCCTTACCAGACCACAGAGGAAGATAATGCAGCCAGTTCTGATGAGACCTGATAAGGTAGGGTCAGAGGAAAGGAGAGGAGGACATCCCCTATCAGTGGACTTGGAGAGGGCCATAGGAAGAGATGAGGGTGGGAGGGTAGAATTGGGAGGGAATGAGGGAGGAGGCTACAGTTGGGGTACAAAATGAATAAACTGTGATTTATTTAAAAATAAGTAAATAAATTTAAAAGTTAAAAAAGAAAGGAAAAAAAAGAAAAAAACTCCTTTAGCCAATTAAAAAAATTTAATAGTAATTAGTTTTCTTAGCTCTCTCTCGACAGAGAGAGAGAGAGAAAGAGAGAGAGAGAGAGGAAGAGAATAAATAATGCATTAAGAAAATCTGACTTCCCCAAATACAAATGCCTTCACTGACTGTGGGTACCTTAGGAAGGTATTTGGGCCATTTTAATGTTTTCTATATAAAAGTTCAATCACACACATTAATAACAAATAGCCGTGCACATGGCAGGTGGCAGTTGTCCAGTTAGGGCCCCCTTTGGACATGATGCTGGCATTTGACTCACTGGACTGCCATCTACTCCTTTATAACTTTTTTTTTCTTTATAGAATGTGTTTTATAGTCTGTGATGCTTCTAGCTCTTTAAATTAAAAAAAATGGCAATCTATTGAAGAGCTAGATAAATGAATTACACATGTTGATGTGAAACTCATTGACAAAAGGTAAGGAAGAACCCAAGATTCTTCTAGAAGATTCTTGGGTTTAGAAAAAAAATTCTAAGTACAAAATAGAAACTTTTCTCTAAGAGAAATTGTCCCTTAAAACTGTCAAGAGTAAACAAACAGCAGCAATTACTCTCTGGTTCTCACTTCGTGAAACACTAATAGTTCCAAGATTGGTCCTTTGGGAGATGAAAGGCCTCTGCATTTTTTATAAGTAATAAGTTTTGGATGTAATTTTATACTTGTATTTTTCCCCTTCTCATCACAGCAACAATTAAGCTCTGAGGCTTTCTAATATTTATTTTAATTGATTTCTCTTCAGTTTTGTAGAAGATGTTAGTCATCAGTTCCTTCCATTTAATTTGAATTTTGTTCTTAAAGAGGAAGCTAAGTATTACAAGATAACACACAGAAAGATGGATAAACAAATGCACAAACAACTTATTTTATTATGTGTTATCTTCTCAAAAACGTGATATGGTTTGTGTTTATGTGCATGCTATATAATGAATGCTCAAAAGAGGGATACAACTCAAATAACTGATTAAAGATATTGGCACATTGTCTAGCTAGCTTTCTTGACAGCACTTAGCTTAGGAAATTTTAGCTGTGGGGACCCTGTGCTTTAGAACAATCCAAAAAGCCAGGAGCTGCCATGCTTCTTACCCACCTAAAACCCCTACCTTTTGCAATTACAGCGGGGTTCCATTTCCTGAAATAATTTTTTATCTCTTCCAAAAAACATGATACAGAAATTAGACCCTGAGTCATACACCTGAAAAGGCAAGAGGCTTGGAGTCAGCTAAGCCCAAGTTCCCACAATCTTTTTGGAGCTAAAATGAGTATAGAGGAGGAAATCTTTTTTCATCTTTGTCTCATGTTGAGTCACCAGGGCCTGAAAATCAAAATGAAAGTAAGGTTAACTGGAGGAAAGTTGATCATCAATGATTCAAATGCATGGAATTCACAGAAAAAAAAAAAAACCCTCAAAGAAATAGAGTGGGGACTTATACATTCTTTCAGCAAAAGAGAAGATGTTTGGGTTTTAAAAGATAATAAGATACAATGGGAATGGCTGGGACAAAGATGGGAGATAAGGACCACATTAGAAAGGAATGACAGCTCATTTGATGTCCTCTCCCTGTACGATGTAGGAATGTTAGCTTCTCCAAGATGTGTCCCTTTGCCTAAGGGACACTGTCAGCCGAAAGAGCATTTATCCCCAAGTGCAAGTAAGCTTTCTGTTACCGTGATAAAATATCTTAGTTATTCTTTTTAAAAGCAGGGATGGATTATTTTGGCTGATGGCTTCAGAGTTTCACTCCATGTTCACTTGGTCTAAAGATATTTGTCATCGCCTAATAGCACCAGGATCAAGCCTTCATTATTGGGGTTTTGGCATATGAGTCTTCAAACCACAGCTCCTTCTGCTCTGAAGAAAGAAAGAAGGCAGATAACTCTCTTAATTCTCATTTGTGTTTTAGTTCAAAGAAAAAGTGGTGTGTTTTAGACAGCATATTCTGATCACAAGGATAGTGTGGCTAGACCTCCATAAATGTCAGATTCTTTCAAATTAACTTTCTTTTTCTTAGTCTACTTATATTCTTCCTCTTCTCATCAAATCTGGTCTAGATGAATGAGTTCCAATGTATTTGTCTACATAATATGTATATAGGACATTAAAGCAGAAAGGAGACAATTCAGGCAGAGGAAGGTGACCAGTGAGGGCCAAAAAAAGGGTGGGGAAGAAGGGTACTGAGACATCAATATGAGCAAGGTACAATGGTCTATCTGTCTATCTATCATTTATCTATCATCTATGTATTAAAATATAACTAAGCTCAATGTTTGTACACTAAAAATTAATGAAGATATAATTTCCATTCAAATACTCCTTTTTTAAAAGAGAGAAATTATTTTCTTTGTAGTAAGAAGACCCAATTTGAGTAAAATCATAACAGATTTTACATTTGTGTTTGTTTAAGAGTGAGTCTAGCCAGATGTGGTGGCACACACCCGTAATGGCAGCACTCAGGGAGGCAGAGACAAGTAGATCTCTGAGTTCGAGGCCAGCCTCGCCTACAAAGCCAGTCCAGGACAGCCAGGGCTACACAGAGAAACACTGTCTCGGAAACAAAAACAATAACAAGCATGAGTCTAACTATGTAGACCAGGCTGGCCTCCAGCTGGTCTACCAGTTTGGTCTAGCACCAAACTCCTCCCTGTGTGTATAGAGAGCTGGGGGCAAAAGCATGCACCCCTGCTCTTTACGGGATGTGATGTCTGGTGGACATGGGGCTTGCTGTGACCTGAAGGTGACCTTGGTCCTGAATGGCACCTGACTGGCACCAGGCGTTGAACACAGGACCTTCAGCATGCTACTTTTATACTATGTATAGATAACATCCCTCAGCACCCTGCCTTGACCCTGCCAATCTACTGGAGAGTACTTAGTCTAAGTTACCGTCTCGGCTATAAAGGGTATAGTTGCAGGGGCAAGAATGTACTTCTTTTTGGTTTTCCATTTTAAGTTTAATGTATATAAGTGTTTTACCTGTATATATGCATGTGGACCATGTCTGTGCAGCAGCTGCAGAGTCCAAAAGAAGGTGTTAGATCCCCTGGAACTGGAGTTACAGATTGTTGTGAGCTACATGGGGTGTTGGTAATCAAACTTGGGCCCTCTGCAAGAGTAGCCTTTGCTTGTAAGTACTCGAAAGCCCTGAGTGGGTACTTCATATTTTCATCACCTTTTATAAACCATCCCCAAGATAATTTTGTACTATGCCAGCCTACTTAGATACGATGAGTTATTCCCCAGCAGGGAGAAGGTAAACTTCTTTCTTGGCATTTCGGATTACCTTATAAAGGACTGGTCAGGCTTATTCAAGTAAAGTCCATAGCCACGCTTGGTGGAACTAAGCCTTTGCATCTCATCTAAGTTCTAGTCTTTCCTGAGAGCTTACCAAGGTGTATGGAGCATGTTTTCTCCTTGTATGGATCATGGACAATTTATACCTGGAACCCTGGAGTACTTAGATTTTCTTTCTCATTCTAAAATATACCAGCTTAGAGAATAAATGAAAAGCTTGCCTTATGTATAAATATACTTTCCAACACAAAATAAATATTTATCCTCCTCTTTTGAAGTTCTTGAAGATTCATCTGTCCATAGCACTTTTTTGTCATATGAAAATAATATTCCTCCACATGATTAGATGCCTTGACATACTGTATTTGTTATTTATTAACAAGGCAATTTATTCTTCAGGTATTGAAAAGATGACACAGGAGTCATTCATGCATGCATTCCCCTATGCACTCATGTGTGTGCACCCATGTGAGGTTTGTGTGTGTGTGTGTGTGTGTGTGCGTGTGTGTGTGTGTGTTATGGTGGCCAGACGCTGACATTGAATGTTTTCCTGTATTACCTACCATCTTATTCTCTTGAGGCAGGATCACTCACTGAGCCCATAGTTCATCAGTTAGCTAGGCTGACTAACCAGTGAAGCCCCAGAATATTCTGTCTTTGCTTGCCAGTGCCAAGATATAAATAAACACCACTATGCCCTGCCTTTTACACAGATGCTGGGGATCCTAGCTCAGGTCCCCATGCTTGGGCAATAAACACTTTACCCATTCATCCATCTCCCTGACTCCAAGGGGTCATGTTAAAACACCTTTCTGCACTCTTAGAAGACACAGTTATCACCACACTTGGTCTTAAGCTTGGAGCTCTATTTACCACACTGAATTACCAATTCATCTCAGATTTCCTGTGACTGTTCCTTGTTAACAAAGGAAGGAGGCAATCCTCTGCCCCACCATTATCAAGACCTCAGTTTCTGTGGACACAAAACAGATGTCTCTTTTGTGTCTCTCTCTGTATAAGGTCTGGGTGTAAGGACTTCCTTTCATCTAAGTTTTAAAGCCCAAAACAGTATCTGTTCTAGCTTGGATGTCATCACCTCACTCTCTTTCACATGTTCTGCTTTCAGAACCAAATTGAAATCATCTTCCAGAGAGAAAGGAATACTTACTCCCTTTGTCTCCCATGCCTTTCTAGCACCGTGTTTGACCAACAAACACCTGGCTACAGAGTAAGAGCAAGTCCTTTTTGTCTGAACATGTGGGGTTTAATGGCAGTCCACTAAAGTTGGCTTCAATGTCATAAAAACTCTTCATCGCTTGATCTATTCCAAACAACTTTCAGTGCACCCACACAGGTCTGTCTTTAAAAGTCATTTTCTCTGTATATTGCTGGTTTCAATGTCTACAATAATGTTCTTTCACCCAGCCTCCTGGTATTTTGTCTAAAAGAAATATGATTTCCCAAGTTTCATTACAACTTAACTCAGATGTGAATGTAAAAAGAGAACAGATTACAAATAGTTGCCTTTCTGGGGGTTATAACACAAAGACATAATTAATTTACACATATTTTTGAAGCTAAAATATCCACAACCCCTTGCCCCCCAAAGGTTTTAATTGATCTTGTTTCAAGTACTTCAGAATGAATTTTTTCCTTCCAAAATGATAGATTTCAAAGCAACGGCTACCCGCTTTGTCCTACAATTCACATACAGAAAGCAAAGGGACCCGCCTCCTTCGTAAGCCTTAAGCAGCACACAGTGTGTGGCTGTAGACCTCCAACGCATGGCTCTGTTTGTTTACCTTGTATTCTGTGTCCTTGCATCCTTTAAGGATCAAAATCAGGCAGGATGGCGAGGAACCACCTGGGTGATGATTTGAGGTATCCTCTTCTTAGGAGACAGGTTGTTGTTATCTGTTTTGTTTCTTGAGTTCATTATTGTGGCTACAAAAGTTTTGGATTCACAAACCTAATTCATCCATCCTTCATCCTTCAAAACTACTGATTTCTGAGGAGGACAAGGGTATCAGTTATAAAACAAATCAAAATAGGACAGAGTAAAACGGAAAGTACCCCACTCCCACAAAGAAAACCCACCGTGGAGATGTGATACAGTCGGCAACTGTGTTATCATTCAAACTTCAGAAAGAAGAAAGAATTTTTGAAAGAATTTTTGTTCCCTTTCACAAAGTTGTGCAAAAAGCTATTACCTTTGTGTTGTCCTTATGTCCCTTCACCAAGCCTGTTAAAATTTTTATTAGGCCTTTAATGTGTGGGTTGAAATCAATAGCAGGCAAGCTATTAAAAATTATTGGTCAGCAGTGGCTCCTCACTAAATATTAAAGCAGGCTGGTAAATTAGCTCACATACCCAGTCACCAGACCTGAGAAGAATGACCATCTAGGCAAACTGACATCAGAATGCAAATAGAAAAATATTGCTAAGAGCTGCTCACAGAGTCTTTTGGCTGCTGTTATTCACTGTTAATATTATTCTGTTTTTGTTTTGTGTCAGGAGACAGGGCAGGGAACAGGTTGGAAAGACTCTTTTTAAGGATGCTCTCTATCAATGGTTAGGTGTCAAAGCAATTTGGGAGAGACAAGAAACAGGCATGGAAATGCCTGGACTATGCTGTCTGCCTGTGGAGTACCTGGGAGGACGGGGCAGTTTTCTGGGTGGGGTGTGTGATATGTTATCACTCGCCAATGAAATGAGCTAATACAAGACAAAGTATATAAAGGCAGATTTATTGGGAGCAGATTTATTGGTGAGTTCACTGGTCCCAAAGAATGGAGCCAGAGAAGTTGCCATGCAGGGGGAGACAGAAAATTACATGCAGAGAGAGAGAGAGAGAGAGAGAGAGAGAGAGAGAGAGAGAGAGAAGAAAAGCAGAAAAAAGAAAGTAGGGGAACCAAAATGTCTGGATTATATAATGAAAGCCTCTGGGGGAGGAGAAGCCTCACTCCTGGACTGGAGAGTTCAAGGTAGAGAGCAGGGTGTGCCAGCCATGCCCTGCAGCAGGTAGGGACTCAGGGACACTGGGAGAACCTGGAAATCAGGTCCTCCTTCGTTCAAAAAACACCTCAGCTACTTGTCCCCAGTCTGAAGCCCAGTAATGTACCTTGCATTTCAGGAGTTCAGTAACAATACTTTACCATATGTTGTATGGAAAAGACTGCACAGGGAAAGTGGTCTGGTGCTAGAGAACAGGGCTGTGGAGGAAAAGATGTGATTTTTATCTAAGAAACGAAGGGGGAAAGGCACAGTATGAAGTTGATCCTGTGGGTCTACACCGGAAGCTGGAAGAGTAAGACATGCACACCACCCCCAAATGGTACTATGTGAAGCAGAAGGATGTTGATTTGCATAGAGGCTCCGCAGGGTACCCTCCTCTTTGTATTTCAAATTGTCCAACAGATTAGTGTTTCCAGTAAAATCACTGATCAGCAAGAGACATTTTCAAACAGTCAATGTTTATGTTTTTTTATTATGAAAAATTAAGAATGAAATAATATCTTTTGGATCTCTGGGTATAAAATGAGGAATTTCTAATTGCTGTCCTTCTAATCAGATATGGAGAAAGAAAGGACCCATCCTATACAATGAAAGCAAAAAAAAAAAATTAATCAAGAAAACTGCTTTATATTTACTTTTTAATAGATTTAGCCATATGTACAGAAGTTGAAGCTACCGTGTTTTAGTAGTTGTCCTGGCTTTCATGACTTGGAGGCTCTTGATATTTTTCCTTCTTCTTTGGTCAAATGAACCAGGAGACATGGTAGGGAAGATATGTTGCTTGTTTTCTTGCAGCCCAGGAGCAACAATTTGGCTGAGTAAATCATCTCATGATGGCTTACCCTCTAAGGTTCTTCCACGCATGGCAGCACCACTCAGCATTTTGCAAGGAAGGTAAGAGCTCTGAGGCAACCCCGCTTTTTCACCGTTTGCTTTCTTTTATTGATGTGGATAAAGTTGTTTTAACTTAAGTAAAAGTTCCTTGTACCATATAGTGTTTTTCCCCCCCTAGAGCATAAGTAGCAAAGTGTGGGTACGAGAGAGTCCTGTAAAGCACAAGATCTGTACTGTGGACAGGAAGGCTGGAGGAGACTGATGTCACACATAAGCAGACAGAGGGGACCCCAGCATGAAGTAGCACAGTGGCATCCTGTTTGCCCAGCTGGTTTCCAGTCTTACTTGGGTCTCATCTTTCCTCACTACGCTCCCTTTGGAATGGAAATGTATATCCTGTGCCATTACGTGTTGAAAGTGTGTGATCTGCTTTTTCATTTTGATTTTACAGTTTTACGAGAGTACGTGAGTCTCAGAAGAGACTTTGATTTTGGACTTTTAAACAAGCTTGAGGCTGTAATGGACTGTGGGGACTTTTGAAGTTGGGCTGATGCATTTTACACTATGATACGGCTATGAGCTTATGAAGACAGGGAGCGGAATGTGGTGGTTTGAATGAAAATGGCCCCCTATAGGCCCATAGTGAGTCACACTCTTAGGAGGTTTGGTCTTTTTGGAGTGGGTATGGCCTTGTTGGAGGAAGTCCATCACTAGGAGGTGGGCTTTGAGCTCTCAGAAGATCAAACCAGGCAGAGTGGTTCCCAGTCTTCCTGCTGCCTCCAATCTGGATTTAGAACTCTCAACTCCTTCTCCAGTACTATGTTTGCCTACATGCCAACATGCTTCCCTGCTTGTTTCCCAGGCAAGCAGGAAAGACACTAATGGATAAAACCTCTGAAACTGTCAGCCAGCCCCAAGTTAATGTCTTTTTTTAAATAAAAGTTGCCGTGGTCATGGTGTCTCTTCACAGCAATAAAAACCCAACTAAGACACATACTAACCTATGAAAAAGTTGCTAGAATAGTTGCTCTACTTCCTGGCAAATAGATTTTTTTGTAAGATTCTCTGATTACAACAAAAATACAATGAATGACATAAGATAAAAATAATGATATAGAATAAGTCATTATGAACTAAAGTCATATACAGAAAAGGAGGTATAGACATTTGAATTAAAGATGATGTAATAGGAATGAAGTTGGCCTGGCAAAAAGGATAAAGGGAAAGGGGGAAATGAACCATGTTTCTGTTGGCTAGTAGCCAGATTCTGTACATGACAACTCAATCTATACCTTCTCCTATGGTTATTAAACAGTTATTGAGAAAGAAAGTATACATACAAGTTGAGTGAAAAGTACTTTCTAAAGGCTAGAGAGATGGCACAGCAGTTAAGAGCACTGGCTGCTCTTACAGAGGACTCAATTTCAGTTCCCAGCACCCACATGACAGCTCATGATTATCTGTTAACTCCACTTCCAGGGGATTCAATGCCCTCTCCTGGCCTCTATGGGTATTGCACAGATATGATCGATCGATCTATCTATCTATCTATCTATCTATCTATCTATCTATCTATCTATCTATCTATCTAT
>NW_026596256.1:6615964-6824978 GCF_907164565.1 Psammomys obesus
TATCTATCTATCTATCTATCTATCTATCTATCTATCTATCTATCTATGCAAGTAAGTCACCCATATACATAAAATTAAAACAAACAAACAAACAAACAAACAAAAACAATACTCTTTTAGAAGATAAAGATATTGTAACTGGAAGGAGGTAAACATAGCATTATTTTAGGGTTTTTGTTTAGTGTCAAACATCTCATGATCTTCCAATCTTCCAATTCACTTTTTTTTTAATCTTGGTGGGGAAAGGTTTTCTTCTTTTTACATCTTTGAGTATTACTTTTTAAAACTGTTTCTTTCTTTCTTCATCTTCTAATTATCATTCTTTCTCTCACTGTGGATACACACACACACACACACACACACACACACATACATGTGTGTATGTGTTCTTCCTTGGTTACCAAGAATTACCAATTTCCTAAAGTTTTCTTCTGACTTCCACACCCAAGTGTGGCATGCCTTCTCTCACCTACAACAAGTAGATAAATGTGAAATATAATTAATATCACTGAGTGTTCTCCTTAAACAACCAGGGCTTTAAAGAATTAGTGATTGATCCATGTTATAGAAGGCTATTGGGTACATGCTGTAGGCACTAGAAAAAACAGATATCAGAATTAATTTGGAGATCAATTTAAAGTTGTACATAACTTGCACATGTAGACTAGATTATGGGATATTTTGACCACATGCCCATTAGGATCTAATCAAGTAGCAGGGCTGATTGAGAAAACAGAGTAACACATTGTCAGATTGTATTAAAACGAGCATCATTTGGGTCAAGAGCGTGGGTTGTCTTTCCACAGAGCCTATAGGTCAAACCTCTGCTATGACAGCATGAACGATGTATACGAAATATAGGCATAGAGTAGGTAGAGGAGATGGTGGAATAATAGTGAGGCAATTAACCACAAGCAGCCGGATTGTTCCCTACTAAATCCATTTGGGGCCAGTCTTTCAGATTCTGGAGTTTCTCAGACATGGAGATATGTGTATTGATTCTACAGGTCAAATATTCCTAATTTGAAAATCTGGAATTAGAAATGCTCCAAAATCACAAATGCCTTGAGCATGAGCAACTAAACAATGCTTAAATGTTTGACTTTAATTTTAATTTAATTTAATTTATTTATTTTTAAAGATTATAGGTTCTTGGTTTGTAGCGGGGGGGAGGGGGTTATGGTGAAGCCTTCGGATGTTCAGCCTGGAAAGTTGATAGGCAGAACATTTAGTTACTGCTCTAAAGGAGACGCCTTTCTAGAAACTACATCTACACTCTGGTAGGAAGAAAGCACATCCATTGGGAAAAATGTAGCCACAAAGGTAGAAATTACTCAGCGGTGTATCACCTCAAGAAAACCAATTTCTTAGATCCTTTTAGGTCCTCTGAAAGAGCAATACAAGTTTTTAAGCACTAAATCTTGTCTCCAGCATTATCCCCAATTAATTATTTACTTTGACAAAAATATGCATATGTATGATATACAATGTAATGTTTTAGTTCGTGTAAACATCCTGACATGTCTATAAAAGCTACTTAACATGCCACCTCAAATATACTTCTTTTTAAATTGAGAACACTTAGTATCAGCAATTTTCATATGTATAACTTAGTAACTATCGTCGACGTGTTGTACAGCAGATTTTGAAAACTTACTCCTTTTATCACACTGAAAATAGAGTCGTTTAACCCAAATTTTTCCAGCCTAATACAGGCAAGAAAACATCATTTATTTATTTTCATGACACTTTAAAGTAAGTTAAATAAATTGAACGATGACAGTACATTTTATCTCAAATTGTTGTGCATCTAAGTATTTGGTAACATGTATTTATTCTGATGTAATATGTAACATTTTCTTAAGAATAAACTTTAATAATTTTTAAATTCTTAATTTTTCTTCAATTTTAAACATCATGTTTCCTGGAATTTTCATCTTGGCCCCTGGCCACCAGATGTTTGGAAACTGGTATCTGCTGCTGATGTCTAAGTTCAAAGGTCATATCAGCAAAACCAGCTCTGATTCTCATTCTAATGAAAGAGAACAAAGTAGAAATCAAAACCAGACACATAATGCTTATCATAAACCCTCTATGGCCTAATCTTACATCATTTTTTAATAAAAGAATGGTACAAAGAATTTTGTTGCTCATGTTGTTGTTGTTCGAGGCACTTTGGCATCATGTCAGGCTTTTTCTCTGAGGTTCTAGTCGCTCGTGATGAGCTGGAGTCTTAAAGTATCAGGTGTAAAGATTTAGAAAAATAAATAGCTCACATGTTTTCTTTATCTGGCTTTTCAGTTATGGCAATCAAACCCATAATCTCATGCATGCAAGGTGAGTGGTGTTTCTTCTGGGCCTACATTCTCAGCGCCTTTCAATATGTTTTAAATTGTGTGTTGTTCTGCAGGCGTGATGAAATATGAGGTTTTATCAGTCCATTCTGCCTGGAGCATAAATCACCCCTGTACTCTGTATGTATATAAAGGAGGACATATGTATGTGTGTGCACACCTGAGTGACAGGACATAATCTGGGGGCCTTTTCTCATCACCTGTTCTAACTCCCAAAGAATGACACAGAGACTTATAAAGATTTCTTTAACAAGCATTAAGACACTTGGGGTATAATCCATTCTAATCCTTTATGATAGCCTGGCTACTTCTTAGCCACACACTTGCCATATTGGTCCTGCCTGGGCTGCTTCTGCCCCATCAGGTCAGTTCTCATGGCCATGACCTTTCTCTACCTCTTCTTTGTTTCCTCTTTCTTCTCTTACTTAGGGACCTCTGTGGTCCCTACCTGAGACCCTTCAACTGAGAACAGAAGTCTTGCCTGTTTGCTCTCACCCAGCTATAGGCTCTCAGCTATAGGCTCTTGGTTAATAACTTTATTAATCAAGCAGAGATAACTGGAGAGCAAAATTTACACAACACTGATCATTGAATGTGACAATGCCCATGTCCAAACTGCAATCAGATTTCAGGGCTCAGAACTCAGCATCTGAATACACAGATGACCAGACCAACCCCCCAACACACACACACACACACACACACACACACACACACACACACACACACCACTTTGTCTCTGTCTGTAATTTCAGGAGTCTGCTGAAATTTACCCCTCCCCTGCCACACACACACACATAAAATTTCACATGAGCCAGTTCTTTCCTTTCTGGTTTCAAGGCTGAAACTCAGAGCTTGAAATAGCATTTGCCATATTATTTGTTTGCTTGTTCATAGTTATATGTGTAGGTGTATGCAGGTGAGTACATATGGCTCTAGGAGGCCAAAAGTGTAAGATCCCCAGTAGCTGGAGATACAGGTAATTGTGAATGGGTGCTGGGAACTGAAATGATGTCCTCTGGTCTGGAAGAGCAGTACATTATCTTAATCTCTGTGTTACCTCTCCAATCAGTGATCTTTCTGTAAGTGTGTGCTGAATGAAGAGAGGGCAAAACTACACTCTACAAATGCCATTGAATATTAAGGAATGTGTTTGAATTTATGGTGAAGAATGAATACATCATAAGTGATGAACCAGCCCCAAACCAGGGCAAACCTTCAATAAAATCATATTAAAATAAATGAAGGCCTTAGGCTCTTCTGAGATGATAGCTGCTCTCATTTCAGAATGAGCCTAGCTTCTCATTCAGCCACAAGCGCTAGGCAAACTTTCTCCACAGCTTATCTCTTCTATAATCCTTTGGGACAGAGTTCCCAGAAACATTCCCTTCATGACTGGGCTGTTTGCCAGTGGCCCCGGTAAAGCTAGAAGCTCAAATGGGAATATTCTCTCCCAGGATGGCTTTAATCTTCCAGCTATTGGAGGTTCCATTATTTTTGCAGAAATGGTTGTGTTCCTACCGCAGAGATGAAGGGGCATCATTATATTCTTAACAGAGTGTCTAAGAGGAAATGGGTATCAGACAGAGGAGTAGCCTGGCAGGGATCTGTTTTCCTGGAACCATAGATATTCCAAATCAGTATCTCACTCAGCCACAGTTTACAACACAAGCTTGGCTTTTCTTTCCCAGTAAGGACTGACTTCCAGGATTCTATGAGTAATACAGACACAAAGATAATTCACTTTATATTTTTAGTTAGACATCTCAATGTTCCCATCTAAATGAAACAGTAGTCAGGGACAATAAGGCAACCAGTTCCTCAGACTTCAGCAAAGTGGGACAAAAACCACCCAATGGGACCAATAACATCAGGGCTGTAATGATTGTATTTAAGAATTATAATTCACACCATTAATCCTAGTGCTTGGCAGAGGCAGGGGCAGGGGCAGGGGCGGAGGCAGGGACAGGAGCATCTCTGTGGGTTTGAAACCAGAATGGTCTACATAGAGAAGTCAAGGCCAGCCAGGGCTATACAGCAATACCCTGACTCAAGTAAATATTTTAAAATTATGAATATTGACATTCTACACTATAATTTTTACATGAGGCTAGGTCAGTTTAAAGAAGATTTTTCTCTAGATCCCTCTCAGGTCCCTCCCTCTGCCTGAAGATGGGAGGAGGTAGGGAACTGGGCATAGTGTGGGGAAGAGAAGAAATGACCAAGAATAAGTGAAGTTGACCTCATATGTGAAAACCACATTTACTCTTGAGTCATTAAATTCAGTAATTCTTCCCCTTTTATGTCTATGATTGTCTAGAACCATGTGTTTTAAGGAAAATGAATGATAAGCATTAAATATTCAATTTTATAGGAATTGAAAACAAACAAACAAACATCTTTTCCCCAATCACTTTCCCCCCCTATTTCATGATGTCACATGTTTGTATTCTGGTAAAACTTCACAACCATCTCAAGGTACTCTCCACGAGGAGATAAAAAAGCTAGTTTCATGTCTCTGTTTGTGTTTATTCCCTAGTGGGTGTTAAAGGCTTTTCCCCCTCCTTGGTAGAATTGCCTTGCATTTCTTGTACCCTTCTAACAACACAATGTTGCAGTTGCAAATCGTTTTTTAGAGAACTGACATTTCCAGGTTGTTAAACGTTTTTAGCTCCTGGCAAAGGAGATGACTTAGATGAGAGTCTTAAACCAACTTTAATTCCCAAGGCTAATGATTTTTTAAGTGTCTTTCTCTGGCTTCAGTGCTTAGATAAATAACCAAGAGAAGGAAGGACAGACACACTTGATTGTTTGTCCTTATGTATGTTAATTCATAAAACTAAGGACCTAGAGTGAATATTATGAGACAAAGTCCTATGCTTCCAGGGAAATGTCCATTTGGATAACTCAAGAGAGAAAGTCAGCTACTCTGAGGGGCCCATGAGGAATCCTGCACTTTGGCAGTGTGCCCCAGTCTTATTATTTCTTATAGGCAGACGGTTCTTCATGAACTTGAGCTTACCTAATTTCAAAACCAGCTAAAAGAGGCTGCTGTTTGCTTAATTTACGGTATCTCCAATTTCTTGAGAGAATGATTGTTATCTAGTAGGTGTTAGCTAGATCCCTTTTGACTAAGGCACTAGACAATTAAATACATAAGTAAACAAAATTAACCTATACAACAGGAAAAATGGAGCACACTCATTCAAGTTACCAGAACCCAATGTATAATGAAATAGCACAAAAGAAAAGCATTCATCTATACTGAGCCTAAGCAGGATAACCTAGAGATGACATAATAAAATACAATTATCTCGGGGCTGGAGAGATGACTCAGGAGTTAAGAGCACTGGCTCCTCTTGCCTAGGCCACAGGGCCCAGGAAGCTCACAACCATCTGTAACTCCAGTTTCAGGAGTCTGACATTCTCATATAGCCAATGCAGGCACTGCAAGCATGCATACGTGCATGCAAACACTCATATGCACAAAATAAGAACAAATGAATCTTTATTTTTTTTAAGCTTTAATTTGCAATTACAGATTTTTGTGAATTAGGATTGCGGAGGGATTCCTCTGCAGCAACCATTCAGCCACGTCAGCTGTGGAAAGGGAGGGGATGGTGGAGAGAGCCTTGGTGCCCTGCCTGCTGTGGCCCCCAGATCAAAGGAGCCCACCACATGCCACATTGAAGAGAACTGTGGCAGCCCATCACCATGACAACAGCTTAGCCATGGCAAGCAGAGCCACTACAGCCTGCCCTCTCAGCGCCTCAGCTGCTGGCCATAGCAACCTGCTGCCACCAGCCCACTACAGCGGATGCCCTAGTCTGAGGCAATCCCAACTCACCACAAGGTGTGGGGAGGCCGGTCAAGCTGAGGTGACTCTCATGCCAAGCCATCCTGATGCTCCCCCAAGCCATGTGTGACCCATTGCAGCCAGCCTCCCTTGAGGCAGCAGGGAATCTGAGCGGCCTACTGCACCCCCCAAGAGCTATGTTTAGAGGCCAATTAAATACATAGTAGCCATTAAAATACCAAGTGTCTTTTGCCAGTTTCTCTTCCCGCCTCAGGGCAGTCAGGCCCTCCTTCCCGCTCTGGGGCTGTGGAGGTAGGAGACAAAATGGCCAAGACAGCTCAATGGGAGCTGTCCATGGTGACTATTCCCAACTCCGCCTTGGGGAACCGGACACCTCACCTGCCTCAGAAAGCCTGCAGCTGCTACCACCATGGGAGCTGTCCGTGATAAAAACAACCTTTCCTGCTCCAGCCATCACAGTGAACTCTTTGTAAATATAGGACACTATGAACCCTCCAAGGCAGAAAAGTGGCCAGACATCTGTCTGAGAAAACTCCAGCTGCCCAGCTCTCCACCCGCAGAACTCTGTAACTATTATTATCTCCACCCCCTCAGAAGGACTCTTCCCAAATTATGCAAATTTGAAGTAGAAAGCCTAGACAAATACCCACCAATCCCTGAGCAGGAAAACTGAACAATCACTGCGCTTCCCATTAAAACCCACCAATCCCTGGGCAAGAGAGAGAAAACCGACCAATCCCTGGACAGGAAAGCCCACCAATTCCTGAGCTCTCCCAAATTTAGGACTTGACATCCCACCAATCCACTCTGTGGAATTCCCTGCTCCAGAAAGCGCCATCCCCTAAGAAACTGTATAAAGGCTGTGGTTGCCCTAGTTACCTTCTTCCTTCTCTCGGAAGCAGAGGCAACCACTCTTGGATGTGTCCCTTCAATAAATATCTTTTAGGAGATTTACTCCCTGCTGTGACTCACTCATCAGAAAAAGAAGAGAAGAAAGAAGGAATGAAGAAGGAGCAGAATTTAGGCACTAGCCTCCTCAGCTCATCAGGAGTTGGGGCAACCCTCCCCTGGAAGCTGTGTCAGTTGGAGAAGGAGGAGAGCTCAGGCTCCTAGGCTCCTCAGCACATTGGGGGTTTGGATAACCCTCCTCTGGGAACTGTAATATCTCTGTTGAGGGGGTCTCCTCTCAGAGCTGTGTGGTTCCTGGGCTCCCTTGCCGCAGGATACCCTTGGGACCTTATCCTACCCCATATCTGTGCGGTTCCCGTGCTTCTGTATCTCAGGATACACTTCAGAGCTGGGATGCATTCCAAACCCTTGGAGCTGTAACTCAGATTTGCAGTCATTGGAGGTGTGAGTGTTATGGACAGCTTCCCACCTGATCAGGAGGGCAGGCCAACACAAATAATAACATAATGTCTAACTGTGGCACCGTGATGATTTCTGTGGTTCATTTGTACATTCAGTGAGCAACTCCTATCTTCTTGGGTGTTCTCAGAAGCAAGATATAGAAAAACATTTGCAGCACCAGCACTTTCAGGAGTTTATAAAGTGTGGAATCTGTTAGTACAGCTTCTGTGATGCTGACAGCTCCCCCACCCATTGCACAAATCTAGAGTTGTTTTATTAGATATTTCCTTTGTGAGGACTAACTACCTCATTTCCACCTTACATCTTTGACACCTAGAATACAAAATGTTCACTAATGGAAACTCAATATATGAATGATGATATCTGATCACATCAAAATTAACTTTCTCTCTCTCTTTTTCTCTCCCATATACATTTAAAGCCAAAAGTGACTCAAGTGACTAAATGTGTACCAAGCTTGCAAAGGAGAAATAAACTTTTCAAATTGGCGAGGTAAAAAAGGGACTTAAAAAGAAGAACTGTGAGTGTGAATCTGTGGTGGTTTGAATAAGAATAATTAAATCTAGCTATTATTCGTGTATTGATCAAGGTTCTCTAAAATAACAGAACTTAGAGAATGATTCTCTTCATTATATATATACATATATGAATATATGTACATATCTCATGTGTGTGTGTGTGTGTGTGTGTGTGTGTGTGTGTGTGTGAAATTTGGTTTTTAGAATGACCTCCAGGCTGTGGTCTAGCTAATCCAGCAATGGCTGGCTGTGAAAGGGAAGTCCAAGCATCCAGCAGTTGCTCAATCCATAAGGCTGTAGGTCTCATCTGGTCTTCAATATGTGCTGAATTCCCAAAGAAGTAGGTTCTAATACCGGTGAAGGAATGGACTAGCTTGCTTGCTGGCAATCAAGGTGAAAGCAAGTCGATAGAGAGTAAAAACTCTGCCCTTATATAGGTTTCCAGCAGAAGGTACAGGTCAGATTAGATCTGTATTAAAGATGTGTCTTCCTACCTCAAAAATCTGGATTAGAAGAAAATCTTCCCATTTTCAGTTAAGCAGAAATTCCTCACAGAAGTGCTTTCCATTTTAGGGTTTTACTTAATTCCAGATGTAGTCAAGTTGACAACCAAGAACAGCCACCACAGTTGGGTTATGTAACATCCTGGCCAGTAAAGAGCTAAAAGATGACAGAACCAAACCCAGTAATCAATAACAGAGAAGTAGAAAAACAAGACAAAAGGATGATATACTGAAAATTTTAAATAAGTTGGAATAAATAAACCCAATCACATCTTTGAAATGGAATGAGTACAATGACTTAATTATAAGTAGATTATAAATTTTAATTTTGGATTTTATTTGGATTAATTTAACTAAAAACATATAGTTATTTAGAGACACATCATAAAGACAACCAGGGGTTTGAGGAAAAAAATCACAGCATATGCTAATTGAATTTAAAGAAAGGTGGTATGCACATGTGTATGTGCCCATGGTTTATTTGCATATATTTTCTTATACAAACACGTGCTGAATGAGTTGTTGAGATGCCTCAGTGGGTAAAAGCCCTTTCTGCACAAGCCTGAGACCCAAGTTCAATCTCTAGAATCCATGTGAAAAAGTAGCACTCCTCCATGGAAATGGGAGGTAGAGAAAGAAGACTTGCCTAAACATGCAATCCCAGCTTGTCTGGAGCACACAACATAGCAGAAAAAACATGCCTTAAAAAACAAGGTGTAGGGCTGGATACATGCTCTTCCACAGCATCCGGGTTTGGTTCCAAGCACCCATATGTCTCACAACGACCTGTATTCCAATTTCAGGGACCATTCTCTGGCTTTGTTGGCTAGCAGTACACATGTTTTACACAGATGTACATACAAGCAAAACAACCACACACAGGAAAAAAAATTAAGGCGGGAGGAGAGAATGGACTATCAAAAGTTGTCCTTTGATGCTAGGCAATTGCTGTGATAAGCTCATGCCTACACACACACACACACACACACACACACACACACACACACACCTAATAATAACAACAACAATAAAACACACAAGTACTAAGGCATGGATGTATTTCAAAACTTCTGTTATTTATACTTGCATGTAGGTACACATTCCAGACGTGTTGATTATTGATTTTTTTAGAGCAATGAAATGGTGATAGCAATAACAAATAACAGAACTCACTTCTATTATCTGCTAGCCACACTTAATAGCTTCTATTGAAGACTAAAAAAAAACTGAGACTTTCTTAATGACACAGCTGGCATGGTGCTCAAATATGTCCCCCCTGAGTCCTCAGTATGCCTTTCACCCTGGTACTTTGGTGGGCTTAGGTGGCCCAGAAACTTCTTAATAAATAGGTAGATATTTAAACAACAAAATCACTTTATTATAATGAACTCACAAATAAAGCCACATGGCTAGATTAAGGGAGCCACTGCTACTGAAGAGTTTAAGTTAGCTTGGGTTACTCCATTTTGAAATGAGAAGCCATCTTGACCGGGAGCTGAACTAAGGTACCAGAAAATATAACAGAAAGTGCACTTGGCAGAAAACAAAGTTAACTCTCCTAGCAACAGCTTCCAGGAAATATCACCAAATAAATACTTGGTAGAAAACAGAGACAATCTCCCTGGCAACAAACAGTGAGAATCGGTTGGAAAAATTCTCCCCATCTTTCCAGATATAGTTTAGAAGAATGGCAATTGTGATTATGTGCCTCAGCTAGAGGGTCATCTCACCTCCTATGACTTTTACCCAATCCTGTAACACCAAGGCATGAATCCCCCTGCTTGCTGTCATGGAAACCTGCTGCTTGCAGTTTGTTCCTTTTAAAAACCCTGTTCACCCAGGGCTCAGAGTCCCACTTCTCTACTGCTTAGTCAGTGAAACTTGGGTCCCGAGTTTTATAGCTCTCTCAGTAAAGCTCTCTTGCTCTTGCATTGAATCATCTCCTGGTGGTCTCGCGATCCTGGTCTAACACTACACTTTCCCCTTCACAAACTCTCTGAATAGCCATTCTGAAGAAATGATGAAAAAGTAAAGAAAAATCTTAGAGGCAGGTGAGGGCCATGGAGATGGCAAGTACCAGGAAGCTTAACTTAATGTGCACCTGAGTTATCTGAGCAGGTGGAAGTGCCTGAGAAGGTCACTTTTACTGTTCTTTGTGCAGGTTGAGGAACCCATACAGGCTGGAAACTCACAAGTGTGGCTGTCTCTGAAGACAAAAATTTCCAGGTCACACAGAAAACTTGTTTTGCTCTGAAATATTTGTGATATCCTTAGCACCATTCCTCATAATCACATCTTGTATAAAGATGACTGCAGTAAGGGAGTGAGTAAGTACCTAGTCACAGAACTTCGTCTTTCTGCCAGAATTAGGTAGTAGCAGTTCTCACTCTGGCCCTTTATTGATGTGGACTTGTGGGGATCTGCTAAAGGCTATCTGGAAGATTTTTCTTGATTATATGCTAAGAAAAGCCAGCTTTAGTTGCAGTATCTTAAAAATGGATGTCTTCTGATTGGCAGGGATCCATCTGGGCCCTTCCAGGTTTCTCAGTGTAAATGCTTTGCTTCCTTGAAATGGTGTTTGCTTCAGACAGCAGCGGGAACAACTGAAAAGCATCTTTACCATCAATCATTGGACAGAAGGAGTTTTAAGTGCCTGCTGCATCTGGCCTCCCTTTCTTACCCCTCTTTTCAGGCATGGATCTAACGTGAACCACACCCCTACATGTGGGCGTACACTCAGCATTTCATTTTCTTATTTTAAGCTTTCCCACAAAGCTCAGGGTTAATACCTCGCTGTTGTTCCACCTTAGGTGGCACTAGGCTTCCTTTTCTCTGTGTTTGTCTTCATAGTTTATTTGACTTGGGAAGGCAGAGGGGAATAACTTCTCTCACTAACTTAAAAAATATTTCCCTGGTATATTTTATGAACCTGACCTTCCACTGGGTTCTATGGATAGAGTGGTAAACTAGACTATCACTGAGCTTGTCTTGCAGTGGGGGTAGCACAGACAGTAAACCTATAACAAGCAAATGTGTAGTACATGGATTGATGGCAAACTCTTTGGGAATGTAAGGTAGGGACTAGCAGGTAGGTAGCCTCAAAGATGAGGACTAATATTATTGTGTATGTGTGTTTCTGAGATTTGAACACAGGGCTTTGTGTATGCTAGGCAAGCTATATTACCCCTAGATGCATTTTTTTTAATCTTTTTTTTTTATTAATTACACTTTATTCATTTTGTATCCCCCCATGAGCCCCTCCCTCCTCCCCTGCCGATCCCACCCTCCCTCCCCTTTCTGCATGCATGCCACTCCCCAAGTCCATTGATAGGGGAGGTCCTCCTCTCCTTCTTTCTGATCTTAGTCTATCAGTTCTCATCAAATTTGTTATCTTAAGATAAGGACTCTTGTGGAGTCCAGGCTGGCCTGGGAATTTTTATGCAGCCCATGTTGGCTTCAAAACACGGCAAACCTCCTGTCTCAGCTTCCCAAACATTCAGATTATAGGTGGGATTTACTATGCATGGAATAAAATTCCATCTTTTTACATTGGATATAATGGATAATCATCTTGATCTTGGAGAGAGCTAGAGACGGGGACCATATAAAATGTGAAGAAGAACTCCAAACAAGGATAAAAAGATTAAGCTAGGTTCTAGGACTGGCATTTTCAAGGAAGGCCCCACATTCTGGAGTTTCAGGAATGGAATAGGGATGTGAGATGATGGACTGGAGTGTATGAGCTAATTATGTAGGTCCCAGAGACTCAAAAGGATGCTTGGCATAAAGGAGGCATCTCAGTGTTTTGATTTCTAACTTTAAGGGCTTCCAAAAGTAGAATTTCTATGAACCTCAATTTCTTTGTCTTTGACTTTCTCCCTTTAATGAGATGTAAAGCTGCTAAAATATCCAAACAGAGATGAGAAAAATATTGGCTTACCTCTAGAACATTCCTCTGGCAAAACCCAAACAATGCTTATATCTTCAACGTGAAAAACAGAATTTTTTATGTAAAATTTATTAAACAAGTAAGTTAATAAACAAATGAGTTAAAAGGAAAATTGAATCTTCCTAGATCATTTCTCTACATCCTTTCAATGGATTTATCAGACATGTGCTCTGGTATTAAAAGTAGCAGATTGAAACGGTCTTCTGAAAGGATTCACCCAACCAGGGATTGAAGCAGATGCTGAGACTTGTGGTCAAACTTTGGGCAGAGAGCAGGGAGTCTTATGGAGAAAGCAAAGGGGGGGGGAAATAGGTGACATGGAGGGGACAGGAGTCCCAAAAGGAGACCAACAAAACTAAAAGTTCTGAACTCAGTTGGTCCTACAGAAACGGATGCACCAATGGAAGATCATGCATTGAGAGGATCTAGCCCCCTGCTCAGATGTGGCTGATTCACAGCTCAGTCTCCATGTGGATCTCTGAGTGAGGGGATCAGGGCCTGCCTCTATCATGAACTCAGTTGACTGCTCTTTGATCATTCACCCCTGATGATGCGGCTTTGCCAGCATCATCACGGAGGAGGATCCAGACAGTCCTGATGAGACATAACAAGCTATGGGCAGGTGGCAATAGTGGAGAACTCCCCCTTTGAGTGGACTAGGGGAAGGGGATGGGGGAAGAGTGAGGGAGGGTGGGACTGGGGGGAGGTGAAATGGGGCTTCATCGGAATATATAATGAGTAAATTGTGAAGAAAAAGTTAAAATTAAAATTAAAAAATGGCGGATTGAAAGATGCTGAGACTAACAGCCCAAACATTGGGTAAAACACAAGGAGTCTTATGGAGAAGTGTTTGTGTGGTGATGGGGGGATGAAAGGGGAAAGAGAATGCGGCAATAGAAGGACCTGGAGGGAACAGGAAACAGGAGCTCCACAAGAAGTCTAACAGAGCCAACTAAAGAAGGCCCAGAGGGCCTTGCAGAGACTGAAGCACCAACCATGGACTACACATGTACTGGACCTAGGACCCCTACACAGATGTAGCTGATGGGCAGCTTGGTCTTCATGTGGATGCCCTAGGAAGAGGTGTAGGGGTTGTCTCATACACGGAGTCTATTGCCTGCTTTTCTGTCACTTCGAGGATGTACCCAGTCCTGATGAGACTTGATGTGCTGGGGTGGGTTGGTAGTGGGGTGGCTCAGGGGAGGGGAGACAGGGAGAAGAGGGAGGGAGGGTGGGACCACAAGGAGAAGGGGGCTACAATTGGGATGTAAAGTGAATAAATTAATTAATTACAGTGGTGTCAATACCACTGACAAGAATGACTAAAAGCATCATGTGAGTCCTGTTCTTCCATTTCTTAGCTCTTAGATTCTCACCTATAAAAGAATCCAACTCTTCTGGAAGGGAGCAAAATTTATTAGTGCTGAATCATAAGTAGGATGTGGGATTGCACAGACGCTGTGCAGTTACTTTTAAAAGAGACTGCTAAAGTCTCATGTGACTCAGAATGAAGTCACACAGGATAAATAATGAAACTTCATAGTTACACCTTCAATTAATAAAAGCTTAGCTATTCATGCTTATCAGTTTGGGAAATAATGATTGTTTATTTTTAGACCTAATTTGAAATCTGAACAACAACAACAACAACAAAGAGTTTTTATTTTTTCAGTGTCTAGATACCTACTTCCTTTTAGAGATTTTGAGAATTTTACATTTCTCTACACTTGGAGAATTTCTTGGTATGGAAAATGAAATGTTTGTGTCCCTAAGACTTGTTAGTTCAGTATGTCAATGCTTTCATTGAACTACCATCTAGGGAAACTTTTCTTTGGGGAAAAATTTTTCCTCATGCTTTACTATTTTCTAAAACTATATTCTTTTTTATTTTTTTATTTCCCTTCATTTTGTACTGATTTTCACTCTCTAATAATTTGACACGCATATTGAACTATATTCTACTAGAGTTAACATTGGTTGTGAGGCATTGTATGGATGCTGGGAACCAAACCCAGATTTTCTGTAAGGTTATCCAGTGCTCTTAAGCACTGAGCCATCTCTCCTTACCTGGAAGAAAAAAAATGAAAATAAGAAGTACTTAATATGATTTCAAGATGGTCTATAGAAAAAACTTTCAATAAATTGTGGACCTGCAAACAGTCTCTCAGAGCCAAGAGGTAGAGATAAGGTTAACAAAATTGCTGACTTCACTGGGAAAAACCAAAGGGATAAAATAAATTTAAAACTCTCCCAAATACATTGAATAAGGGGAGGGGGTGCATCAGAAAACAGGAATGAAAAGAAATTGGATGGAGAAATCCATGTTGGCTTAAGTGTCTTAAGATGGAACTGCTTTTAGCATTCTGTGTCTGACAAGGTGAACATGCTTTAGGCAGTGGGATATAATAAGGACCCACCTCATTAGAAAATGATTTAAGCAACTGATGGAGTTTCTGTGTATCAATCACCAGAGCTCTGCACACTCCAGCATGCCTGCTGCTACCTGTACTAAAATACCCATAAAGGTGATTTTCTATATAAGCCACAACTGCAACCAGGTCAGTTGATGTCAGCCACTAAAGATCTGCACAAAATTTTAAAAAATTGAGTAGAATTTGTGATGTCTAAAACGATTGATAAAAGATGCTGTGAGTTTTTTTTCTTTCTTTTTTCTTTTGCTTCCTTGATCTCCTCAATGACACTGTAGCCTCTGTGTAAATGTGCTTTTTGATCCATCATCCTGGTCATTGTAGACAGTAACCAACACCATGTGGTTTAATCAAACTTAGCATGTGCTTTGAACATGCTAAGCATGGTGTTTTTAAAGTACCCAAGTAAGGAAGAGAATGGGTTCAAGTCTACAAGAAGTAAGTTACTTAACAGTCCTCAGAGACAGTGTGAATAAGTGGCTACGTGCACGGTGTACAGAGGCAATCTGTCTGGGTTGAGCCTCTACCTGCATGCTGATGCCAAATTACTAAAATGCTCTAGACCTCCTTTCCCTCATTTGTACAGCTAGACTTATTTCTTACAGGAGCAATAAGATAAGAAATGTACTACTTAGCTGGTCAGGAATGGAGCGCAGTTAGTATCATGCTTCCCTAGTGTGTAAGCCTGGGTTTGATCTCCAGCAATTTTGTAAATTGGGAGTGCTGTAACACATGCCTGTAATCCCAGCACTCAGGAGGCAGAAGCAGGGTTAGAAAGTTCAAGGCCATCTGCTGAAATATAGTGATTTGAAGACCAGCTTGGAATACATGAGGACCCTGTCTCCAAATAACAGAAAGAGCAGGAAGAGGAAGGAGAAAAAGAAGAAGACAAAGAAGGAGGATGAGAAAGTATAAGAGAAGGAGAAAGAACAGGAGGAAGAGGAAGAACCACCCACTGCTTCATAAAATCAATGCCAGCTGCCATTTTCTTAGACTCAAAGGAAATGCTGGAATTGTGAGACTACATTGTGTGAATGGAAATAAAATGTGCTTACAAGAGTTAGGCCTAAAACTTCCCTTCAGAATATACTGATTTTCCTTTCAGAGTATGCTAACTATAATGAGAAGTTGAGTTGAGGTATTTGAAGATTCGTGGGGCACAGCTTGGCATATATCTGTTTCCTTTAGAGCTAAAGATTAAGCACTGTGAGATGCCTTGCTGTTCAAAAGGATCCTAGGGACAGGCAATAAGAACGGGAAGTTACAAAGAGATCTGGAAACTTTAAAATGTACCATGACCTCATACAGTTAATAGCGGTATTGGGACATCATCTCTCTCTCTTTTTGAAAGTTTTTTTCTTTTTTTAATTAAATTTTATTTTTATATTAATTACAGTTTATCAACTTTGTATCCCAGCTGTAACCTCCTCCCTCATTCCCTCCCAGTCCCACCCTCCCTTCCTCATCTCCTCCCATGCCCCTCTCCAACTCCACTGATAAGAGAGGTCCTCCTCCCCTTCCATCTGACTCTAGCCTGTCAGTTATCATCGGAACTGGCAGCATTGTCCTCCTCTGTGGCCTGGCAAAGGGGGGGGGGGTGTCAAAGAGGCAACCACTGAGTTCAGGAACATCATCTCTTAATTCGCATTAAGGCATCAAAGGATGCACATTTGGGGCGATATAAGGATTCTTTTTTGTAAGGAACAATTAGCTTGTTTCATGTTATCCCAGGCTTGGGATAGATCAGGGATTTAGTCTCAAGTCCTCAATACTGCTGGCATTAGCCAATAGACTTCATTCTTGAGATAGCGTACAGAGGGATACTATAGAGGATCCCTTACCACTGGGTGCCAGGAACTACTGGTGGCTCAAGACCTGAGGTGCTACTTGAGATCTCTGGAAAACAACAAAATGCTCAAGTTAAGAAGAATAACATGTCTGTGCCAAAGCATCTCAAAATCTGGTATAATACTCTAATTCTTGTAATGATACTGTAATTTTACTGGGGCTTTGGAAAATTCCAGCACTCACCCACTTGTTAATTTAACACACACACACATTTCTGAAGACAAATATTATAATATATAATATATGCAATAATATATATTATTGGTCAGATCTTGTCTGTATAAATTTTTTTCTGTTATTTGTGGTGCAGTTGCCACCAGGAAGATGAATAATAATATGATGGTCTCAATTTTACCTGTAGGATTGTGCAGTATTTTAATCAATGGTAGTGACAATGATGAGATGGAGTAGATCAAGCCACTGAAAATGGATTCCTCCCCCTGCCCCCACCCCTTGCATACCTTTACAAGACAAGGGTGCATATCACACAAGCAAAATGACACCAGGAAACAGCATGTTCTTCAGGTGGCAGGAAGCAGTGAAGGGAAAGACTAACTCACAGCCTTTGCTATATTTGTGTGGAAAGGCAAGGAAGGGAAGGGATTTAGGTTTGGCTAGTTGGAATGATCCTATCAGGTTAGGAGACGAGTGCTGTTAGTATAGTGAGTACCTTATGTCATATGTTGGTGTGAAAAAAGGAATCCTGGTTTTGGTGTCTGAGACTTTGAGAAAGGTTGCTGGGAATGTGGGTTGCAGATGAAAAGCTTGTTCTTAGGGAGCTCTTCGCTGACATTAAAATGTTCTGGCAATGTATTCTTTTTAGTCAGCGAGGCTGCAAATGCCTCAGCATCAAGAATACAGAAAACAGAAGCTGAGTATATGGCTAATTCAGTAAAGTACTTTTTTTTTTTTACAAGCATGGGGATCTGATTTTGATACCCAGCACCCATGTAAACAGCTGGGCACTATGGCTCACAGCTGTAATCCCAGCATTGGGTAGAAGGAGACAGGAGGAACCCTGAAGCTCAATAGAGCGAAATGTTAAGCTTCAGGTCCCAGTCTCCAAAGTTGACCTCTGGCTTCCACATGCATGTATACACCTGCTCATGTGTACCCTACATACAAGTGTACATGCATATATATATGTATATATTTGTATGTATACAAACACATATATACATACATGTATTACACACACAGAGACAATAACATATTTTAACACATACCTGTAAATCCAGTAATAACAAGAGGGACACAGAACCAGAACGGTCTCGTGTTAAGGCTAGTCTAGACTCTGGAATACATGATAAGAGCATTTCTCAACCAAACTTACTAACCATTATCACCACCAAGAAAAAAAATTATTCCTGATATACGTATATACATATTTATATACATATGTATACTTACATAGAATTGATATATGAATGTATAGAGTTGATTTTTGCATGTAACTTGAGACTCACCTTTTGAAATGTGCAGTGGAGACTTCAGCTATAGTTAGTTACATGGGCTCAAATCCCTGAAATTAGATTAGAGGTATGCAGCTGGGAGCCTGAGTGTCTGCCTGTCATTTGTCGGTCTATATGACTTGAAGGGTTCTCCATATTTCATGCGTTCAAAAGTTGATCTCCAAATGATTATGTTAATGGTACGGAGAGGTGGGGCCTCTCAGTGATTGGGTCATAAGAATCTGTCCTCATGATGCATTATTCCAACCCTCACTGAACAAATTAATGCATTCTCAAGAGACTGATTTTGTTGGGAAGGTGAGGAGTTTGCCTCACAGTGAACTGCCCTTGGCTGCACAGTACAAAGGAAGCCCTCACCAGGAGGTATGATGACACTGGCCCTATCTTCTCTACTAAACAAACCCCTCCCACCATAAACAAGTCTCTTTTCTTCGGGGGTTTCTTAGCCTGTGGTATTCCTTTACAGCAGAAAAAGGACTAAGCAAGCACTTGTGTAACTGATGCCAGGGTTTCCGTTAAACTCCCAAGGGGAAAAGCATGTAGGAAGGGTTATTTGAAGCCTGGAGCACCTAACACTACAGGAAGAGAGGAAGATGCAAAAGAAACAGGTGGCAATACGAGAGGTCTGGCCTTGTTCTTTGCAATCCCTACTCCACTGCAGCCTAGCAGAGAGCGTGGATTGGTCAAGTACATGTGTCCTCTGATTAGAACTGATTATGATACTAACTTGTATGAGAGACAGAATCTGGGCCTCTTGTGCCCATATATATTAAAAAGAAAAAAAAAAAAGACACCACCAAATTCCAGCTTTCTGTCTACCCCTGAAATGTGCCAGTGTTTGTAAATTTTGTGTGCCATTTAAAGACACCACTTAACAGTGCAGGCAGGAAGGAAAACCTTCATGTCTCCTTCCTGAAGGACTGTTCTTTCCTTTCCCACTCTGACATGATGTTGAGGTCTTTAATATCCTCAACCTTCTGTCCTATTAAGGTGCTGGTTGTTTTCCATTCTGCTCCCTGTTAGGAACTGTCTAGGATAATTAATTAATTAAAGCACAGAGTTTGTAGGCAGGTAAAACTGGGTTCAAATTTCAAACCTGTAATTAACTTCAGAATGGGAAGCTTTGCTTTCTTCACCAGTGAAATGGAAGTGATTGCATGTATGTAATAATTTGGTTTTGAGGAGTGAGGAGATGACAGGCAAATTGCTTTGGCAAGAAGATACTAAACTTTGATACGTGTTTAATAAATTAAAAGTGTTACCTTTTTCTGACTGTGATATTTGATGCTGGGCCATGTTCATTCATTCTGAAAATTGCCACCATTGTAGAATTTATAGGAAGGTAAATCAAAAAGTCAATATGCTCTCAAACTACAAAATTTTGTAGAATAAAAGAAGAAGAAAGAACTCCTGAAAGATTAAAATTTTATTTGCAGCAAATTGATCGGTCTCGGAGTTTTACTCAGGCTCACAGGCCTAGCAGTGTACATGCGCACGAGTGTTCTGTCAAGTAAGATATCCACAAGAACATGACTCATACAAAGAGCTCCATTCTGAGAAAGCTGTCTGCCAAAATATTCTCACTGGCGCTCTGACCAGAGGTCTCCAATCTCCTGATTCCTGTGATAAATTTTTAAACTGATATCTTATAGCCTTCCACCAATATTTCTATTTAACTTGGATTTAGATTTCCAGAACATAATTTCACCATCTATCTTTCAGGTGTGTTAGAACCTATTTGATCTTGCCTGACGCTCTTGCCAGCACTGGCCAATGACAAGATCCAATTGATCTTTAGTTATCTCTTGAGCCTTGGACAAGGTGATCCCCATGTTTGTTATCTATATTTTCTAGTTAGATTTAAATTTTAGGGATTTTTATGCTAAGCCATGTTTTCTGGAAAGCTCTGAAAAGCCGTTCATTTATTATTCTCCCAATCTTTAAAGACTGGTTGTCAGCACCACTGAAAATTATTGTAAGAACTGGTAGTAGTTTTTCAAGGATAGTTATAGTTCGTGACTTGGGGGATAACTTTGATGACCACTGCTCCATTACTCTTTGTAAAGCTAACATCAGAATGGTTCCTGTAGTATGGTCTAGAAGTTGTTTGTAGTCACACAGAATTCTTTCTTTAGCTTTTTTTGTTGAGTCTCTGACTAACCAATATAGTTTTCATAGGAGAAAATGAATGTGATGCTGTCATTGATCAAAAATCTCAACTGAAAGCTGGGCGCAGTGGTGCACGTCTGCAATCCCAGCACCCAGGGAGGAAGAGGCAGGAGGATCTCTGTGAGTTCAAGGCCAGCCTAGTCTACAAAGTGAGTTCAGGACAGCCAAGGCTGCATAGAAAAACCCTGTCTCAGACAAAGAAACAAAATCTCAATTGAAATTGACAAACCCCAGCTGTAGCCCTCTCCTTCATTCCCTCCCAGTTTCACCCTTCCTCAGTCCCTTCCTCCCTGTCCCTCTCTAAGTCCACTGATGGGGGAGGTCCTCCTCCCCTTCCACCTGACCCTAGCTTATCAGGTCTCAGCAGGAGTGGCTGCAATGTCCTCCTCAGTGGCCTAGCAAGACTGCTCCTCCCTTGGGGGGAGGGGATGGTCAAAGAGCCAGCCACTGAGTTCATGTCAGAGACAGTCCCTGTTCTCCTTACTAGGGTACCGATACTGAGCTACCATGGGCTACATTTGAGCAGGCATTCTAGGTTATATCCATTCATGGTATCTTGGTTGGAAAATCAGTCTTAGAAAAGACCCCTGTGCCCAGATATATTTGGTCCTTGCAGGGCTCCTGTCCTCTCCAGGTCTTTCTAACTCCTCCTTCTTTCATATGCTTCCCTGCACTCTGCCCAAGGTTTTGCTATGAGTCTCAACATCTGCTTTGATGCACTGCTAGGTAGAGTCTTTCAAAGGCCCTCTATGGTAGCTTCCTGTCTTGTTTCTTGTTTTCTCCTACTTCCAGGGTCCATCCCATTTGTCTAAGTGAGGATTGATCATCTTACCCTGGGTCCTCCTTAATTAATGTAAAAAATAAAAATAAAAATTTAATTAAAAGAAGGAATTGACAAACCCCTATTCCTTATACCATAAAACAGGTATTTAGTGCTTTTCCTCACTTTTGCCTTGTTGAGGTACTGGCATAATCATGTTGTCAGGGTCTGGAGTCAGAACAAGTAGCATGTAAAGTTCTAGAAGCTTCTTGGGCCACTCCAACTCGTTATCAATGATCTGAACAAGACAGAGGAGAAGGCTTACCTAGAAAATACAAATTGTGAACTCTCCAACAGTCTTTTATAACAGTTACTGTTAATGAACTGTATTTTTAATAAATATTTCAGAAAGGTAGATCATGTATGTGTGTAACCGATTGTAATGTCTATTCACATTTCCCCCTAATCCATCCCCAATTACCTGTGCTGTCTTCTTTTTATCACCTCTTTCCATTGCTTTAACACAGCACAGGTAAGTTGTTTGAAAGAAAGGATCCACACACACAAACCACACACATATACTCTGAAGCACCATTCCATAACAAAGCTTAACTACACAGAAAAATATATGATCCCATTTGTCCAAAATCTGATCCTAATAAACCCATTGCCTCTGCCATTCATTTTTATCTTAGTTACTGGAGGCTCGGTGTCTAGAATTAAAATTTGCCTGCACAAAGTTTTGTAAATTCAAGCATTTAACTTTTCTGCTAGGAAGTCAAACAAGGACAAGAAATTGCTCAATCAGCATTTCCAATCAGTCTTTTTTTTTTTTTTTCTTTTCTATTTTTTTCTAGTCTCCGTAAGTCATGGGTTTCATATTCATGTATACCATGATTTTTTTTTTTGAGGAAGATCCCACTACGCAGACCAGTCTAGCCTAGAACTAACAGAAATCTTGCTACCTCTGCCTCCTGAGTGCTGAAATTAAAATTGTGTGCCACTACACAAGATTATACTTCTACTCATAGTGCTGTCTCCCAATTGTCGTAACACTTAGCATATTATCTGTGGTAGAGAGCGTTATTATCTTGAGATTCTCAAACAACAATTGAATGTGGAGTGTAAACTAGAAATCGTTCTTAGCTATTTCAGTGAATACAAAATCTTAGGTCTTTTGTTGCTGCTCTTTGCAGTAGAGGTAGAATGGATTGATAGCTCTTTGGATGAATTCCAGAGAGCATAGTTTTAAAGATTTGTTTGTTTATTTATTTATGCATTTGTATGTTTTTCTGCATGAGTTTATGTGCATGGAGTCCATAGGTTGTCAGGTCCCTTGGCAATGGCATTACAGGCTTTTGTGAGCCACCTAAAATGGGCACTGGGAAAGGAACCCGGATCCTCTTACAAGAACAAGAAGCACTCCTAACCACTGAGCAATCTGCGTTGGCTAGTTTTATATCAACATGAAACAAGCCAAAATTATCTAAAAGCAAAGGGCCTAAGTTGAGAAATGCCTCCATAAGATGCAGCTGTAAGGCATTTTTTGAATGGGTGACTGAAGGGGGAGGACCCAGGCCACTCTGGGTGGTGCTGTTCCTGGACTGGTGGTCCTAGGTTCTATAAGAAGGCAGGCTGAGCAAGTCACAGGAAGCAAGCAATTAAGTAATCAGCCCATCTATATGGCGTTTGCATCAGCTCCTGTCTCCAGGTTCCTGCCCTGACTTTCTTCCATGATGAACAGTGCTGTGGAAGACTGATAGGCCAGCCTGACTCATTTTAAGATTAGAAGCCATCTTGTTACAAAGTCAAAATAGTTTCACTCCCATTTTCTGCAAAACTTAAGTTTCACTGTGTCTTGACCCATTTTCTGAACTTGATATGTTCCACACGCTATATTCCTCCACCCTCATAGGACAAAATATTCTGTCACTCTGTCAACTTTCTATGTAACCAAAACCCTTGGAAACCTCCTAGTCTTGCAGTTTAGAGACTATCAAATCCCACTCTTCCTATGCTAAATGCTATTTTCTTAAATCCCGTTTTAGGGAGATAGCCCTGTCTGATAGAAAATATAGCTTTCTTAATTTGATAAAAAAAATTGAGGCAGGGGTTTTTATTCTTGTTGGGTAGGATTAACAGTGTAATCCAAACAAACAGTTTTTCTCCCCAAGTTGCTTTTGGTAATGGTGTTTAGTCATAGGAATAGGAATCCCTAGAAATGGCTCCTAGAATACTGGAGTGTTGCTGTGACAGAACAAGCTATGTTTTGGGGAGGGTCATAGAATGACTTTGGAATTTGGGGGTAGAAAAGCCATCAAGTATTGAGAGCTCAATAGACTGACTGTGAGAGCTTTGAGGACTAGAGTGTTTAGAGCAGTTCAGACAATGGAGACCTGGCTTATGAAATTTCAGAAGGAAACCAAGACTCTAGTGGGCCATTTGTGTGAGAATCTGTGGTGTCTGGTCAGCTGGAGCTGAAGAATTGGCTGATTAACAATAGACCAGAACCACTAAAGTAAAATCTTTGCATTACTGGGACAATTGATTCTGGTCAGCTGGAGCTGAGAAATTAGTGGTAATTAAGAAGAGAGGAAATCACTGAGGTGAATTTTTCTGGAAAGCGTTTTCTCAGGGTCAGCACACAGAAGTTGTGTTTCAGAGGCAGCCAAGATTGTCTCTGGAGCTGGCACCTGAGCTTAGTAGTGATACTGATTTTTAAGGCATAAAAGAGTCATGGTGAACAGCATGGGACTGGGAGAAGCTAGGAGGGACCACTTGTTGGTGAAGGTGCAGCCTTAGTAGCAGTTGAAGGCCCAGGATTGAAGCGGTCATGCTGAGAAATATAGCCTTGGCATCATGAAGAGGATCTATGAGACGCTAGTGGTGAAAGTGCAGAGTAGCTGTAGGAAAAGACCTTGGAATTTTGAAGATGCCAGTGCCATGGGATGGCCACCAAGAAGAGCAGCAGCCTTGTAGTGATACTTTCCAGAGCTTAGAAGTCAAGCTGCATATGTGCTGCCGAGGGCAGAGCCAAAGAAGTGACCCAAGAGCCCTGGAGGAGCACAAAAGACTATAAGTCGATCCCAGACACTGAACTTTGATTTAGTTGTACTGTTGGAGTTTGGTTTTGCTTTCCAGGAGGACTCACTGGAACCAGGGACCCCAGATAAGATACTGCTATCTGCCTGTCCACTCCGCTTTAAGCACATCAAACAACCATAAACTGCACCCCTCCCCTGGGCTTCATATTTAGGGCTGCAGCTCACAGAAAACTTCTGCTTCCCTGGAGGCCATGCAGTACTAAGAATCCCAGAGACCAAGCAGGTACCCAGAAAACCGGAGGCCACACTTGGAACTCGGAACTCCAGTGGCAATGTTGGCACCTCAAACCTAAAAGGTCACACAGGCCACAAGACACCCTACTAAATCTGTAGACTCACTGGTCAGCAGAACCCAAGTCCCCTCAGGCTGGAAAACCAGAGAAGAAACAGAAATCAAGGGCAAAAACATCCAAAATCCCACAAAGATAAACTCATCTAACAAAGATAAACTCAGAAAACAGCACCTAAACCTATAATAACCTCAAATCCAAATGACAAGAGACTGGCATAAGAGCACAGTCAATAACAGCCAGGATAATAAGACACCACCACAACCCAGCTATCCCACTACAACAAGCCCTGGATATTCCAGTGTTGGTATGATGTTCTTTTAAAATGTATACTCCTGACCCTTGTTCATTCAAATGCTGGTTTCTCCCCCCCTCCAACTCTCTGGTTTCAATCTGGATATTGCGTTGTGATACTCATTCTAAGCATCCTGTCTCACCTCTTGTGTAAACAGAGAAAAATAAAGCAACTAGACGCAGTGTTGAGCTGGGAGGAGCCAGAGGACAGGAAAGAGGGGAGTAGCTAGAGGGCAGGAAATGAGTGGGAGGCAAAAGGAGAAGGAGAACTGGGAGAGAGAGCTGGAGGAGAGATCTTGGAACTAGGTGGAGAAATGGACTGGACCTAAGATATCACAAAAAGCCAGTATAATGTGGAAAATGTAAATGTTGGGAAACTGAGGGCTTGGAGGTTTAGGAGGGAGTAAATATTGCCCAGCATTGTTCTAGGTTAACTAAATAAGCCCAGTCTCTGTGTGGTGATTTGAGTATGCAGCTGTTTAGGACTAACAGCAGGATTATCAAAAGATGTATCAATAGTAAATATTAATCCCACCTATAACATTCCAGCATAGCTGAAACACACACACACACTAACACATGCACAAAATGACCTTATTCCCAAACTTATGAAGAAGATAGAAGCCTTTAAAAAGGAAATAAATAAATCCCTTTAAAAATAAAATTATGAAATAAAACAAAATGAAACATACAAGAAGCTTACAGAACATTAAATTGATTGGAGCAGAAAACATAGTCCCATCCACCACATTTAATCAAAATCTAAATGTAGAGAACAAAGAAAGAATATTAAATGCTGCAAAAAAAAGAGACCAAGTAACATATAAAGGCAGACCTATTATAATTATACCCAACTTTTCAACAGAGATTTTAAAGGCCAAGAGGGCCTGGACAGATGTTTTGCAGACTCTAAGAGATCACAGATGTCAGCCCAGATACTACACCCAGCAAAATGTTCAGATATCATAGATGGAGAAAACAAGATATTCCATGACAAAACCAAATTTAAACAATATTTATCCACAAATCCAGCACTGCAGAAACTATTAGAAGAAAATCTCCAATCCAAGGAGGTTAACTATACCCTAGAAAACAAAGAAAATAATTCCATACCAGCAGAACCAAAAGAAGGGATACACACACACACACACACACACACACACACACACGCACGACCACCACCAACATCAAAATAATAGTAATTAAAAATCATTGGTTATTAATATCATGCAACATCAGTGGATTCAATTCCCCAGTAAAAATACTCAGGCTAACAGAATAGATATGTAAACAGGATCCATCATTCTTCTACACATCAACATCAAAGATAAATATTATCTCAGAGTAAGGGGCTGAAAAAAGATTTTCAAAGCTAATGGACCAAAAAAGCAAGCTGGTATAGCCATTCTAATATCTAACAAAATAGACTATAAACTAAAATTAATCAAAAGTGATGGGGAAGGACACGTAATAGTCATCAAAGGAAAAATCCACCAAGACAACATCTCAGGTCTGAACTTGTATGTCCCAAATGCAAGGGCACCTACATTCGTGAAAGAAACATCACTAAAGCTCAAATCACACATCAAACCTCACACATTAATAGTGGAAAACTTCAATAGCCTACTCTCACAAATAAACAGGTCATCCAGACAGAAACTAAACAAAGAAATGATGGAACTAATAGACGTTATGACTCCAATGGACTTAACAGATATCTACAGAACACAAAAGAATATACATTCTTCTTAGTACCTCATAGAACCTTCTCCAAAATTGATCATATACTTGGTCACATAGTAAATCTTAACTGATACAAGAAAATTGAGGTAACCCCCTGTATCTTATCAAACCATCATGGATTAAAGCTGGACTTCAACAACAACAGAAATAACAGAGAGCTTATAAACTCATGGAAAATAAACAACTTTCTCCTGAATGAACACTGGGTCAAGAAAAAAGAAAGAAAGAGGGAAAGAAAGAAAGAAAGAAAGAAAGAAGAGAGAAAGAGAATGAGAGAGAGAACTAGAGAGAAAGAAAGGAAGTAAGATTAAACACTCCCTAGAATTCAATAAAATGAATATAACCAGTCTTATGAGACACAATAAAAGCAGTGGTAAGAGGAAAGTTCATAGCAATAAATGTCTTTATAAAGAAATTAATGAGATCTTATACTAGTAACTTAGTATCATACCAGAAAGTTCTAGAACAAAAAACAAACAAACAAACAAAAAAAGCAAACAAATCGAAGAGAAGTAGATGGCAGGAAATAATCAAACTCAGGGCTGAAATCAATAAAATAGAAACAAAGAAAACAATACAAAGAATAAACAAAACCAAGAGTTGGTTCTTCAAGAAAATCAACAAGATATATAAACCCTTAGCCAAACTAAGTAAAAGACAGAGAGAATACCCAATTAACAAAATCAGAAATGAGATGGGAGACATAACCGATACTGAGTAAACTCAAAAATCATTAGATCTTATTTCAAAATCCTGTACTTCATAGAATTGGAAAATCTAAAAAATAATGGACAATTTTCTCAAAACCACTTACCAAAGTTAAACCAAGATGAGGTAAACAATTTAAATGGACCTTTAACCACTTAGTCAATAGAACAGTCATTAAAAGTCTCCCAACCAACTATTTTGACAGGAACTCAATGGCAGGCTCTTTGACCTCCCCACAACCTAAGGGAGGAGCAGTCCTGCTAGGCCACATAGGAGAACTTTGCAGTCGGTCCCGAAGATACCTGATAAAACAGGGTCAGATGAAAGGGGAGGAGGTCCTCCCCAAGCAGTGGACTTGGAAAGGGGCAGGGAGGAGTTGAGGGAGGGAGGGTGGGATTGGGAGGGAATGAGGGAGCAGGATATAGCTGGAATACAGAGTTAATAAAATGTAACTAATAATAAAGACAAAAATTTTAAAAAAGTAAAAAAAACAAGAAAACAAAAAAAAAAAAAATAGTCTCCCAACCAAAAAAAAAGGTCAGGACCAGATGGTTTTAGCACATACTTCTATCAGACTTTCAAAGAACAGTTAATACCAATATTTCTCCAATTATTCCACAAAATAGGAACAGAAAGAACATAGCCAAATTTATTTAATGGGGCTAAAGTCATCCTGATACATAAACGACACACTCAACAAAGAAAAAGAATTTCAGACAAATTTTCCTCATAAACATTGATGTAAAAATACTTAGTAAAATATTTACAATCTGAATCTAAGAACATATCAAAAAGATCATCAACCATGGTCAAGTAGGCTTCATCCCAGAAATGTAGGGATTGAGATGGTTCAACATAAAAAATCCATCAACGTAATCCACCATATAAACAAACCTTTCAAGATCAAAAAAAAAAAAAAAAAAAAAAAAAAAACAAAAAACACATGATAATCTCAATATCTGCTAAAAAAAGCCTTTAACAAAATCCAACACCCCTTCATGACAAAAGTCTTGGAGAGATCAGGGATACAAGGCATGTACTTAAATATAATAAAGGCAATATACAGCAAGCTGATAACCACCATCAAATTACATGGAGAAAAACTTAAAAGCAATTTCACTAAAATCAAAGACAAAACAAGTCTGTCTCCTCTCTCCATATCTCTTCAACTAGAACTTGACATTTTATATCTAATTGTAGCCCCTTCCCTCCTTTTCTCCCAGTCCCACCCTCTCCACTTCTTCTCCTAATTCCTCCTCCTCTTCTCCTCAGAAAAGGGGAGTTCTACCCCTGACAACCCACCCCAGCACATCAAATTGTATCAGGACTAAGTGCATCATCTTCCACTGAGCCAGGCAAGGCAGCCTCACCAGAAGTGGTTGAAAATCAGGCAACAGAGTCCATGTTGCAGACAGCCCTTGATTTACTTACTAGGGAACTTACATGAAGACTAAAACTAAGCTGCCCATCAGCTACATATGTATAGGGGGCCTACGTCCAGTCAATGATGGTCCTTGGTTGGTGCTTCAGTCTCCATAAACCCACCCTGGGCCCAAGTTAGTTGCTCTGATGGTCTTCTTGTGGAGTTTTTGTTGGACTTTTGAGTCCTGCTTTCCTTCTCCCCACCATTCCACAAGGCTCCATGTGCTCTGTCTATTGTATGTCTGTGAGTCTTAGCATCTGTTTCAATCAGCTGCTGTGTGGAGCCTCTCAGAGGACAGCTATGCTAGGCTCCCATCTGCAAACATAGCAAAGTATTGTTAATAGTGTCAGGGGTTGGCTTGCTCTCCCATGGGGTGGGTCTCAGGTTGAGCTAGGAATTGGTTGGAATTCTGACACCAAATTTACCCTGCCTGCAAAATGTGCAGGGATAAAGATAGACCGTCCTTGATTTTAAGCAATACAGAGCAATAGTAATACAAACTGCATGGTATTGGCATAAAAACAGACACATTAATCAATGGAATCAAAAGAAAGACCCAAAAGTAAACCCACACGCCTATTGATTTTTGATAAAGAAGCCAAAATTATGCAATGAAAAAAATCATTTTCAACACATGGTTCTGGTTTAACTGGATGGCAGCATGTAAAAATGCCAATAGATCCATATCTATCACCTTGCACAAAATTCAAGTCCAAGTGGATCAAAGACCTCAACATAAAACCAGATACACTAAACTTGATAGAGGAGAAATTGGGGAAGAGCCACATTAGCACAGGAGACAACTTCCTGAACAGAACGCCAACAGCTCAGGCACTAAGATCAACAATTAATAAATGGTACCTCATGACACTCAAAAGCTTCTGCAAGGCAAAAGACACCATCAAAAAAAAAATACAGCAGCCTATAGAATACGAAAGATGTTTGCTAACCCCACATCTGACAGAGAGCTGATATCTAAAATATATAAAGAACTCAAGAAACTAAATACCAACAAACCAAATAACTCAATTAAAAAAATGAGCTTCAAATTTAAACAGAATTTTTAACAAAGGAATCTCTATTGGCCAAGAAGTACTTATAGAAATGTTTAGTATCCCTAGCTATCAGAGAAATACAAATCCAAACAATTCTAAGATTCCATCTTACACCTTTCAGAATGGGTAAGATTAAAAACTTAAGTAACAGCACATGCTGGTGAGGGTGTAAAGAAAGGGGAACACTCCTCCATTGCTGGTAGAAGTGCAAACTTGTACAGCCACATGGAAATCAATCTGATGATGCTCCCTCAGATTATTAGGAATAATTCTACCTCAAGACCCAGTTATACCACTCCTGGCCATATATCCAAAGGATGCTCCACCGTACTACAAGGACACTTGCATAAATATGTTCATAGCAGCTTTATTCGTGATGGCCAGAAACTGAAAACAACCCAGATATCCTTCAACCAAAGAATGGATAAAGAAAATGTGATACATTTACATAGTGGAATACTACTCAGCTGTTAAAAACAATGACATCATGAAATTTGCTGGCAATGAGATGAAACTAGAAAAGATCATCCTGAATGAGGTAACTCAGGCCCAGAAAGAAAAATATGGCATGTTCCCATTTATAAGTGTATATTAGCCATAAAGTAAAGGATACCCGTGCTATTATTCACATACCCAAAGAAGCTAAGTAAGAAGAAGAGCCCAAGGAGGACATGTATGAATCTTATTAAGAAGGGGAAATAAAATGGACGTTGTGGGTGGATGGGGGAGAAGAGTAAATAGAAGTAGGGGTTGGAACAGGAAGAATCAGTCTGGAAGACAACAGAGGAAAAAGGTATTGAGAGCGACAACCTGAACTGGGTGGGCAGGGGTGCATCTCTGGGATGAGCTAGAAACCTACGACAAAGGAAACTCCCAGGGACCTATGAGGGTGACCCTAGCTAAGACTTCTAGCAATGGGGGATGTGGAGCCTGAACCAGCCATCTCCTATAACCAGGCAAGACTTCCAGTGGAGGGACTGGGACACCAAACCAGCCACAAAACCTTCAACTACAATTTGTCCTTCCTTAAAGATTGCTGGAATAAAGAAGGTCCGGAAATTGAGGGACTGGCCAACCAATGACTGGTCCAGCTTGAAGACCATGCCATGAGAAGGAGCCCATCCCTGACACCGCTAATGGTGTTCTGCTACACTTGTAGACAGGAGCAAAGCATAATTGTCATTAGAGAGGCTTCACTCAGCAACTGATGCAAACAGATGCAGAGACCCACTGCCAAACCCTAGGTGGAGCTTGGCGAATCCTACAAAAGAGGGAGGGAAAATTGTAGCAGCCAGAGGGCTACATCAAAGACACCACCAATGACCTTACACAACTAACATGGGTTCTTTAGGGCTCACAGAGACTGAACTGCCAACCAGGGAGTCTGAATGGAACTGACCTAGGACCCCAAACTTATGTTACAGTTGTGTAGCTTGATCTTTATGTGGGACTCCTAACCGGGGGGGGGGGGGGGCAGGGGCTATCTCTGACTCTGTTGCCTGCCTTTAGCATCCTCTCCTCCTACTAGGTTGCCTCTTCTAGCCTTAATAGAAGAGAATGAATGTACCTGAGTCTTACTGCAACTTGATATGTCAATGCTGGGTGATATCCATGAGAGGCCTGGCCTTTTCTGAGGAGAGAAGTGGATGGCAGGTGAACAGAGAGGTGGGGGTGAGTGACTGGGAGGAAACGGGGGAGGGGAACTGCAGTTGATATGGAAAACAAATAAATAAAAATCAATCAAAAAGTTTCTGTTGGGGTGCCTACAAGTTCATAGCATGCAGGGAAGTGATCTGAGAGAGACGAAGAACAAAACTCAGGTCAGAACCACTTTGTCAGGTGCTGGGTCAAGAGCTTTAAGAGTCTGACCTCATAGTTTATTTTTCTTACACATTTAAGTGCGGTAAAACTTTGGGGAAAAAATTTCCATGTGACGACAAAGCTTCAGGGTGGGCTACATCAAAACTCCCTATAGCAAAGCACCTGTGACCTTTACAATTAGAATGAGTTATATTGACTGATAAACAGTGCTTAGGGTAAGGACCTCAGGAGGAAGGATTTATAATAAGCACGAGAATAGATTCTATTGATGTAGCATGCAAAGCACATGGGGCCTCTTTGATAAGGAAGGGTTCTATGCATTGAGCGACAAAGCTTAAGATTAAGGCCTAAACAATGCTCAGGATTTGGGGGATTCAGATAAAAGCTGGCTCCATATAATGGCAAAAAGATCACCAGTTTATTAGACAACATCTACTCCAGCCTTCCCAGTGAAAAGGCATCGTTTCCTTTCCTTGAAGAAAATAAACCCCCGTGTTTAACAATTCTGGTTCCTCCAATACTTTCTCTAAGCTGTGCCTTCTGCAAGTTCCTAGCCCATTGTTCAATCAGCATAAATTGATCAGAAAGATTACTGCATCTAGGAGCTTTGTTGAACTTGAAGTTGAAATGGCACTTAGAACTTTCTGCAAACACTTCTCCTCTACTGCAACCATTAACAGAAAACATCCATGCTCTGGGGACCTTTTACCTCCTTTATACCTTCCCTTCATTTCTTCATAACTGCAAATTAACTGTCCTCTCTTGGTTCCAGTTATCATTAGGATTTTTTTTCCCAGAGAAAACAGCCCAAGGGCAAAGGAAAATTTCAAAATTACAGTTATACCAACAGCTTGAAACTTTTCTCCTCTTTCAAATGAATCATGAAAACATAAAATGAGTATTAGCCTTGCGTTGAGAGAAGTTCAATAAAAAGCTGAAGTAAAGTGGGCTTCAGATTTGAAGGCTGTGATGAACTGGGAGGAAAGAGTCTTCAAGCTGTAGAAGCAGCTGGGGCCATAGAAATATTATTGCAAAGAAATGGGTCATACTAATGTCAAGTGTTCTGTGTATTGTCCAATCCATCTACAGTGCATCAACAAGCTTTTTTCTAGAAGTGTGTAGAAAAAATACTCGGAGCTGAGATCTGTAGCCTTAGGCTTCTAAAGATGATATCTGCTTGTTGTCATGGTAACTCCCAGAGCGCCATCTTTAAAAGCACTGAACTCAAGAAAAATATACAGTTAGAAATTTAGCCCTAAAGCGGATCTTCCACTTGCCCATTTACCTGCATATCTCTGGTCCTTGAAAGCTTTGCTTCTGGCTTTTATTTACATTCAGTGTTCCAGGAAATAAAGAATGCAAAGCAAGCAAACAAATGTTGCAATGTCGTGTGGTCCTGCATTAAAAAATTTCCATATCACTTCTCTGCCTTACACAAAGCAGAAATTATCCATGATATATTTTAGCTTTCAAACTAAATGAGCACTGGTCCCACAATCTAAACAATATTTGTTTTCTTGTTTATTTTTCCTTTCTACTGACTTTTTATATCTGAACTTTTATTTGGAAACTACAAGGTCAATAGATTGGAGAAATAATGAACTTCTTTGCTATTGCATGTATTTTTGTGTGTCAGTTGAGGATTTACCTAGTTAGAAGTTTGTGTCTTCACTTACCGTCTCAGCAGCTGCTGTCCTCTAGGGTTCTCAGACAGATGAGGAAGGTCCCTCATAACCCTTCATACCTCAAAAATTAAAACATCTACATACAAAGTACAGTAAATAGAATCCCAGTGCAGTGGTAACAGCACTGGAAGAAGCTAAGAGGTCATCAGCTCTGCTCTGATATTATTATTATTATTATTAGTAGTAGTAGTAGTAGTATTTAAATAAAAAATGAAACAGAAATAAGAGTGTCTTGCCCATAAATCTGTTCAGTTAAGAACAAGATCTGGGTGCTGTAGAAATGGTATCTTACTTAGGGTTACTATGACTATGATGAAACACCATGACCAAAAGCATCTTGGGGAGAAAAGGGTTTATTTGGACTGCACTTCCACATCATTGTTCATCAGTGAAGAAAGTCAAGGCAGAAACTCAAACAGCTCAGGGACCTGGAGGCAGGAGCTGATGAAAAGACCATGGAAGTGTGTTGCTTATTGGCTTGCTCCTTTGCTCAACTTGCTTTCTTATAGAATCCAGGACCACCAGGCAGGAATATGTATGGCACCACTCACAACGGGTTGGAGCCTCCCCAACCAATCACTAACTAAGAAAAAGCCCTGCAGCTGGATCTTCTAGACACATTTTCTCAATTGAGGTTCCCTCCCTTCAGATGACTCCAATTTGTGTCATAGTCATATAAAACTAGCCAGCACAATTGACCTCTTGTCAACTTCGTTACGTTGTTGTGCAGACAATTCAACTGGTCTGTCCTTAGGGTCCTGACAATCTCCTATGTCACTAACTACATCCTATGTCATCACCTAAGCCAGGTTCTCTAGATATTACGCACCTGCCACTCCTGCTTTCTTTGGCTCGGTTTCTCTCCCCTTTCCTGCTCTTTTTGATTTTTCTCTTGGAGCACCCAACCATTCCCCCTCTTTCTCTTCTCCTACACTCTCCCACTGTCTCTATTGCTGTTTCTCTTTCTCCACACCTATACAATAAATGACTTCTTAGTAGATTTGTTGAGTATGTGTGACATTTTAAAATATATCATAGCAAACTTGACTTTTAAACACATCACTATTAAGCCACAACCTTTTCTTTTTTGTTCATCTCCAACATCACACACAAATGTCAATACCAAAATATAAAATGTTTAACAAACCTAAAAAACACCACAGTCTTTACAAATTCAAAAGGTTTTAAATTCAGTTGTTGGAGTGATATTTTTGTGTAAAGTTTGTCTTTGTATATTAAAATGCTGATTTCTGTGCCGGCAGAGAGCTAAATACAGACCACTTTGGTATTGTTAAGAATCACCTGTCTCAATGTTTGTAAACATTGTTTTCCATCATATTCTGACTGGTTGAATAAAGAGCTGTATGGCTGATAGCTGAAGCAAGAGAGAGACAGGACTTCCTAAGAGGCAGGGACTCTGGGAAGGAAGCACAGCACAGGATTGGCCAGCTGGATGTAGAAGAAGAAACAGCTTGCTGGGACTGAGAACCTGCGGAGAGATAAAGAACCATGTGGCAGAGCATAGATTGAACATATATCATAAGAGCTAGTTGGGAACAACAGTAAGCTAAGATCTAAAACTATTATAAATAAATATAAATATTCAGAGCTGGGGTGGACTTAGAAAGTTGAATGATTCATTCAGTCTCTTTAAAAATCCCAAGTCTCTTCTAAAATCTAAAATATTTTTTTAAAAAAAATTCAGTCTCCCAATATGAGCTCTTGGAAAATCAAATATAAGTTAGATACTTTCTTACTACAAGAGGGAAGAACCAGGGCTCAGTCACCATCATATCAAAGCAAAGTCAAACTCTAATAGCGTAAATCTCCATGTTCTAGGATTGACTCATGATCTCGGTATTCTTCCAAGGGTCACTTCTCTGGCTCTGCCTTCTGCAGCACACACTCGGTTTATTGTCCGAGCTTGGTCAGGCTCTACCCCACTGCTGCTGTGGTTCTTGGTGCCCATCCCATGGTACTAGCACCTTTGAAACACCATCCTTCATACTTCTGTCTTGGCTAGGGTTACTATTATGTCCATGAAATACCATGACCAAAATCCACTTGGGGGAAAAGGGTTTATTTCATTCACAATTTCTTGTAACAGTTCATCATCAACAGTGAGAACAGGAACTCATGCAGGGCAGGAACCTAGAGGCAGGAGCTAATGCAGAGGCATGGAGTAGTGCTGCTTACTGGCTTGCTCCAATGGCTTGCTCAGCATGCTTGTTTTTAGAACCCAGGACCACCAGTGCAGGGATAGCACCACCACAATGGGCTGGGTCCTCCCCCCATCAATCACTAATTAAGAAAATGCCCTATAAGCCTGATATTATGGAGGCATTTTTAAACTTAATGAATTGATTTTACATCCTGACTGCAGGTTTTTTTTTTTTTTTTTTTTTTTTTTTACCTTCTATCCTCTCCCTACTGCCCCTCCCCCATACACACACCATTTTTTTCTTTGTTTCTATTCAGGGAAGGGCAGGCTTCCCATGGATATTAACTAGTCCTGGCATATCAGGTTGCAATCAGCTTAGGTGCATCCTCATGGAGGTATTTTCTTGATTGTGGTTTCCTCTAGGCTTGTGTCAAGTTGACATAAAACTATGCAGTACACAGCTGAAGAGGGTATCAACATGGGAATAAATACCTAATGTGCTGTGTTAATAAGAATAATCTTAAGTGTATGTTGCATAATGGTTCAGCAAGACCTTAATGAGAACAGGTGAACAGCCATAGTATAGCATAATTAGTAAGAGGAAGGAAGGTCTTGTTAGGTTGTTTAATGTACATGATTGTTGGAGCAATTCAGCCAAGTTTAATGGGCTTTGCTGTTTTTATTTACATAAGTCAATGTTCATGAAAGGTATTGGTAATTGTGTGTCTTGCTTATAAGAATTTGCCTGTCAAGTGATTTTTTTAAAAAACTCATTCTATGAAGCAACAGTCATCCTGATACCTAAACCACACAAAGACCCAACAAAAAAAGAGAACTTCAGACCTATCTCTCTTATGAACATTGACACAAAAATACTTAATAAAATACTTGCAAACCGAATCCAAGAACACGTCAAAGATATCATCCACCACGAACAAGTAAGCTTCATCCCAGGCATGCAAGGGTGGTTCAACATACAGAAATCCATCAATGTAATCCACCACATAAACAAACTGAAGGAGAAAAACCACATGATCATCTCCTTAGATGCTGAAAAAGCTTTTGACAAAGTCCAACACCCATTCATGTTTAAAGTCTGGGAGAGATCAGGAATACAAGGCACATATCTAAACATAGTAAAGGCAATATACAGCAAGCCGATAGCCAACATCAAACTCAATGGAGAGAAACTTAAATCAATCTCACTGAAATCAGGGACAAGACAAGGCTGCCCACTCTCTCCCTACCTCTTCAACATAGTACTTGAAATCCTAGCCAGAGCAATAAGACAACTAAAGGAGATCAAGGGGATACAAATTGGAAAGGAAGAGGTCAAAGTGTCACTATTCGCAGATGATATTAGCGACCCCCAAAATTCAAACAGAGAATTCTTCCTGCTGATAAACACCTTCAGCAAAGTGGCAGGATACAAAATCAACTCAAAAAAATCAGAAGCCCTCCTGTATACCAAAGACAAAAGGGCCGAGAAAGAAATCAGGGAAACAACACCCTTCACAATAGCCACTAATAACATAAAGTACCTTGGGGTGACACTAACCAAGCAAGTGAAAGACCTGTTTGAGAAAAACTTCAAGTCTCTGAAGAAAGAAATCGAAGAAGATCTCAGAAGATGGAAAGATCTCCCGTGCTCATGGATTGGTAGGATTAACATTGTGAAAATGGCCATCCTGCCAAAAGCAATCTACAGATTCAATGCAATTCCCATCAAAATACCAACTCAATTCTTTACAGACCTTGAAAAAAAGATTCTCAGCTTCATATGGAGAAACAAAAAACCCAGAATCTCCAAAACAATCCTGTACAACAACAGATCATCTGGAGGTATCTCTATCCCCAATCTCAAGTTGTACTACAGAGCAATAGTAATAAAAACTGCATGGTATTGGCATAAAAACAGAAAGGAGGATCAATGGAACTGCATAGAAGACCCAGAAATAAACCCACATACCTATGAATACTCGATTTTTGACAAAGAAGCCAAAACCATTCAATGGAAAAAAGACAGCATCTTCAACAAATGGTGCTGGTCCAACTGGATGTCCACATGCAGAAAAATGAAAATAGATCTATATTTATCACCCTGCACAAAACTAAAGTGCAAGTGAATCAAAGACCTCAACATAAAACCAGATACTCTAAATCTGTTAGAAGAAAAAGTGGGGAACAGCCTAGAACTCATTGGCACAGGAGACAACTTCCTGAACAGAACACCAACAGCACAGGCTCTAAGAGCAACAATCAATAAATGGGACCTCATGAAACTGAAAAGCTTCTGTAAAGCAAAGGACACTGTCATCAAAACAAAACGACTGCCTATAGATTGGGAAAGAATCTTCACTAACCCTTTATCAGACAGAGGACTAATATTGAGTATATACAAAGAACTAAAGAAGCTGAAAAGCAGCAAACCAAGTAATCCAATTAAAAAAATGGGGAACAGAGCTAAACAGAGAATTCTTGACAGAGGAATATCAAATGGCAGAGAAACACTTAAAGAAATGCTCATCCTCTTTAGCCATCAGGGAAATGCAAATCAAAACAACCCTGAGATATCACCTTACACCCATTAGAATGGCCAAGATAAAAAACTCAAGGGACAACACATGCTGGAGAGGTTGTGGAGAAAGGGGAACCCTCCTCCACTGCTGGTGGGAATGTAAACTGATACAACCACTCTGGAAATCTATCTGGCGCTTTCTAAGACAATTAGGAATAGTGCTTCCTCAAGACCCAGCTATACCACTGCTAGGTATATACCCAAAGTTTGCTCAAGTACATAAAAGGGATATTTGCTCAACCATGTTTATAGCAGCCTTATTTGTAATAGCCAGAACCTGGAAACAACCCAGATGTCCATCAACGGAGGAATGGGTACAGAAATTGTGGTATTTTTACACAATGGAATACTACTCAGCAATCAAAAAGGAGGAAATCATGAAATTTGCAGGCAAATGGTGGGATCTAGAAAAGATCATCCTGAGTGAAATATCCCAGAAGGAGAAAGACAAACATGGTATATACTCACTTATATAGACCTATAAGATATGATAAACATAATGAAATCTACACACCTAAAAAAGATAATCAAGAGAGCGGACATGGGGTAAGATTATCAATCTTCGTTTAGAAAGACAGATGGGATGCGCATTGAACATATGACAGGAGTCTACTGAGCGCATTTGAGAGACTCTAACTAGCAGTGTTTTCAAAGCAAAGACTCATGACCAAACCTTTGGCAGAGTACAGGGAATCATAAGAAAGAAGGGGAGTTAGTCTGATGAGGAAAGGATAGGAGCTCCACAAGGACCAAATATATCTGGGCACAGGGTCTTTTCTGAGACTGACATGCAACCAAGGACTATGTACGAATGTAACCTAGAACCTCTACTCAGATGTAGCCTGTGGTAGCTCAGTAACCATTCCCATAGTGAGGGGAACAAAGACTATTTCTAACAGGAACTCAATGACTGTCTCTTTGGCCTCCCCATCCCCCAAGGGAGGAGCAGTCCTGTTAGGCCACAGAGGAGAGCTTTGCAGCCAGTCCTAAAGATACCTGATAAAACAGGATCAGATGAATGAGGAGGAGGTCCCCCCTATTAGTGGACTTGGCAAAGGGCACGGTGGAGATGAGGGAGGGAGGGAGGGACTGGGAGGGAATGAGGGATCGGGACAAGGCTGGGATACAGAGTTAATAAAATGTAACTGATAAGGAAAAAATAAAATTAAAAAAATAAATTTTAAATAAACAAAAGAGTAATTTCCCTTTATAAGGCAAGTAGGGTTTTACTTTCAAATTGTTCCTACAGACAAGTGTAAGAAGGCCTAAGTTCTAAGTTTGTCCACCATTTTGAAAGTTACTATTATTAAGCAACAAATAGACATCAGACACCTTAGAGAGCCAAATTGTAATTAGTTTCAAAGTCCCCCCCAAGTACATATCATGACACTGAGTCTCACAGGCTGGAGGAGTATCTGGAAAGATGAGGCACTAGTCCTGAGTCTTGATCCCTGTTCTTTTCTCTGTCTCTAATGGTACCCCTAAACTGACAACAACTTCGTAATTATGAAGAAATGTCTAGATGGTAACAGGTTCCTAGACCATGCTAATTTTATATCATTGTTGCAGTTAAGGTGCCAGGGAGAGCAATACTTCAGACAGTGTTAGACAATAACCCATACAGCCATTCAAGTTCTGGAATTTTCCAAGACAACAACCTTCTGATTATTTATTTTTTAGTGCATTTGTGTTGATTAAACAATGGAGTTGAAAACCATGTGGTGATGGCACATGCCATTCATCCCAGCACTTGGGAGGCAGAGGCAGGTGGATCTCTGAGTTCAAGGCCAGCCTGATTTGCATGGTGAGTTCCAGGACAGCCAGGGTTACACAGAGAAACCCTGTCTCAAACAAAATAAAACCAATGGAGTTGGGAATTATGCTAGTTTTTCTTCGTTGTGACAAAATACTTGAGGCAAAAAGAAAGAAGGAAAGCTTGGTTCATGGTTTCATTCTGTGGTCATAGGGCTGTGTGGTACCATTACTACCATTGTAGCTCACTAAAGTTATCTTTTACGTAAGGCATTTATTGGGTGTAAAAACCTGCTTGAGGATTTGAATGAATTCTTCTTTCCCATAAACTGTCATCTGCTAGCCTGCAACTTTATTTACCAGAGGGAACACATTCTCTTTTCTCAGAGTGCTGCTGCTTTTCCTCCCAGGAATCACAGCACAACACCTTGTCAGTTCTTACTTAGGATGTGGTCTCCTCTATTTGGATGCTGGGTCATTTCTCAGGGATAGGAGATGGCAATAGGACTTTGAAGTTCAACTCTACCAAATCATCACTTTTAAAAGCTACTATTATTAACCCAGTAAGTAAACAGGGCACTCTATTTTCCTGCTATGTAGATAAGAAATATCAAGCAAAGGAAGAAAGAAAGAAGATAAGGAAGGAAGGAAGGAAGGAAGGAAGGAAGGAAGGAAGGAAGGAAGGAAGGAAGGAAAAAAAACAGAGAGAGAGAGAAGCAAGCTTGTTAAGTTAAAAATCTTCATGAAAATCTAAAAAATTTCAGGTCTACTTTTCTTCCAATGATGAAATTCCAGTTACCAAGAGACTTGCTAATTCTGTGGTGATAGCCTGTCTCATATGAATGTATAATTTCCTAGCAAGATTTTTATCCTTTAGAACTTTTTGACCTCGCCAGTTAATTACTGTCCTAGAGATGTTGGCAAAGTGACATAGAGCTTTTGCAGTGTGAGATTTAGCACCGTCCCCCACATTTAAGCACATGAATGGTGTTAGAACATGATTCTGTAGTGTTAATTACTACAGCACCTGAGAGGGTCTCATTTTCTCCACAGTTTATTTTATGCCTTTGTTCTACTGATTATCAGAAATGTCACTAAAAGTTTCTTTTACGAAAAATTAAAAGGCATATGTTGGGGACAGTGTGTGTGTGTGTGTGTGTGTGTGTGTGTGTGTGTGTGTGTCTGGTGGGTTGTGTACTTGCAGCTTAAAATTATTTAAAAAGAAACTGGAGAATGGCTCACTGTTGAAAGCACTGGCTGTTCTTCCAAAGGACTCAGGGTAATTCCCAGAATTAACATGGCAGCTCACAACTATCTAACTCCATTTCCAGGAAAGTCAATTTTTTTTTCTATGACTTCTGTAGGCATTAGGCACACATGAAGTGCACAGGCTACACACAAAACTCTCATAGACCTAAGATAAGTAAATTAAAAAAAAAAAAACTGGGTAAAATTTCCTGAGAAGATAGATAATCCAACAGTTACTCAGAAAAGAATGTAGTAAATATTTATTACTCACTGAAGAGTCTGCATGAAGTCAAAGGAAAGAGGCAGAAGTACTCATATCTCTGTCTTCTATTGTGTTCTCAGAGGCATGAGTTTCCTTTGGCCTCCTCTATGTCTAGAAGCACATTAACATTTAACTCCCCCTATACAACTGGAAAGGGAGTGGTAATAACATGTGGAAGGACACAAGCATGAGTGTGTGCATGTGTGTGTATGTGTGTGTGTGTGTGTGATACAGAGGCACATATTACAGAGAGAACAGAGCTAAGAGCAGGTAGGGTTGTGAATTCATGGCCAGAAGAAAAGGGTGAAGAATCTGTTAGGAGGAAATGAGGAAACTCTTGTAAGATCCAGAAGTAGAAGAAAGGCTTGACTCAAGATACCGACTCAATAATGCCTAGAGTTGAGGAATGCTTTTCCAGACAGTGCCCATGCCTATTACCTCAGCCAAAGGTTAGCAGGAGAGATTCTTGATTCTCTCCTCTCCCTTACCCACCTCATTGCCAAGTTCTCTTGATCTCTAACAGCCCAGTTCCACACTATCTCCACCTTCTTGGCCACCAGTGAAATTCTGGTCCACTTTAAATACCTTTCTGTCTCTTTCTTGAGAAGGTCTGCATCACAGACATTTTTCTGAAACAAATTCAATCAAATCAACCTCAAACTTAAGGTTGTTTGAAGTAATTAAGGGACCTGACTCATATCTCTCTAAAGATGGGATACTTGCTTGCATCCTGGAACTGTTGAATGGTATTAGTGTAGTAATTTGAATGCAAATGTCCTCCATAGGTCCATAGGGTGTGGCACTACTAGGAAGTGTGGCCTTGTTAGAGTAGGTAAGACCTTGTTGGAGGAAGTATGTCACTGAGGGAGAGCTTTGAGGACTCAGATGCTCAAGCCAGGCTCAGTGTCACTCCCCCTGCTGCCTGCCAGTCTAGATGTAGAACTCTCAGTTCCTTCTCTAGCACCATGTCTGCCTGTATGTTGCTCTGCTTCCCATCATGGTGATAATGGACTAAACCTCTGAACCTGTAAGCCAGGTCCAGTTAAATGTTTTCCATTATAAGAGTTGTGTTCATGCTGTCTGTTTACAACAACAGGACACTGACTAAGACAGTGTGGCACAGATGACTCTAGGTTTTCCAGTCAGGCACATTTACAATTCTGGTGTTCTGCTCAGTGTCTTCTTGTTGCAAAGAGTCCCTGTACTACAATGACAGCTAGTGACTAACCTTTTGGGATCATAGGCCTAGAAGCTCTGGACTACTTAACTCAACAAGAGTGGGTCATAGGGGGCTCTGTATAAACTCAAAGTCAGGTTGTCTTGTGGTTCCACAGGCTGATATGGTTCCTATTAGTATAGCCCTCAGGTGGGCAGTCAGAGTGATGGGGACTCTTGGAGGATATCTGAAAGATTCTATATGTCTTAAGGATAAAGGCTTGTGGTTGAAGTGGGCCTATCTTGGGAGAAGATTCACCCTGTCAATTGGGTGTTTCATACCATGATCTTTAAGTATAAAGATTGTACAAATCATAAGAATTGCTAGGGAGAAAAACACCTCTTCCCTATGCTGGAGTGGGAATCTATCCCTAGTCTAAATCATACATATACTTATATCACACACACATTAACATACAGATGAAATTGTTCAGCCATAGCAGGAACAGGAAAACTAGTGTAAGCAGCATTGGGGCTAAGCTGTTAAAAGTCATATTAGTGTGGTTCTGGGAAAAGCCCTTTCAGAAGATTTGCTTAAATGCAGACCACAGATAAATAAATCGGATCTAGATAAATCAGTGGTATGCCTGTGGATATTTTTGAAACTTCTTGCACCAATTTGTTGTTGTTGTTGTTTTAAATGAAAATCTCAACCATTCTATTTTACTAGTAAAGACTCAGGAGCCAGATGCTGGGGTGAAAACCTGCTAGCTCAGGGAGGCAGAGAAAGTATCTAGCAAAAACAAAAACCGAAAATGCTCACTAGCTCAACTGACAGCCCAGGAGGAAAAGGCCAAAAAACCCAAGGCCAATGGCTTATTAGCTCAAAGACAAAAAAAGCCAAGGAGCTGAGGCACTGAGGCCTAAGCTAAAGCCAGGTCTTGAGCTAAAAGCTCTTTTTTCTTCATGCCATCTTAAATGCCCCTCAACCTAAAGTCCTATTCTTTAATCCCTATCAGCTGGTTTCTTGCACTGCCTCTTGGCCTAGGGTAAACTTTATTAAATCCCGTATACGGAAAGCTCTTAGATTAAAGGTATGTGCGAGGACTGGGTGACCCATACCATAATCACCTGTTTCCAAAAAGTCCTTGGGTTAAAGGTGTGTGATAGGGATTAACCACATCAAACAGGAAACAGGGTTCTACAGTTCACAATTTTGGGGTTCACAATGGGATCAAATATCCTATAACACCAATTGACTTTCATAATTTGCCCATCCATTGTGATTAGAAAGAAAATCACCTTTCCTCACCATTTCCCACACAGAGATTTGATGGTGGCAAAGGCCACAGTGCTTTCTGCTTTTCTCCTACTAGAACACCTGTGAGAGGAAGGGAGCTTCTGATCTCCCTTGGGTGGCAATAAAAGGCTGTCTGAAGTAGCAAAGCCAATTCTCTCTCTCCAGGGTGTGCGAATGACAGAATTAAAAAGAGCGTTAAACAAGAAAGTGAAGCATTACACATGAGCCAGAGAGCACAGGGCTGGCACCCATTCCACCCTTTAACTATTATCATAGTTAGGGTTTCTCTTGCTGTGATGAAACACCATGACAAAAAAGCAATTTGGGAGTAAAGAGTTTATTTGTCTTAGACTTCCATATTGTTGTTCATCATAGAAGAAAGTCAGGACAGAAACTGAAACAGGACTGGAACCCAGAAGCAAGAGCTAGGGTAGAGGCCATGGAGGGGTGCTGCTAACTGTCTTGCTTCCCAGGCCTTGCTCATCCTGATTTCTTATAGAACCCAGGACCTGTAGCCTTGGGATGGAACCACACAATGGGTTGGACCCTCCCCCATCAATAAATAATTAAGAAAAGCCTTAAACCTGAATATTATGAAGGAATTTTCTCTATTAAGGTCCCCTCAATTCAGATAGCTTTATTTTATATGCCAAGCTGACATAAGACTAGCCCGCACAACTGATCCTTTGTCAACCTGACACACACACACATCACTATTAAGCCACATTGCTCCCTTCTTATTCATCCCCAAGATCTCATAGTGAAAACAAATAACTATAAGAAGTGCCATAATCTTTACAAACTCAAACACATTAAATTTTCAGTCTCTTTAAACTATTCAATCTTTTTAAAAATCTAAAACCATTTTAAGAAGTTCAAAGTCTTTCAGCTGTGGACTCCTGTAAAAATCAAAATTGAATTAAATACCTCCTTCAATAGGGAAAAACAAGGTCGCAGTCCCAAGCTGAAGCAAGCAAATTCAAGCTCCAACAATATAAATTACTCAGTGTCAAGGTGATCTTCTGGACCTACAAAGAGTCACTTTTCCAGCTCGGCCCTCTGCAGCACACATAGCTTGTCTTCTAGGTACCTATTGGCCCCACTCCACTGCTGTTGCTACTCTTGGTGGACATCCCATGGTACTGGTATCTCCAAAATGCTAGTGTATTTTGCTGCAACCAGGGTGCACATTCACCAGTAGCCTTTCCTAGGCTCTCTTCATGGTGCCAAGCCTCAGTTTCTTGGTATGACTTCTTCAGTCCTGGGCCTTCAACTGCCAGTGAGGCTGCATCTTTTCCAGTGGCCTCTTATAGTGTCAGGTCTCAGCTGCCCTCCATGATCCCTTGGTGCCTTCAAAACCAGTACTACCTGGGAGACTCTTAAATTGCCCAGTTTGGCTGGCAATATAGGGTCCAACCTTGACTTCCTCTGGAATGTAGCTTCTGTGTGATGACTCTCAGGAAACACTTCCCAGAAGATTTTACCTTAGAAATGCTGCTCTCTGCTCTCTTCTTAGTCTCTCTCTCTGGTTTGGATTTTTGACACAGGATTTCTCTGTGTAGCTTTGGCTGTCCTGGACTTGCTTTGTAGACCAAGCTGTCCTCAAACTCACATGGATCCGCCTGCCTCTGCGTCCTTGAGTGCTGCGACTAAAGGCATGCACCACCATGCCCGGCGATAGTCTCTTCTTAATCACTGCTGAATTCTCAGCTCTAACTGGCCGGCACTGAGTATTCTAGCAAAGCGAAGGTCTCAAGTTTCATTTTATTAATTCTGGTATCTTGTTAATCACAGCTTATTCTTCAGTCCCAACTGACCAGATGTCAGACTTTTAAATCAAAATAGCAAATGACCCTGATAGAGTCTTTAAAAGTCCCTCTGAAGCTTCACAAACCAGGCGTCCGTTCTCTGCATGCTCTCAGCATTCTTATCTTTCAAGTTCCCACAGAACACCTCACTGAGATCTTAAAATTCAGTGGCTTTTTTAGCCCAAATTTCCAAAGTCCTTCCACAATACTCCCTGAAAACAGGGTCAGGTCTGTCACAGCAATATTCCACTCCTGGTACCAACTTCTGTCTTATTTAGGGTTTTTGTTGCTGTGAAGAGATACCATGACCATGGAAACCCTTATGAAGGAAAACTTTTAATTGGGGCTGGCTTACAGATTAATGGGCTGGCTTCCATTTTCATCATGATGGGAAGCATGACAGTGTGCAGGGCAGACATGGTGCTGGAGAAGGAGCTGAGAATTCTACATCTGGATTGGCAAGCAGAAGGAAGAGAGAGTGACAGTGGGCCTGGCTTGAGCTCTTGAAACCTCAGGGTGCACCCCCCAATGACACACTTCCTCCAACAAAGCCACACCTACTCCAACACAGCCATATCTCCTAATAATGCCAATCCCTACAGGCCTGTGAAGGACATTTTCATTCAAACCACCCATCATTCTGATAGCTGTCTTCCCATTGATCTGGGGACAATTCAATACATGATATACACCACTAAATGATCAGGCCATTTTTTTCCTTTATTAGTAAGGACACTGACCATAATTATAGCTGATGCTATATTTATTATGATTTTAGACTCTATCTACATAATTGTAGAAATCCTGGATCAGAGGAAAAGTTTATAATTCCTGTATCATGAGGGTTTTTAGTTCAGTTTTATGCCAATTAGTTAAGAAAACAAATCCCCAAAGTTTAAAACAATAGGGATTGCTTGTTTTTCTGATATATGTCCACTATTTAAGTAAACAAATCAAAATAATAAATCCTGTAATTGTATTTTATGACTCTAGCTCCGAATATTCAATATTTACATTAAAGTTTCAGAAGCATATTGAAACATTAATTTTAATACTGCCAATACAAAGTCAAACTTACATAAATAATTGAGAGTAGTTATAACTAGAGCATCCAATATTAAGAACTTGTTTGTGTGTTTGTGAGGGATGGAGGAGGCACGCATGTGCCTCCCAGAATGTCCTTGCAACAGCTTCTCCCCAGCTTAACCTACATCTGTTGTGCTCAACATCTTGTGAGCGGAGGATCTACCAGCCACTAGGACAACCCTCTTTTCATTGCTTTCTTTTCCTGATTCCACTTTGATTAGTTAGTCTTATTGTTGTAAGCTTCATGTTGTTGGGAATTCTGTGTCACAGCCTACAAAAATGTCTAGAATAGAGTGCAGGCTCAATCTTATTTGTGGAATGGATGAATCTTGAGACATAAAACAAAATTGTTTAAACCGATGGATGTGGTTGGGGAGTTTATGTATTAGTCAGGGTTCTCTAGAAAAACAGAACTAATAAAAAATGGATATATATATATATATATATGGAATTCTTAGAGTGAGTTATAGGCTGCTGTCCAACTATTCCCACAATGGCTATCTCCTAACAGAAAGTCTGGGAATCTAATAGATGTTTGGTTCATGAGGATGAATGTCTCAGAGGATCCTGGATATGAAAATGTAGACTGTAATGCCAGTGAAGGTATTAACTTGTCAGAGAATGAGGGCAAGAGGGAAAGAGCATGTGCTTCCTCCTTCCATGTCCTTTATGTAGGCTGCCATTGAGCAGTGTGGCCCAGATTAAAGACCTGTCTTCCTACCTCAAATGATCCGATCAAGAAAAACCCTCACAGTAAGGTCCACCTCTAAGCTTGTGTTTTCGTAAAGTCCAGATGCAGTCAGGCTGACAGGCAAGCATAGCCATCACAAGTTACAATGGTAAAGGTAAAATGGCTGCAAAATCCACAGAGGAAATCTACTTAATAAAGAGTTGGCTGATGCTTAAGCTTACAGAAGTGAAGAAAATACAAGCAAGTAAGATACCGTGTGTGTGTGTGTGTGTGTGTGTGTGTGTGTGTTTATATGTAGTTACTTTGCCCTTATTATGACCAAATACTTGAAGCAGCTGAAGGGAATATGGATTCATTTTGGATCACAGTTTGAGTAGATGCAGTAAAAAGTGACAGAGAAAGCATGGTGGCAGGCAGCTCTACAGCAGTGGGAGCATATGGCTGAACTTTCTCCCCTCCTTATATCTAGGGAGAACTGGAAACAGAAAGGAGGGCTAGAAGTGGAGTGAGGATATAACTTCCAAGGGCTGCTCTCCAGTGTCCCATTACCTCTAAAAATGCCCCACAGAGCCCCCTTAAACAGCACCACAGCTAAAAATCAACCACTGAAATGTATAAGCCTATCATCCTTTACAGTGTGTTTACTAACAGATTCCCAAGAAAGCCATAATACACTAGTACCTTAGAGATTTCGGATCTTGGGTTCCCTCTTTTAATGCTGGTGGAGGCAGGAATGACTACCACCTTTCTGGAAAGAGAAAGAGAGGTGTTCATGGAGTCCCACCTTTAGCTGAGAACTACTGGCAGCTGGCAGCTGCTAGTACAGTCCGATTTTGCTTTAAGGGTGTGGCCCGAAAGGCTGACAATTTTCCAATGGAGGTGCTCTGCATAAACACCTAAGGGAACATGGGAGGCACAAATTGGCTCCCTGGATTTTAAAAAGCAATGAAGACCCAAAATTAGAGAAGGTAAGGCTGGTGCATCTGGGAGGAGTTGGAGGAAAGGGTGAATGTGATCAGAATACATTGTATGAAATGCTCATATAACTGATTAGAAAATCCTAAATATACATATTTGTGAATTGGGAGCTTCTGTTTCCATGGAAGCTCAAAGATTAAATTCCTCAAGCTTCATTATTATTATTGTTGTTGTTATTATTATTATTAGCTTTCACTCATTCTTCTTCAAGCAAAACATTACAAAGTTATATATAAATACAAAATGAAGTCTGGAAGATGTGGTGGATACGTCCACCAGTTCTTTAAAGCTGAAGGTTAAGTAGTATCCTAGCAAATTTTGCTGATGCACACATCCTTTAATGTGAAGTTCCAGGCCTATGATTACATAGTACAGAATCAAAAGGCCTGATATAAAAGACATAAAAGGACATTTCCAAGAACACCACTGTGTTAGTTACTATTCTACTGCTGTGAAAAGACACCACAACCACACCAACTCCTATGAAAGAAAGAATTTAGTTGGGTGCCTGCTTACAGAGTCAGAGGCTTAGTCCATTATTGTCATGGCAGGGAGCATAGCTGTAGGCAAACATGTTATTGGAGAAGTAGGTAAGAGCTACATTCTGATGTGTAAACCAGAAGAGACTCTGGGCTTGGCTTGCACTTTTGAAGCTGTAAAGCCCACTCCCCACCCTACCCCAGTGACAAACTTCCTCTAACAAGTCTACACCTCCTAATCCTTTCAGGTAGTGCCACTCCTTGGTGATGGAGCCTTCTAATCAATGAGCCCTATTGAGTCATTCTCATTCAAACCACCACAGTCACTAGTCATGGAACAGAAGCTGGTGATGACCTGAGAATCTGTTAATCATGAGGTCAAACAAATACAGTTTATCCATTTTATTCAGTTATTAAAAATTACATCCACATTTTATCATACAGAAAAGCTCACAAACTGCTGTAAATAGTCTAATCCATTTTGATAAATACAAAGAGATTGGAAAAAAATGAAAATAAAATTAACACTACATGTGAATAACTTTGATTATGTATGTATGCACACATGCATTTCTATGCACAAAACAAATATATGTTTGATTAACATTAAGTCCTTCAGGCTGGGCATAAGGTAAGAATTGATGTGGCAAATTTTTCTTTATACATCTTTGAATTATTTGACTAGTACTGATGAGTCTGTCCATACTGTTTGTTTGTTTGTTTGTTTGTTTGTTTGTTTTCCTTTGTGGTGCTGAGAATTGATCCCAGGTTTTTGTACATGGTAAGAAAACACCACTGAGTTTTATTCTAATCCCAAGTCATATTCATGGCCTATGGATGCTGCATAGATACTGTACAACCGAGTCTGAGTTTCCTCCATTTATACTCTTGTATTAAAGAAAAGAATAAAAACTTTAAAAGAAAACCACTGAAGCCATTCCTTTCTTTAAATGCAATGGTGATATCATGGAGGTAATGGTTTTGATGACAATGCAGTTCAGGTTTGTCACTCACTGCAAAAGAACGTTTAGCTCTGGTTCTCAAGAAGCAAAGAGAGGCGAGGAAATGATAAGGGATATGAGTGGAGTGTTCACCAACGAAACTCTAAAAAGCAAAATGTGTTCAAAAAGGAGATAGATGAGGGATTGGTGGTATGCCACATTATGGGAGAAAAGTTGTATAAAACCATGGAAATAGTTTCCTGGTCAAGGGAGTGCACTATCCTCCAGAAGGACAACTATTCAAGCAATGTAGGGTAGGGCTAGAGAGATGTCTCAGTGCTTAAAAGCACTTGTTGCTCTTGCAGAGAATCTGGATTCAGTTTCCAACACTCACTTGGCCACTTACAACTGTCCTGTAACTCTAGTTCCATGGGATCTGATGTCCTTTTCTGGCTGCAGTGGGTACCAGGCATATAAGGTAGTGCACAGACATCCATACAGAGGAACAGAAAAGTAAGAGGTAAAATAGGAACTAACCTTAGCTGATTAACAGTACTACCACAGGCCAGGGCACATCAATTTCAGAGGCCTAGCTCATCTCTTTGCCATAAGAACTATGAAGTGAGCACTCTCATGATGTCCAGTCTACACATGAGGCAACTGGTTCAAAAGGTTAACATGAATAGAAATGGGGGTGCAAGAATTGCTCATAACCCAAGCATGCCTGAGCCAAAGACTTCATGCTTTATTTTATTCCTCTTAGAAGCATAGTGGTGACAGACATAGGCTTCTGAGGATCCTATACATGACACATGACACACAGCAAGAAGAAGCAGTAAACAGAATTAATAAGAGGACAAGGGAGCACAAGGAAGCACTTGTGAGTCAGAATTTGGCATTATTGGAGTTATCATGGGTTTCATTTTGTTGTAAAGGTTAGGCCCAATCAGTTTCATCATTGCTCCTGAATCATAAGTTTGATAGATTCTACCACAGCACACAGGAAAAAAAAAAAGAATTAATTTATTGGATAAGTAGAATCTCTGAAGCCAAGGGGCTTTGAAAGATATGAAATGTCCTTTTACCTATCCACAAAAAAAGTAGAGCAGAGTTTGTTGTTATGGCCAATAAGCTTTTGAGATTCTGGTATCTCTACCACAGCCAGATCTTCTGAAATCAAAACGACTGTCTCTACACAGGTTTGAGATGATTCATGGCATAAATTCTAGAAAACAAAGACCTTCCTTCAGCATTTAAAGTCTTCTGAGTTTTCTCTTCTACCTGATACAAGTTTCTGTCTCAGAGAATGAGAAAGAAAATGAGAAAAACAAATAGCCTTCTCGACCAACAGAGAAAACTAGTGATTGTTTCAAAGGCACCAGCCAAGATAAAGGAGTTGTTTAGGGATTAGTTTTTTCTTTTGGAGTTCATTTCAAATCTGTTGATTAAAAAAGAAGATGGGAAAAAAATGGTGACCCTAGTGAACATAAGAGGAAGGGTAGATAAAATGATATTTATGATTGACTGGGATTTTCAACCTCAGCAGCTAAGATGATGAGCTTGGGACCATGGGAACTGGAAATAGTTGACTTAACAGATGGTAGACAGCTCTTGTAAGAGAGAACACTGTTCAGAGTGTGAGCCTAATTGAGTCGTTCATATCTGTATAAATTAACATTTTAAAAGCTGTAATATCCTCAGGAGAATTTTCAAGGTAAGCATTTCAAGTTTTCCAGATCTTTCCAATGGAAAACATATTGATAGACAAAAGTGAACTAATCTGTTCAAAATAATACCGTCCAAACTCAAACGGACAATGACTGTATCTTAGAAAGACAGAAACACTGTAGCTAAAAACACCTTTTCTTTTGAAACTCGTGTATTTTTATGTAAGTTCTGTTGTTGAATGGCTCCTTGGGGCAAACATCTGCTTATTTGAAATTTTATTAGGAAAATAACTTCATTTAAATATTTCCTGATGGTCCTCTCATGCAAATTTCTGTACACAGTCAATCCAGCTAGAGAAATTGAAGTCATTATGTATATCTAAATTAGCCTATTTTTAAACTTTAGGTACCATTTTTATATGCAACTATATGCTTAACCCTGACTATTCATCATTTTCTTCCTTTGATTCACTCGGACTTCTCCAACAATATCTACAACTTAGGCAGATGATGATGTATTGGTCCAAGTTGCTCTTGGGAACTGTAAAACTAGATACTCCTAATTGAACTGACATCTGTAAGCCTCACTTTAAGGCTGACACAGTAAAAAGAAAACGTTTTCTTTTAATTGTCATTTCTAAGAGAGAGAATTGTGCAAGAGAAGAGATAAAGTAAATAAGTCAGGGCCCAGGCCATATACAAAAAAGGAAATTTACTTCAGGTTAAACTAATGATACTTGGAGCTATTCTTAAATCTTTTTCTTTACATTCATCCATTCATTTGTTCATCCATTCATTTGTTCATTCATTCACTTATGTGTACGCACACTTGCATGTGCCATGCTGCTACAAGTAGGGAGCGCAATGGGCAATCTGTAGGAGTTGGTTCCCTCCTTCTACGGTTTGGGTTCCATGGCTCAAACTCAGGTCAGCAGGCCTGGTGACAAGCACCCTTTCCTTCTGAGACATCTCACTGGCGCATTTGTAATTATCTTAGGCCTTCTTAGTCAGCAAAGAAATTGTAGTAATTCTTATCATTTGGACATACAGATGTCAAATGCAAATGTCCCACATTTTTGAAATGTTGGCATCAAACGATTGGATTATTGATAGTTTAAGGCATTTAGGCTGAGGAGATTAGCTTGCAGATTTCAAAATGTCTTTCCATAATCCTGTAGTCCATTATCCTGACCACATCCCAATGCCTAGAAGGCACAGTCATGAAAGCCTTTTCTTTTGTTGCTTCTTCCAGTGTCTTCCTCAATGTATCTATATCATATGACTCCAGCAATATTTCTTATGTAGTTTAAAAAGTGTAAATGGTTCCAGTAATGGATGAAGATAACAAATTCATCCTTTCTCTACTTCCCATTTCCCTGTCCTTGTGAATTACATTATAAATTTTGAACCTTGTTTGGTTTACCTTAGCATTTGCAAAGTAATGGTAAAAATGTGTTCAAGGCTCTCTTGATCATCTTTGGACAGCATCTACAAATATCTATTAGGAGAGGAAATATGGCTTTGCCCATGGATCCTCAGAGAGGCTCCATTGCTTTTATGCTGTCAAAGTTGCCAGGTGTTATTTTCTATCTCACCTCAAATGTCAAAGCTTTGACACCCAGACTGCTACCCTAGCCTTCTTGCAGTAGATCAGAATTTTTTAGAGAATTGTTTCACAGCGTTAGGTAAATTCTGCTTCTAGCAAGACCATGAGAGACATTGGCAGGGTTGGAACTCTGAGAGAGTCAGAAGCATGGTGGTTTCATAGATGAAAACTGACAACTATCACCAGGCTTCGATTTTTCCCTCTCACATCTTTTCCTGCTAGTATGGAGTTTTGAACGTTTTTTTTTTTTTGTTGTTGTTGTTGGTGGTGGTGGTGGTGGTGGTGGTGGTGGTGGTGGTGGTGGTGGTGGTTTTGTTTTTTAATGGAGAGGGGACTTATGTATTCTTTTTTTGTAATCCACAAATGTATTTCCACCAATTTTCCATTCTTTCCAGAAATTTACTAAGATCCCTGGTTGGCTAAGAGGCCAGTTTTTATTCTCAGTGATACTGAAGATCAATTGATCTTTTATTTTGGCACTGTGATACTGGTTTTTGCGGGGAAGGACGATTTATGGGAGGGAAGAATAATGGTCTTGTTCTTCATTTCATTTTTTGTCTGTAAAGACCACATCTGACTGTGTTTTATATATGTAGGGGTTGAATGAATGTAGTTCTGGCCAGTGCTCTCTGTTAAAGATGGAGAACATCTTTCCCAGAAGTCTTTTCCTGTTCCTAGATTCTGAGGCACCTCTCTGATTCAATTCCCACACAGAGAGTCTTGCTTCCCTGTATTTCATGAATGCTTTGCTTCAGTCAGAAAGAATGACTCACTGTTTTCTAAAAGAATTCTTAGTTTCCTACATCTGTGTTTTTGTTCTGCAGTTCTCTCTGACCTCCCCCATGATGCGCTCTTGCCCCTGTGTCTGGATCCTGAAGCATATCTAGCCAAAAGGTATGCACTAATTAGCAGCCTCTTTTCTAAGCATCCTCTGACCTGAGCTGATTCTGGCTTGCTGCACTCTGTGATCTTGTAGCATCTATTTCTTTCTGTGGAATTTATATTTCCTGGGGTTGTACCTATCCATGCAGTGTTTTATTATTCTTCTACAGTCTCATGAAGGATCATATGTGCATCTATACAATTCTTAGAACATGGGGAGCAACACTCTTTTCTATCCCTGTTACATTCATCAAATCCATTTCTTAGAATTTTTTCTGTTTTGAAGGCATTGTTTCTTCAACAACTGGTCTTAGGAATTTTTGATATCAAGTCCTTTTTGTACTTGAAGATACTCCAGTTAAATGTTCTCTACAAATATAAGAAGGATATCAGTGTGGGGTGAGCTGGAGTTATGAGGAATAAAAACAATGTGAAACTATTCTTTGTGTACCACAGTGATATTATTTAGGTCCTAAAACACTGAATAGATAATGTCATGGTAAGCTTGCAGGAGAACAGCATGCTCATAGCTGGAAATGATACCCTTTACATGACTCCATTCCCAAGGTCCCCCAGTGCACTGGTAACAAGGCTTGTGTTCTGTAGTTGTAAACAACGCAACTCTTAGTGAGTCTAACAAACAGTAGTTATACTCTGCTTTGTGGAAGTTGTACACTTACCACAGTGCTGCTCTCTGTCTTCTGTGTTCTGGGGTGCAGGCTGGAGAGTTCCTCTGTCTGGGGTACACTGCCCTCATAGCATCAGGAATGTATGACAACATTACATGATGGATTTATAAGCTTCTGTGTTAGATGGAATATATCTAAAGGGACGAGAATGGTGGGAAACAGAATATATACTACCCTAACTCAGTAAAAACATCTGAGGAACCCTAATTTGCTTCTACTGCTGTGATCAAAACACCAAGACCAAAAGCAACTTGGGAAGGAAAGGGTTTATTTGACTTCTACTATCACATCACAGTACATGATGAACAAGGCAAGAACATAAGGCAAGAACCTGGATGTAGGAACTGAAGCAGAGACCGTGAAGCAACTCTGCTTACTGGCTTGCTTTCCATGGCTGGCTCAGCTACTTTTCTTACACATCTCAAGACCAGCTGTCCAGGGAAGGCCCCACCCACAATAAGCAGGGCCAATCATTCATCAAGAAAATGCCCCAGAGAGTTGCCTATAGGCCAATCTGATGGAAACATTTTCTCAAAGAGGTTCCCTCTGTTAGGATTTTGGAACAAAACCTGTTTCTGGGTTGCCTAGCAACTTATGAGTCATCATGTGTCACCGGCCAGATGGCCACACCTTCCAGGTGTGGTTACCTTGTCCCTTAAAGGGACAACCTGACACATGGTCCCTCTCTTGTTCTCTCCTGCTCCTGGCCTCTTGGCCTTCTCCCCTTTCTCTATCTGGGCACCCCCTCTCTCTTCCCCTCTCTTTCCTTCCCTCTCTCTTTCCCCCATCATGTCGTGTTCTCCCTGCTCTTCCTTCTCTTTCCCCATCTCCACCTAATAAACCTCTTCATATAACACCTGTTGTAGCCATCATGATTTAATTCATTCCCATCTCACCCTCTTCCCAGATGAAACTAGCTAGTGTCAAGTTGACAAAAAAATCTAACTAGCACACAAAGTAATAAGAATAACAAAAATAAGATAGTAGCTAAAAATGCAAATGAATTCCTACATGACCAGACATTCGTCACAGTCTTCATCTTTAACAGAGTTTGACAAATAAGTGGTAGGCACACACACACAGAGGTTAATTTATTAGTCTAACGACATTTAGCTAAGTTAGGTAGAGAAAAAATAAGTACTCTAAACCAGGCTCCTGGAACCCAGTAATAATTCCTAAAGTCTGTCACTCATGATAGGAGAAGAGTGTTGGCCATCTTTCCACACTTTACTAGGGGCAAGAAAGATGAGTAAGGAGGGAAATATTCAAATTAAACAGGGGTTGGTGTTAGCATTTGCAGAAAACAGCACTGAATTTTGCATTACAAAGCATTAATGCAGCTAACAGCTTCTCTATCAACTTATCTGCATTGTTGAGGTGTGAAGGGCATTGACAATGCAAGACTTCCTTTACCTTCTTGATTCAAATTGCCTGCATAATTCATGAGTGGAAATCTCAACAGGGACCAGGGAGGGGACGAAAATTGCTCAAAGTCATCTCTAATAAATTTAAAAGCTTTCTTTTCCCTGGCCTGTTTGTCAGGAAAATGAGTAAATTTGCTTAGTATTCTCCTTAACTGTGGTTTCACATCAGAAGTGGGACTTCTTTGTGAAATCACACAGTGTTTTGCTTAAAGGCTAAGGTTGTCCTCACGGTTGAAATTATAATTAAGGGAAGATGGAAAGCCACAGCGTCCCAGATATTTCCCCTCATGGTAAAAGTCGTCATGAGTAGTGACGAAGTAGTTGTGTGCTAGTAATGATTATTAAGCAGTCCCTGAATAAAGGTAATTGAGATATGAGAGTTTAAAGCCAATTAAAGTATGTATACTCTAATAGGGGACTATTCATGCCTTCCTCATATGACTAAAGGAAGAAGTGGCATGAGGTTTTTTTTGCACTTGATAACAGTTTAAATTGTTATCCCCGAGTCTATATAATCTGTGAAAGCAAAGATCTTGTTTTAGTTAAGTCTCTGCATTTGGTTCAAGAGTGATCATTGACTTATTATGGACCCTCAGCAAACTCTTATTAAAAGTATGGATGATAAAAAGAGATTAAGAAGTGAATTTTTAAAAGTGAAGATGTTGAAATAAAAGAAAATGTTCCTGAGAGAAAAGACTAAATTCTAGTTAGATACAACATAGACATATTTGGAAATATAGGCACACCTATTTCAGATCTTTACAATTAGCAGAAAGAGGGTCTTGGAAGAAAGTCAGATTTTTGAATTATCACAGCAAATAGTTTCTGAAGGTCTGTCTGTCTTACTAGTCTGAGAATACTGTCTCACAATGAGGGTAAAGGCTATTTGCATGGGAACACAATACAAACATAGAGATGTGCCATGAGAAAACCAGTGATGAGACCATGCTACTAGTGTATTTTTGTTTGTTTTTTGTTTTCTTTTTGTTGTTGTTGTCTTGGTTTTTCTACCAGGGTTTCTCTGTGTAATAATCCTGGCTGTCCTGGAACTCTCTTTATAGAGCAGGCTGGCCTCAAACTCACAGAGATCTGTCTGCCTTTGCCTCCTGCGTGCTGGGATTAAAGGCATGCACCACCATGCCTGCTTTCTCCATGCCCCTTTTTCTAGTTAGAATTGACCATCAGCTGACAGAAAAAAGGACAGACCCTTGTCCCACAAGCCCTAGAACTGCTCAACCCTCTACTTGTATACTCTTGTTTACATGATGTGTTTATACAGTTAGAGTTGGCTGCTACTGGATCAAATTTCCAAGACTTTGTACTTGCTAGCCCTGTACTTTGTCCAAAGCACTCAGACTTTATGATTTGACCACAAGGCTTTTAATATAATGAGTTAGGTTTTGAGAGAATGAACAGCTGTCAAATTGAACAATTCAAAACTAAACCAAATATGAAATTATGGCATTTTGAGTTGTTGCCAACTAAATAAAAGATAGAAAAGCATTGTTGAAGGTACCCAGGTTAACATTGCTGTTCTGAATAGGGTCTGCAATATGAGTTATCACAAAATTGAGATTTCAATAAGAGGGTTAATATGAGAGTGTGGTCAAAGTCAACAACATCTGCTATTTTGGATGTCTGTAGACTGCTTTGTGATGAGATACACATAACATTTCTCTGAGTACATTAAATATTAGGTTATACGGAGCTTAAAGCAAAGTAAAGTGAAATGACTTGCATTTTGTTGAAAAATGAGTCACTAAAGGCTCCAGAAATTGAAGTCTAGACAGAGTGAGTGAATAAAGCCAGCAACAAGAGAGCCAGTAATTACTGCACTGTCTGTGCCGCTAGAGAGGTTATCTAAACGACTAGCTCAGAAGGGCACACTTCCTTCTCCAGGTCTGTCTGCAGGCCCGTAACAAGCCACAGATTGTCTGATGCCATTGTACAGGAACAAACTTTCCACAGACAACGATTCCCATTATAGTTACCTCAAACTCACTGGGGCTCCCACATTTGCTCCTACAACGTAAATACAAACTTTGCTCCACATCCAGTTAGAAAACATGTCAAAGGAAAGACAGATGGAGCAAAGATGGAGAAAGAAGAACAAAGAACGTCAGAGTGTCCATGCATATTTAATGACAGGTTTAAAAGTTTGTTTTTATTGTTTTAAACTATGAGTATATGTGTGTGGCCGAGCATGGATATGTGCATGTGAGTGTAGAGTCAGAGAGGACGGAAGAGAGTATTGGTTCCCCTGGAACTGGCGTCAGTTGCCCAGTGTGGGCGCTCTAAACAGAACTCAGTTTCTCCACAAGGATAATATATGTTGTTAACCACTTAGGATAACTAGTCTTCGTTGTCAACTTGAGTGCATCTGGAATTAACTAAAACCAAAAATGGAGGGCACACTTCTAATCTGGATCTTTAATCTAGGAAGACAAGCTTTTAATCTAGATCATTTGAGCTGAGAAAATCCACCTCTAATCTGGGCCAAACCTTCTTATAGAAGCCTATATGAGGGCATAGAAGAAGGACGTTTTTGCCCTTTGCCTGCTTGCTCTCCCCCTTGCTATCAAGTCCATTTCTTCACTGGCATTAGAGACTACTTCTTCAGGATTCCAGCATCTACTAAAGACAAGCTGAGACATCCAGCCTTGTCAATTGAGCAACCACCAGATTCTTGAACTGTTCATTCATTGTTGGTTATTATTGGATTAGGTGGACTACATTTTGTAATTCAATCTAATAAAACACACACACATATACATATATTCATTCTATAAGTATGTTATTCTTTTTATTATAGTATATATACATATGATATGTTATATGTAATTATAATATATAATAATATTATATAATAAAATAATTTATTTAATATTGTATCTATATAATATATTAGGTATATTTTACAGGTAATATACTCTATATTATATACTCTATCTTATTCTGAGCCATCTCTTCAGCCTCCAGTTATTTATAGCATGCTAAAAGTTTATGAGAGAGATCCTGATATTTATGGAGGATGTAGATACAGATGGAAACAGCCCTTCACCACTAGAGAAGTCAGATTCTGGCATGTTCTCAAAAATATAAAAGCTGATATGAAACTAAGGCCTCCTGGCACAGATTTTTGTCTGTAGAGCCTTGCCTGGTATCTCCCTGACAGTGTTTCCTAGGCCCTCCCCAACTTCTGTGTGTAGCATAAGAGTGTTGACAGGAGCACCCTAAGCTGCTGATCCAGGGACAAGATCTTTGCTCTACCTGTCCTCTTAGTCTGTTCTGCCCTCGGCTTTCTGTAGGAAACATGCAGCCTACCAAGATGTTGACGTTCAGCATTCCTGCTGGATTCTGATTAGAGAGGGTCAGACTATGTCCTCCTTCTTTGTTGTAGTCTAATATACTGTTGGCTTTGGTTAAAAAACTGTCCGGATGCATGGCTGACAGGTTAGGGTCATAAGACTAAGTCCTGTTTCTCTTTCTTTCCATTATTAAGCTGAAGGAAACAAAGGGTAGATCAATGACTGCTTATATCAGGTTCTTTTCACTATCAGAGATCAACAATGTCTTTTTTATGGGTAATTACTGAAGCCATTTAATCCAAAGCATTGCTTTGAGTCCTGGAGATGAGAAAGGGGGTTGCAGAAGAAGAAGTGCATTCATCTGGGGCTAGGAGTTTCTGGTGTTTGATGTACTTAGGGTAGAGTGAGTTATTCTCTGTAACTTAATGCAGACCATTCTAGTATCTTTTGCCACTTAAAGCTCTTGAAGTTAAATAAGTTTATATTTTTATAACAGGCATTTTACTTTGATGTCCATATTTTGTTTTTCTGCATTCATTAGAGTTGCCAATTACCAGTGATTAGTCAGGCCTGCTCTGACTTATCTTCCTTCTGGCTGATGTCCTGTTACTGATACTGAAGGCAAAGGAATCACATCAACTTAAAGTTTTTCAATTAATTTACTTTTATATGTGTAGGTTCTTTGCTTTGTTTATGTATCACTTGTGTGCAATGCCAGCAGCTGCCGTAAGAAGACATTGGATAACCTAGAACTGGAGCTACAGATGTTTGTGAGCCACCATGTGGCTGCTGGGAACCAAACCTGGGTCCTCTGGAAGAGCTCCCAGCTCTCTGAGCCTTTTCTCTCCAGCTACCAGCATTTTTTTTAAATAAGGGAGTTTTATAATTTCAGAAGTAGATAATCCACGGAGAGAGGGTCCTGGAGAACATTTTGCATGTGTTCTGTAGAATACCTGAAATCTATTTAGGAACATCTCAGAAATTGCTAGAAATTTTGTCCCAATCTCAACTCAAATTTCATTTAACAGTTTTTACTGTAACCCAGACAGGAAATTTTTAGGTTAAATATCTTAATACAACAGAATACAAAAATATACTAGTTTGATATTTGCATGCTGAGGATTGGGTGTGGGAAACAGAGGTCTGTTTTTCTGGACTTAAACAATTATGTTTATCAAGCAGGGGGAACCTGTTTACACATAGCAAAACCACTGCAATCTTTAATGTATGATAGTTTCAAACCTGTACCGAACTATTTGGAGCAGTACAGACTTGAGTTGAATGATGTCAACGCTGGTACCATGCAGAGTGGGCGTGGCTTATGTTCAGCACCAAGGCAGTAGTGAAGTCATGTGAAAAGCACTCATGAATGTTTCCAGGGACAACTCAGGTTCAGGGCACTTTGACTCTGAATTCATTTTCGATCCTTCTATATCTTGAAATTTGTATTTATTTTGTCAAATTCTCCAGGACTCACCTCTGTTCATTGATACAACCCTCTGGGGCTTCCATCTCAGAGTTTAAAGAGCTGTGAATTAAAGGTTTGTGTCTACTTGGGTGTCAGGGACTTAGAATGTTCTCTTTGTTGTTGTATGTTAACAGATTGTATGAACAATCTTTATCAAGCAGCCTTTTAGAACAGGTCTTCCAGCAGTTTGATGATGTGACTGGCTGCTCGCACATTTGAGTGGCTGAGTTGGACAGACAGTGTCCATTCTAAGAATCTGAGAAAGCGGGGGAAGACTTGTTAGAGTGGTAGATGGCTGGATGTGTGGGCTTCGCTAGTAGGACATCTACTGGGAGGGAAAACTGGAAAAGGGCAGAAGAAAGAAGGGTAACTAATTCTCAGGTAACAGTGCTCTCTTGAGATAGTTCAGGATGACTCTGTACCAAGAAACCCAAAGGACCTTTATTTCCTTTCCTTCTTTCTTTCACCAAAGCCACCCTCAGAAATAGGATCTGATTACATAAGCACTGGAATTTTGGCCTGAGGACTTAATCACCATATGGGATATTGCTCGCAGGAGAACTATATTTAATTCCTACACAATGGATCAAGACTTGATGCTCCTCAAAGTAACCAGTTGCTGACTTCTCTAGTAACCTTGCAATGAAACACTGAGCATTCAAGTCATAGTGGTTTCAGTTAGGATTATACTTGGATTCCCGACCTCATTCGGCCCTTTGTTATGTTTGTGGCAATAAACTCAGAAAATGCTGTTTCTTATACAATTTCTAAGTTGGCTTTGGGGAAAATCTGTCTTCTACCCTACATGTACATTTCTATCCTACAAGTATATTGTGTAAAATAAGTGTAAATAATGAAACTATAAAGGACACACAAAGTGGGTTAACTTAGTTAGAGCTATCCACATACAAAGGCCATAGTCCTCTCAGTGTGATCTGTTCCAAGAAGCCCATGATGTTTTGCTGGAGAAAATATCCCTATCTTTCCTAAGCACTCTGGCTTACAACTAGCATCACTTTCTGTGTTCTTCGGTGAGGAGTGTTCAGTGTGGACTCTCAAAGAGTGTGGGAGGAAAAAGTGAACTCACTCCTTATATATCGTACACTAGAATGCCTGTCTTCCTAACTCCTAACTCAGGATGAAGTGAAATGATGTACATCCCTTAAAGGCCAGTTCAAAAAATTATACAGCAAAGTCTTGCCACTATATCCAAGGACATAGAAAACCAGAATGATAACAACTTCAGGGTGGTAGAATGATTTTAATTATTGCCTTATTTTCTTTGCCTTTATTTTGCATTGCTTATTTTGTAGTCATCTGCAGGAAAGTTGGTTCAGTCCTCAGAAAGCTAAGTGTGTGTGTATACATATAAATGCATGGGCAGGAATGTGTGCATATGTTCATACCTGTGTATACTCATGCATCTACATATACAAGTGTATAGATGTCTCTTTCTGTGTGTATCTATGCATATATATGTACGTGTGGTTTGTGTGTGTGTATCTTAGTCTTAGTCTATAAAAAGCAAAGACCAATGCTTTACTTTTTGTTGTTGTTTGGTTTTGTTTTTAATTTTTCGAGACAGGCTTTCTCTGTGTAGCCTTGACTGTCCTGGCCTCCAACTCACAAAGATCCATGTGCTCTGACTCCCCAAGTGCTGGTATTACAGGTGTGCACCCCCTCACCTGGCCCAATGTTTTATTTTTAGTAATTTAATTTTAAGGAGTGAATCTCAAGGAAGAGAAAGACGAAAGGAGTGAAGTGAGGCAGAGAGGGAGAGCAAACAAACACAGGGTTCCAAGACTGTTGTCCTTCATGATAAAAGGGACATTACTACAGTTTCTCAACAGTCTCTTCAGATGAGAAAGGGAAACTGATTTGATAAGCTCCATAGCCTGTGGATCAAAACTTACCAGCACAGTGTGTTTATACCCTCTACGCCTCAGCTACACATCTGGACTGATTATGAAGCCACCCCAGGGAACGAGTTAGGTCCTGGCAGGGCCTGGGTGGAGAAGAAGGAACCTACAGTGACACGAGGAAGGCAGTTGCAGGTTCTGGGTCTGGATGTTAAACACCCAAGGGTTTGGAGTGAGACATAAATACACACAGGACAAAACAGGTCCTAGAAGAGAGGTATACTAGACAATTTCTGCAGAGTTGACTTTTGGTAAGGGAGGCTATTTTTTTATTCTAGTATTTCAGAGAGCTATACTGAAGCCAACATTAATGAAGATAATTAGGTGTATAGAGCTGATCAAATCTCAACTTGTAATGAACACTCTGAGAGTTTCAGGCCTTCTGTGAATCAGAATTTCATCTAATATACAAGGGGTTGGGGACAAGAATGACACAGAGAAGAAGATAGAGAGAGAGCTCAGTGATGGAGCATGTTTGCCGCTTTTCTAGAAGACTTGAGTTTGGTTCCTAGCATTCCCACAGAGTGGGTGGCTTTCAGTCTTCTGTGACTCCACGCTCCTGTGGTATACACTCACTCGCACAGACACATACACATAAAGAAAAATTAAATGTTTAAACCAGTACCACCACCACAACAAAGAGATAATAAAACAGAGAAGACAAGCTAATAACGCAGAAGGAAATGTCTCCAAACACACGGGAAAAAGAATGGTAGTGCGGCTGAGCTTCACCAAGCTCAAAAACAAGCCCATGCTGAAAGGACAGAAATATGGAGTGTGGCATCTGTGGATGAAACCTACGGTGACAGGAGATGGATGCAAAGTCAGACTCACTCGTGAAACAAAAGGAGTCGTCTGTGTTTGCTGACTGCCTTATTCTTCCTCCACCTCCTTTCCGTTCGGGACCCCATTCCATTTGATGGGATGTTCACATTCAAGGCAGGTCTTTATCTCCTCTCCCCAATTACAGCCCTATTACCCTCACTCCCAGAATTGCCCTACAAAAATACTCACAGCTATGTCAACAGGCCTTAGAGCACCAGGCAGATGGTTTAAGGTTGAGCCGGGAGGGAAGCAGAATCCTGGGTTTGACAGGTACACAGCTGAAGACTCCTCAGTTTGAATTGATTAATAACAATTTAGAAACAATTGATCATGTTGATAAAAAAGGAGAAACTGAGGTAGGATGCCTTTTGGTCTGATGCCTACTGTTGTCAGCAGCTGGAGTGGGGCACAGATTTCTGTTGTGGCAACATGGCTGATACATCAGCAAATAAAATCCAAGATGTCACTGTGGATGAAGAATGTAATAGCATTCTTTTACATTCTTCATCCAGCCCTGGGTCCCTGGAGTTTACTGGCCAGGCATAATAACCCACTTGGCAAAGCTGTAGACCAATGAAAGACCTGCCAAAAGATGGGAGGTAGAAGGTCCCTGAGGAGTGACACATAGGTCTGACCTACACACACACACACACTCACATACACAAACACCCATGCACACAAAATGTGAGTGTTCTATTAATACTCACATACACAAGCAACACAAACCCATGAAGAATACCACGTGGATTCCAAAATGTGACCTCAGCAATCTCATTCCACCTCTCTTTAACTCTCTGGTGCATGACTCTTTGCTCATATCTGGTTTCCTGGGACTTTGAAGGAGAATTCGCAGTGACTCTCAGTGAAAGGAAACTGAAGCTTGAGGCCCTGGGACTGACTAGTGGTAGCAGGGGGCCAATAATGACAAGCAAACAATTTTATATCATGCTAAACCTGGTATTCTCAATCTGACAATGGAAGGATGAATGTTAGATGTAGAAGTTAGTGATGAGGCAAAAATCCTGATGACACGAGGATGTGCAGGTGGAGAGATCAAGGGAGTGTCTAACAGCACTGAAGAACCATTGTGTGGCATCTGTATTTGCTCCAGGTTATTTTTCAAGGCTTATAACCTAGCTATGAACATATATTTGTGGTGCTGAAATCCAAGCCCAGGAACAAATTTTATTTTATTTTTTAATACAAACATCATTCCTAACTCATTCTGGCACCTTTTTAGGGCTTGATGAATTGTTTTAGAGATGTTTATTGCTTTTAAACCTCGCTTTTATTGCCAAGCTTGCAGGATGTAAACTGCTTTGAATTTTGTTACAATGGTGAGTGATTAGGCACTGACATGGCTTTAAAACGGAAGACAGCAAAGAGATTTAACTGGATTAAGAGAGAATGGTACTTTTTATGTAGTTAAACTGCTTCTAGGAATTAAAATATGCCTCCCCTGGATATGTTTTTCCACTGCATAATATAATAAGCAAGAACACGGCTGTGTTTCTTAGGAGAGAGACTGACAATTTGTTCTGTGTCAACTGCAATATTGATTGTTTCAGATGGTTTTCAGCTGGGATTCCCAAGTTCTGAACAAGTTTCTCAGTTGCTGCCTGTGGAATAGATGTTGCTGAGTTTGGTCATTGATTGAACAGTAGGTAGAAAGTGTGACGCCTCTTGAAGTTGGTTTAGTTTTCGATGACAAAGACAAGCAGCTATGAACAAGTGGGTACTTCTTGTGCCAAGAGCTCTATTTTAAAAAATGTTATTTTATTTTATTTGTTATTCATTATAATTTATTCATGTTGTATTCCCCGGCTGTAGCCCCTTTTTTGTCTCCTCCCAATCCTACCCTTATACCCCTATGCTCCTCCCCTAGTCCACTGATAGAGGAGCTCCTCCTCCCCTTCTATCTGACCCTAGCCTATGTGTCTCCTCAGAACTGGCCACATCATCTTCCTCTGTGGCCTGGCAAGGCCGCACTTCCTAAGGGGAGGTGATCAAAGAGCTGGCTACTGAGTTAATGTCAGAGACATCCCTGCTCCCTTACTAGGGATCCCACTTGGAAACAGAGCAGCCTAGAGAAAAGATCATCCTGAGTGAAGTAACCCAGAAGAAGAAAGACATATGGTACATACTCACTTATAAGTGGATATTAGCCATATAATATAAAATAAACCTACTAAAACCTATAGTCCTACAGAAGCTAAACAAGGAGGACCCTACGGGAGAGGCTTAATCCTCATTCAGAAGGGCAAACAGGAGTAGGAGAAGAAAAGGAACAGGACAGGAGCCTTCCACAGGTGGCCTCTGACAGACTCTACCCAGCAGGGATTAAAGCTGATGCTGAGACTCATTGCCAAACTTTGGATAGAGCACAGGGAATCTTCTGGAAGAAGGGGAAGACAGAAAGACCAGGAGGGGATAGGTGCTCCACAAGGAGACCAACAGAGCCAAAAATCCTGGGCCCTGGGGGACCTGCAGAGACTGATACTCCAACCAAGGACCATGCATGGAGAAGATGTAGATCCCTTGCTCAGATGAAGCCCATAGGCTGCTCAGTTGCTAAGAGCCTCTTTAAACCAGGCTTGTGAGAATTTTATTGAGAGCATCAGATTTTTATACCTTTATCAAAGCAATTGCCAGGATCAATACAGTTGTAGTTGCCAGGATACAATGCTATTTGCAAACTTTACAGGGTACACATGATTAATGTGTAAGACCAACTGTCTTCTTGAGTTTCCATGCTTCCTGACTTCCAAGGGAACATACAGAGAAACATACAGCGGAAGGCTTCACTGCCTGAGGGAGTGTGTCAGTCTCTCCAGAACAGGAAGGCATACAGAGCCCCAGGAGCCATGAGTGCTAACCTGAAAAACCTATGACACATACCTCTCATGGCATCTGGGCCAGGCCAACTCCATGGTTCCCTGCAGAACCCATCTCTGACAGACTAGTTTTAATCACACAGTTAATTTATTTGGCATAATTCAAATCTCTGTTGTGAGTCCTGAAACACACAGGTGACATGTTTAATAGCTTTCTGGAACTGTGAAAAAAAATTCTTGAGAGAATCGATTTTTAAGTAGGAAAGGCTTTTTTGGTTTCTAGCTGAAGACTGGTTGGTCCATCATTTTGTAGGTTTGGGTGAGGTAATGGAGTGCGAAGAAGGTGCATTGTAGAGGGGTCCTGGGCCACTTCTGGGGGATGTAAAGGAAAGAAAGATACCAGAGCAAGCCAAAATTCAAATATCTCCCTTAAGAAAACTCCTAACACTGACCAAATTTCTAGTAGGCCTCATCTCTTAAATGTTCCATCAATGGGCTGTGGAGCCAGCTCTAGCAAAGGAACCTCTCGGGAATGTTTCAGCTCCCAAACATAGCAGTGATTAAGGCTGAAGTGGGCTTTTAAAAGAGATTTTTTTTAATTTTATTTTTTAATGTTGTAATTATATTTTAATTTAAAACACTTAAAATCCAAGGCAACCACAGCAAACACCTTAAAACCATATTTCATGAATTGAGAAGTACTAATATGAACTATGTGTATAATGCATAAATGACACTTATATGCTTATATTAAATGGGTTAAAGTAAACATTAATTTTTTCCTCATTTATTTATTTTATTCACTTTACATCCTTGTAGCCCCTTCTCTTCTCTCCTCCCAGTCCTACCCTCTCTCCCTCCTCCCTGCCCATCCCCTTTTCCTCAGAAAAGGGAAGCCCACTTTCCCATCCATCCCAGTTCATCTAGTTACATCAGGACTGAACATGTCCTCTTCCCCTGTGGCGTGCCTGCCAAGACAGTCCCTCCAGCGGTAAGTGATCTAAAATCTAGCAGGTAAGTCCATGTTCAATGCAGTCCCCACTTCCCTTAGCAGAGTACCCACTTGAAGCCTAAGCTACCCATCTGTTGCAACTTTGTAGGGGGCCTAGGTCCAGTTCACGCATGGTCCTTGGTTGCTGCTTCAGTCTCACCAAAACCCTCTGGGCCCTGGTTAGTTGGCTCTGTTGTTTTTCTTGTGGTGCTCCTGTCACTTGCAGGTCCTTTTCTCATTCCTCCCACTATTCCCCAAGACTCTCTACTCATTTACCAATGTTTGGCTGTGAGTCTCAGCATCTGTTTTGTGGCACTGTTGGATAGAGTCTCACAGAGAACAACTTTGACTGGCTCCTGTCTGCCATTTTAGCAGAGGCCCACCCTGTCAGAGAGTGCCAACCCTTGACATTATTTTTTCTATATACAAGGTTGTTTTGTTTGCTTGTTTGTGCACCCTCAAACACGCATTGCCTACACAGGGCGGGAGAGGGCACAGAATCCCCTGGAACTGGAGTACAGATAGTTGTGCACTACCATGTAGGAGCTTTGAATGGAACCCAGGTTCTCCACAAGATTAGCTAGTGCTCTTAACCACTGAACCATCTTTCCAGTCCCCTAAGAATCCATTTCCAGTCTTTGAAGAATCTATTCCATGTGCTATTTTCATGATTGTTTTTAATTTTTAGATTGTGGGAAAACGTACATAAGATTTAACATTCACAACCATTTGTAAGTGTACAACTCAGTGGTATAAATTCTGTTCACACTGTTGTGCAAACTATCATCACCATCCATCTCCTGGACTTCCTCATCTCACACTGAAGCTCCAGTCATTAAGTAACAACTCTCCATCTCACTATCTTCTAGTGCTGTGGCCTCCAGTCTATGTCTCTGTGAGTTTGACAGATGTATATATCTCAGAGACATGGTAGAGCACAGCATCTATTCTCCTGTTATTTTCTTCTTCTGAATATATACCCATCTGTTATATCTACTGAAATATCTACTGAAGAAATTTTCTTTGGTGTCCATTCCTGTTTCATGTATCAGAATCTCCTTCATTTCTAAAACACATATTCTGTTTTATGTGTATAATCGTATCCTGTTTGTCCATGACCACTGACTCTTGTCAGTGTGGTCATTTTGACCTCTTGACTGCTTCAAATCATGTGCATACAATAATACATACAATAATAATGGGCATACAAATTCATGAGCGTTCCATTCTTTGGATTATACACCAGAGGGAATATGGTAATTCTATGGTTAATTATTTGAGGAATTGCTATTCTGGATTCCATAGTGTTATATCATTTTTATATTGCCACCAGCAGTGCGAGGGTTATGCTTTTCTGCCTCCTTACCAATAATCATTCTCCGTATTTTGCATGTGTGTATGCGTTTGTGTGGTAGCACGCATAGTAGGGTGAAAAGTGGTGCAATGATATACAGTGCTCTTATTAATATCATTCAACATCTCCTCATGTGCTTAATCTGCCACTTGTGTTGTGTTGGATAAATTTCTACTTGAAGCTGTTGCTGTGATAAACCAGTCTGAGCAAAAGCAATTGAGGAAAGAAAGGGATTATCTCAGCTTACAGGTTGCAATACCTCGTTGAGGATAGTCAGAGCTCAAGGCAGGAACTGAAGCAGAAACGATGGAGGAATGCTGCTTACCAGATTGGTACCTCTCACTTGCTCAGCTACTTTTATTATACAATCCAGGGCTATCAGAAGAGGGGTGACACTGCCCACCAGGGCTGTGTCAGGAACCAGGGCTGCTTCCTCATATATCAATTACCAATTAAGAAAATGCCTCATAGGCCTCACAGATATGGCTGGCTATGGGCCAATCAGATCAGAGCAATTCCTCTATTGAATTTCTTTCTTCTCTGTGACTCTGGGTTTGCGTCCAGTTGATATCTGAAGCTCCTATGGTAAGTTTTACATTTATTTTAAAGCTTATTTTTTGTTTTTGCCACATTTTTGGAGTTCTTTGTATATTTTAGTTGTTAACCCATTGTCAGTTATAAGATTTTCATACAGTTTCTTCTATTCTGTGAATCAGCTTTACTCTTGTGGCTATGTCATTTGATGCACAAATTTTTCAATGTTCTTATGTAGTCCATTCCATTTTTTCTTTTGTTTCCTATGCTATTGTTTTGGTACCCAAGTAACTACTGACAAACATAATGCCATTTAGATCCCCTTTTAATTTTCTTCTAGTTGTTTTGTGGTTTTAGTTTTTACCTAGATATTAGAAACATCATCTTCCATAAAACAACCTTGAGATCATAGAACTACTGCTTTAAATGGGTTAGACTTTACATTCTTTAAGTGTACACACACCATTTTATTATTTAAGACATAGAGGAAAAGGCATTGCCAATACCTCTGTCTTCCTAAGGCATTTGAGAACCCCACAAATATTCACAGGCATTTAATGCTCCAATCATTTCCCAAGGTATCTCAGACTGTCTGGTGGGTCATTATATTATTACAGAAAACCTAATCTCCAGCATAATGTAGCAAGTACACTCAAAGGCTTTGAAAAGGCTTATTAACATAAGTATGGTTTATGTGAACTGATTTCTCACTGTGTTTAATGAGATCAGTTTGCCACAATAGCGCCAGTGATCTGATATTTGGAAAAGGTCTAAAATCCTGGATCATGGTCCATTCCATTTGTCTTCCTCTCTCTAATTCCCAGTTTGTTCCACTATGCAAATCTTCTTCTGTACACCATCGGTATTTACCACACACCTGATCTTTGCATACTCAACAGCAAGCAAAAGAAAACACTGTCCCATAAAGCAGGACATTTATCAGAGCAGCCCATGCAGGAAGGGTGCATCCCTCCCTGGCACCTGTGGCTCTGTTGCTGAGGGAGTCAGTGGAAACCACACAGGTGACTGAGTGGATGAATTATATAAAATTGCTGGCTTTTATAATGTAATTGAGGCCCTGGGAAACCAATTCAGGGCTATCTAGCTTTAGTCAAAAAATTGAGAAAGACCCCAGAATGGCTTTATGGTTCTGTGCCTCTCATGATTCCCCCAGGGGAAGAGTAATTTGTGCCTCCCCAGGCCAGGGCAAGCTGTTTAGAAGGCTTGGCTGGGAATAAGAGAGCAAGGTATGACATTTCCTTTCTCAACAGTCAGTACTATGATGTGACAATGTCCAACAGCTAAAAGCTGACTGGGCCATTTCAGCCCATTCAGCTGCCATCTAAAATCATACTCTGACAAAATTCTGTGGACAGAATAGGCTCACTTGTAGAAATAGACCCAAACATGGCAGTTTAAAACAAGAGAAAAAAAATTTTAATGAGCTTGGACACATCTCAAATGACAATATCTCTTAGTTTTGAGGATGTTTTCATGAAATCCTAGAGGTCACTTTATATCGATGTAAAGCAGTAGAACTAAATATTCTTGGGGTAGGATAGACTTCTTTCTTTTTCCTGGGATGTAGGAAAGTGGCTTTAGCCAACATATGCCAACAGAATTCAGCAGTAAGCATCAGAGAGGAAATGTTTGCTTGAATTTCTGGCATTATGTTCTCTCTTGATCTAACTTTGCAGCTTTGGCTGGCCCGGACCTTCCTTGGCTGGCTCATTCTTCTGCCTTGACTTCTGAAACACTGGGTTACAGAGTTATACCACCATACCAAGCTCAACTCAGTTTTCAATTATATTTACATTTTCAATAACATTACTTGTGTATGATTCCACTATAGAAACAGGAATCCTTACACTTTTCAGCCTAGGTAGCCCAGTAGGATTTCAGCCTACATTATTTTCACAGACAATTCATTGTTTCTGATGAATTCACACTGTTTACACTGTCTGATGATGTTGTGTGGTAGTGAAATGTTAGGGTGGCCCATCTGTTACGCAAATCTCACATTAGCTGTTTATTAATGTTCTCACCCATAGAAATACATCAGTCCCTGAAACCCCATTTTAAAATGATAATCAAAGTTACTTTTTAGAAAAATTAAATGGTTGCTCAGTTTTATTCCATTTTTCTTATTCCACTCAAAGCTGTAGAATTGGTAGAAATGAGTTTGGCTGTGACACATGAAGAGTCTTGGAGGATTTGTCTGGGTAGCATGTGACCTCTGCAGGTTCTAGCAGAGACCACATGGCTCCAAAGGCAATGAGAACGCAAAGGTACAGACACTCAGAATAACGTGGAAGTGAGAAGTAGCTTTGCATTTTCTTTGCCTGCTAAGCAAGGATTCCCACTCTTTTCTCTCACATGCTAAGACTATTGGCTGTGGCAGATCTCTGAAACTCAGTTCCCTCTCTAGTGAACAGGAGGATCCAGTCGAACTGGGACTTGTGACGATTAAAGAAAACAATTCTACATAAATCTCCGCATGTTGCTCAGGGTATACTAAATCACCAATGAATAATTATTTATCTGTTCTTAACCATTATTCCAAATTAGGAAATGGAGAGACAGAAGAAAACATTACCTACATATATTAAGTAGATAAGAAAAGGAAGAAATAAAATACAATAAAAAGCAGTTCTTAAGATTGCTATTAAATATAATTTATGGAAGAGAAGGAATGGTGTTTTAACAAAAACAGGTGGCCAGCTGTAAAAGACCCACCTGGTCCCCTGGGTCACCCATACTGTCTTCACCCAGACACTGGAAAGCCCTCTATTGTAGCTCTTAGTCCACCACTGAAACAAAGGTGACACCTGCCACCTATATTTTCAAGAATGATTCTCTGAAATATCCAAAGATCCTTTGGTCATTTAAAAAAAATATCTGTTTTATGATTTGAATATAAAATGTTTCCCACAAGTTCTTATGTCAGAGGTAGTTTTTAAAAAGGTTCTAGAACCTTTAGCAGGAAATGTGCTCTTGAGCAGTATATGCTGTTTGGACGTCTTTCATGTTTCCTGTCTACCATGAGGTGAGCAGTTTCTGTCACATGTTCACGGCGCCATGATTTTCAGCTTTCCCGCAGACCCAGAGGAAGCAGAGGTGCAGATTAAACATGACAGCCTCAGAAACAGAATATTTAAGTTGGTCTCTCAGGTTCTTTGCCCCAGCAATGACGATTCTGACTAACACATGGTAACACAGTCTGTGTTGCGCTGAAGAAGAGTCAAGGCAGTGATCTCACAGAGGGCGGAGCATGTAGGTCAAGGGTGATTTTCTGACTGCTAAGACCATAGGACCACAGGCATTAAAAGATCTGTTTTGTATGATGATAAAGGGATGCATAACAAGAGTAACGCTTCCTCCAAGCTTGCCTGCCATAATGGTCAATAGGACAATTCCTGTCAAGGATCTTCATTTGATCTTCAAGTTTTCAATATACACTATCATTAGTGTGGCCAACCTGGCCATCCAACTCCAGTCAAGATTGTCTAGATCAGAATACTCTGGCCTACTCAGACAGGAGGAATAGAATGTCTCTAAGCTACCATATTTGGGGGGAGCATTTACTCAGAGTAAGGTAACTGATATAGTTCTTTCTCTGTCTCTGTCACTGTCTCTCTCTCCTTCTCCTTCTCTCTCTCTCTCTCTCTCTCTCACTTTTCTTCCATCCCTTCCTCACCCCCTCTCTCTCTTTCTCCTTCTGCCTCCCTCTCCAAATCCAGACAAGGCCATGCTTTCAGTTTAGGTAGATAAAAATAAGCACAAATATAAGAATTAGGTCTTAAACTCCCCAAAACTCCCTTTGTTATGGGTATCACTTGGAAACACATCTATAAAGATGGGATGAGTCTTAGAAACAAAATAACTTCTGGATCCGTGGATGTTACTAGTGTTGTCTCAGTTGGAATTTAATTCCTCAGAGGTCTAACTAAACTATGGGATGCTAAATCCTAAGAACTAATGGGGGAGCTTGTGTCCATGGTTGATGAAATCATTTTGAGGAGCTGTGCATTGAAACCAGGGCCTCTGAGGGCCTCTGCACTCATCATCCGCATACAACATCTGCACTCCACAGAAGTTTCTAAGTCCCATCCAAAGAATAAAGATATAGAGATAATGTTCTCTTGTAGACTGGGATTTAAACAGCTTCAGCAGTGGTGATAGTATTCACAGCATGATGGTCAATGGGAAGAAAGTACTTTGTATCACAGCTTGAGCCTGAAAAAGCTTACTAGAAAGGAAGTGGGGGGGGGGGAGAAATGCAAAGGAAAAGGGAAGGACATGACCGCTCCTAAGTATGGTGGAGGAGAAAGTTTATTGTGGTTAAAAGGGAGAACATAGCCAGAGGCAGACCCATCTTGGAAAGTCCAGAGGGGTCATGACCCTGAGCCATGGGAAGAAATGGGGAGGGGAAGGAAGATGGTAGAAAACAGAACTAGGTACATCAGTCAGGAGGCCAAAGGTACAAAAAAAGGACAATTAGCAAAATGTCTGGATTATATACAGTGAAGAGCTTCTGGGGAAGGGCAGCTCAGGCCCTGGGTTAGACAGTTGGGGAAGGGGAACAAGGGCAGGGTATGCCAACCACACCCTATAACAAGTAGGGACTGGATGATGCTGGGAGAATGTGACAGCAATGCACATTTTGGTATATTAAATTGGCACCCAATCCACTTGTCCAGGGTTTGAAACTCAATAGGAAGAATGTCAAGGTTCCCTATTAAGCACAAATGAAGGAAGAACCAGAAATGGAAGGTCCACAATTGGTAAGGAGAACAAGAGTTCTTGAGAAATAAAGGTGATAAAAGGTCTTAAGCTGAAGTGCCCTGAAGAAAAACTCCATTTCTTACTATCTTACTCTATACAGATCTGGGACAAGCAGAGAATGAAAATGAACCAAGAAAACATGGAGTATGCATAATCTCAGAAGGCAAAGAGCAGGAAGACTCTCAAAGCTCAAAAAGAAATAACAGCAGGTGTCTTATCATGTCTACCACAGCTGGTGCTGTGCTCAGCTTTTCTAAAGGATAGTTTTACTTCATATCTTTGTTAATCATATGGAGAAGATACTATTATATCTTACTATTATATATCTTATACTATTATATACCTAGTATATGTGTGCCTGTGTGTTTGTGTGTGTGTGTGTGTGTGTGTGTGTGTGTGTGTAAGCTGAACAGACAGAGACCTAGGAAATTGTTGCTATTCTCATGATAACTGAGCAAATCTGGGATTTTATATGGTGAGTTGTATTGCAGAAGGCTCATCATTCTACATTCCAAGATGGGGACTGTCAATTATGCTAAAACCAGCAGATAACAGCCAGAGAAAAAGAACATGAAAGAGAACAATTCAGTCTGGTCAGGAAAGATTATTAGCTGTACTGGGGGCAAAGCCAGGGAGCTTGAGTGACAGAACTTTAGAAGGAGCAGAAATCAGGTCACGATGAATTAGTAGTCAGGAAACATTTGTGTGTTTTAGCTATGAGTTCAAAATCAGGGGATAGGAATTCTAGAACTTCAGTGAAAACTGGACAGAGCAGTGGTATTTTATGAAGCTTTGGTTATTTATTAGTCTTTGGATGGGGCAGTTTGACCAGCATGCAAGGAAAATGGGCTCAATGGGGAAGAGAGAAACAAATGACACTAAAGTTAGTTAGGGAACAGTGGGAAGGTGGCAGAGCTTGAAGTTGCCATCCCAAGAAGTGAACTTTGAATCTGAGGAAGATGTTATCTGGTTAGCAGCAAGACTCCACAAAGAATACAGAACTCTCAAGACCTGAGTCTGCTCTGTTATATGTTCTGAGCTGAAGTCTTCACAGATCAGGAATAAGAAGTAGAGACAAAAAGAAAGGGACTGGTCTTATCTGTTCTGTTCCCATCTCACTCACTCTTAGACCTGCAAGTCCTCAGATACAATGACTCAGGCCTCAGCGGTTTGCCCGAGTTATGCTCTCTGCTTCCTTTATCTGCTTTATGCCTACCCCAGATTTTCATCAAGGCTGGCTTCATTTAAGTTAAACATCTCTTCATATCTTTTCGAAAAGTTCCTCCAGCTATCATACCCAAAAGTCATATCTTCTTACAAAGTCTTATTTTTTCCTAAAGGCTTGGCACCATCTACCAAATATTTATTTTTAGTCACTCTGCACGAATGCAGTGGTTTTACTGTTTTCAGTGCCCTATCTGTGAAAAGCAGAGAAATGTATGGTACACAGCTATGGTCAACGACTGTTGGCTGAACACACCTTCAAAACTGGAGATTTGGTGTTCAACTCGTGAGCAAGGCAGAAAAGTACTGTGACTATCAGGACAACCAAACCCAAACAATGCCCCTCCCCCAAAGCTTTATCCTTTCCAGTGTGCTCTCATTGGTTATAAGGTCAAGAACAATGGGAAGTGTTTAGGGCAGTTTTATAATAAAAGACATCAAGGACCTTTGTGTAAGTAAGAAGGTAAGATTAGAGTTTCAGGGACCACTTGATGTTTCTGAAGCAACTGGAGAAGTTGGCAGTTGAGAGAAAACAGTTCCTGGGAACAGAAGACACCCCCACTTGGAAGAGATGAGAACCAGGCAGGAGGCCTTCCTTTAAAAAGTCAGCATCCACTAACGCTATTGTTTAGATGGAACCTAAACTGTGCTCCACAGGCTCAGGTTTTGAATGTTGGTTCTCAGATAGTCGTACTGATTTGAGAAGTTTTGGATGATTTAGGAGGCAGAGCCTGGCTGAAAGAAGTAGGTAAGTGATCCGTGGCTACTTCCTGTTACTTTCTGTATTCTTTCTACTGTACTGTGAACTGCTTGGGTCTACCACCTGTCTCACCAAGATGGCCTAAAACTTTTTAATCTGTGAGCCAAAACCAAGTCCTCCTTTCTTTAAATGGTGTGTAACAAGTGACACAAAAGAATTAATTTGAGCATCTTTCTCTGTATTTCCATGAAAATATGTAACAAAGCAAAGAAATGACAAGAAATATCTGGAGGAAGGCTGACACCTTTGCAATCCCAGTGTCACAGGAGGGCTGTAAGTCTGAGAACAGACTGGGGTGTTCAGGTCTCACACCATTCTGAAATGTATCTAGGGGAACTCTGTAACAAAGAAAAAGAACAACAAACAGTAAAGCTGATTGTAAATAAAAACCAGTCAATTGTTATCAAGCTTGGGGTCACAGCCTGTGCCACAAATCAGGTTTGACTACTGTTGTCACGTGCTTAAATTCTATAGCCCCCTCTGTTGAGACCTACTTTATTTTAGCATAACTGTGGCTCCTCTGTTAACACCTGCTTCAGCCTTTAGCATATTAGAAGTCATTTTCCCTCCAAGTATGTCTCTATGGTTTCATTTCTCAAACTTTGTGTAGTTTGTTACCTGGACACTACATGAAGCCCCTCAATTGCAGAACCAATCAAATTAAAGATCAGTTAGAAAGGCTTTGTCTAGCTAGTGAAAATGATGTAATATTGCTTCCTACATCTGGATACCTGGTTGAATTTTTGTTACCTGGTTGTTACCTACTTGTGGCTTGTTTCCCATATCTGGTTACAGTTTTGTTACCTGGTTGCTACCTGGTTTCATTTTTTTTTTTTTTTTTTTTTTTTTTTTTTATGAAAAAACCTGACTTAGGAGCAGACCAACTTCATAGTCTGGCTCGAGTCCAGATTATGACTCCGGCCCATCAGTTCCTGTTTACTGTTCAATAAACATTTGTTAAGCTCAGTCTGGTGTCCAAGTGGTCAGTGAGTGGCTATTCCTGAACTTGTAACAACTACCCATTCTCAATAAGCCAGTATTAAGAGCCAACTTAGAAATGGAAAACAGAAAAAGGAGACTTATACAATGTGGTCACTCTAGAAAGAGGTTCAAAGCTATTCAGAGAATCCCCCAAGTCCACCTTGGGTCTTCTGAAGTGAGATGAAGGTTTAAATAGAGGGCCAAGAAGATGCAAATCCAAGCAGACCAGTCAAGGTGTGGTTCACCAAATATTGACCCATCCTTGTCAGGGCTTTGGTCTCATCCCATAAAGTGGACTGGCAAGTTGTTAGAACTGTGTGAAATCTCCATGAGACAAGTTCCTTCTCTGATTGGAGCCTTTTCCTTCATCCAATATGGGACTCCTGGGGGAAATTCTTGTTTCTTTGGATTCCATTGTTTCAGTAGTCTTACAGTCAGATTTAGAGACACAAATGTTTTTTTTTGTTTGTTTGTTTGTTTGTTTAGAATATTATCATTTAATTTTTAAGATCTACAACACTGATAAAGCAGAACTTCAAATAACAACTAAAAGTCAATTCTTACCTTACTGCCTGATGAAGACTAGCTGGCCACTGCTTCCCATCTCCCTCCCCACCTTATTCCAGATGTGTTTGGTATACAGCAAAGTTGAAAAGCCTCAAAGTCTCCATCATGCCAGGGATATTGGTTTGTCATGTGACCAGAGTCACTGTACCAGCCCTAGCTAACATGAGCACAGAGACTGCCTCACCCTAAGTAACTCACTGAAGACTCTTACTTTGTCAGTACTCACTATGGCTGAGGAAATTGCAGGCAAATGTGCTATGTTCTTACCTAAAATGTCCCAGAAGACACTCTATAGTCTATGTGCTGGCTGTAATTATAGCCAAATTGCAGTCTGGAGAGAAGTGGAGCTGTGCAGGATATCTATAATCAGAAGATCCACCTGTAAATCCCTTGGTCACTGTTGCCTGATTACAATAGGGGATGTGTTTTCTAACTTCTCTGTACTTTGCCATTTGTATCTTTAAAACAGAAATATCAACAGTACATTGTTCTTAATACAGGTGTAAGAAGTCAACCAAGGCCTTTTGAGATGGCTCAGTTGGTGCAAGGTTTGCTGCACAAGCATAAAGACCTGAGTTCAGATCCACAGGACCCATGTAAAACAAAACAAAACAACACAACACAACAAGGCAAGACAAACAAACAAGCAAACAAGGATTTGGCAGTGTGTACCTTTAATCCCAGTGCTGGAGAGATGGAGACATTATGACTCTTATGACTTGCTGGCCAGCCAGTCTGGCCAACCAGTGAGCCCCATGTTCCATGAGAGACTGTCTCAAAATTCAAGAGGGAGAGTAATTGAGGAAGACTCCTTATGTTGACCTCTAGCATTCACATACATTTGTACAAACTGACAGATAACACAAGTAAAATATTTTCTACAAGAATAAGGTGCTAGAAAAAAAAAAAAAAAAAACAAAACTCAAGTCAACCATTGACTTTTAGAAAAGCACATACTCTTCCTAATTTTCAGTTTTTAGTACCACAGGATGAAACTTATAAAGCCAGCACTGAAGAGGACTGATAAGGAGAAACAAAACTGCTTTTGTTTCAAATAGAATGGCTTGATGGGAGCTTTATCCCCAGCAAATTATCTCCACTCCTGTTCTTACAGTTGGCTGACCCATGACTAATTTAATTACAGTTGTTTTGTTTTTTTAAATTTAAGTGACTTTTCTTCCAGATCCTTCTACTTAGCTTTCACAGAAACTAACAATTGTCTTTCCCTTTAACTCTAGGTCATTGATATGTTAATTACCACTCCATTAAATTGCTTAATTACAACTGTAACCAGTTTGTAAACTGGTGTTTCCTAAGCAGAGAGCTCAGACAAGGAGAATAAAAGCCAGTACACCTCTAGAATGGCAGTCCCTCATCTGGCTATGGATGTGGGGCTTCTTAGAAGAGCACCTGACATCAATATGGTCCATATACCTCAGCGTAGGCACAGAAAGTCTCCAGTGAAGCTCATAAAGTGATCATGAGCATTAGTGGAAGATGGAGATGCTGGTCAAACAGCATTTGCATGAAGCTTCTGCACTTGATTCATAGCCTTTCAGTATCATGACTCCCATGGATGGAGGTCATTTAGATAATTAGGTAATCAAGGCTGTGATTTAAAAGTTAAAATTCTTTCATGCCTTGCACCTATTGCTTTAAGATTACTCCTTCTAATGGCGCTCTGTGGACAGTAGATATTTCCTCCCTGGACTTCAGGAACTTGTTCTACTTGATGTCATGACCTTGACAATGCATAACTTTCATTGCAGTCTAAACTGGGAGAAGGCTAACATTAGGTAGCAAAGTGCTAGGCGGGCTGCCCTTTAAAGGCTAACTGCAGTTGGGACTCCATGTGATTTTGCTTCAGGCCCAGAGAGGTATTTTTAGCTGATCTCAATATTCTGTGATGTCTTACAGTAGAATTCTCAAAAAGTCAAATAGGAGAAAGGACCTTTCTTTCCATGTGTTGGGTGTGCAAAGATAACACTGGGAAGCAGTTGTGCTCTCCATTTTTAAATTGCATTTATTGAGAAATAGTTTTTGATGCTGGCACAACGAAAGAAAGAAAAGGTAAGGTAGGCAAGTGTGTCACATTTGATGAGTCTGACTTTTTTCCCCCCCTAGCTCAGCAATATGAATTGTGTACATTCCTGAATTCACTCTTCTATTCTGGCAGGGAAATTCCTCTCTGATAGTTTGTCTGGAGAGAGGGAAGAAATACTGAAAAGCACCATGCAGCTGTCCATTACTTATATTGGTGCTGAGACAAACAATAAAATATTGTTTCACCAGCCACATAGATTATAGAAGTTGCTGTTACAAGGCTGGAGATTGTGGTCCTTTCTCTGTCTGTCTTTTGAAGACACGATTATCTAGTCATGCATGTTAGAGCTATGGCTTTGGTGACTATCTGTGTGAGAGGTCTGGGCACTCTTCAAAGGTCCCAGTTGTGTGGGGCTATTACAATTGCTCACCAAAGCCAACAGTGACCTATTATACAGCCAAGGGGCAGCTGGGATCTTCTCTTCCTTTTCAAAGCCACTGAAGGGATTGGTAGCCAGTTCAGAGGAGACAGCCAAATATTTAAGGATAGAAAGAATCTCTTCTACTCAGAACCTCTTGGATATATTATGCATAAACACAGTTCAGAACTCTGACTAATGTTTTGTCTCTGTGTATCAGTCTTTTCCACTCTGGGCATAAGCAAGTCTTCATTTCAAAAGACCTCGGTGATTTCCTGGATAAACTGTAAATGAAATGGCTGAGTGGAGGGAGGAAAACAAAGGGAATAGGGACTCTAAGCCTCACACATAAACTTTGTTTCTGATAGTAGTTGCATACATTTTGGTTGGGCTCAATCTATGGACTTCATTCTCTCCACACCCCTTAATGTTTCTAATGTAAATATGTTGGTCCTAGGCTGGAATTCTGGAGCAGCACACACTAGTTCTCAAAATGAATGATATTTAAACCACACATACAAACAAAATACTCAGTTTATAACAGTTGATACCTTATGACAAATTAAGTAATCCAATTAAAAAATGGGAAACAGAGCTAAACAGAGAATTCTCTGTAGCAGAATTATCGAATGGCCAGAGAAACACTTAAGCTCAACCTCATTAGTCATCAGGGAAATGCAAATCAAAATGACCCTGAGATTTCACCTTACACTCATCAGAATGGCCAAGATGAAAAACTAAAGTGACAACACATGGTGGAGAGATTGTGGAGAAAGGGGAACCCTCCTCCACTGTTGGTGGAAATGTAAACTTGTACAACCACTCTGGAAATCAATCTGGCACTTTCTCAGATGACTAGGAATAGCGCTTCCTCAAGATCCAGCCATACCACTCCTAGGAATATATCCAAAAGAGGCTCAAGTACACAATAAGGACATTTGCTCAACCATGTTTGTAGCAGCTTTATTTGTAATAGCCAGAAGCTAGAAACAGCCCAGATGCCCCTCAACTAAAGAATGGATGCAGAAATTGTGGTACATCTACACAATGGAGTATTACTCTGCAATGAAAATAAGGAAATCATGAAATTTGCAGGTAAATGGTGTGGGACCTGGAAAGGATCATCCTGAGTGAGTTGTCCCAGAAGCAAAAAGACATGCATGGTATATACTCACTCATATAGACATACAACATAGGACAAACCCATTAAAATCTGTGCATCTAAACATACTAAGCAAAAGAGAGGACCCTAACTAAAATGTTCAATTCCCATCCTGAAAGGCAAAGAGAATGGACATCAGAAGAAGAAGAAAACAGGAAACAACCTAGAAACCTGCCACAGAAGGCCTCTGAAAGGCTCTGCCCTGCAGACTATCAAAGCAGACACTGAGACTTATGGCCAACTCTTGTGCAGAGTGCATGGAATATTATGTAAGAAGTGGGAAATAGTAAGATATGGAGAGGATGAGAACCACACAAAGAGAGCAACAGAACCAGAAAATTTGAACACAGGGGTCTTCCCAGAGACCCATACTCCAACCAAGTACCAGGCATAGAAATAACCTAGAACCCCTGCACAGATGTAGCCCATGGCAGTTCAGTGTCCAAGTGGGTTACTTAGTAATGGGAACAGGGACTGCCTCTGACATAATCTGATTGGCCTGCTCGTTGATCACCTCCCCCTGAGGGGGGAGCAGCCTCACCAGACTAGAGAAGATGACTAGCCTCACCAGACTAGAGAAGGAAGGAGAGGAGGACCTCCCCTATCAGTAGACTTGGGGAGGGGCATGCGTGAAGAAGGGGGAGGGGAAGGTGGGACCGGAAGGGGAGGAGGGAGGAGTTTATGGGGAGATACAAAGCGAATAAAGTGTAATTAATAAAATTAAAAAGAAAGAAAGAAAGAAAAGAAAGAACGAAAGGAAGGAAGGAAGGAAGGAAGGAAGGAAGGAAGGAAGGAAGGAAGGAAGGAAGGAAGGAAGGAAGCAGTCACCGTCCTAGCCTCAGAGCCATTTGGGGACTTCACTAATGTGTTAGGAGTCCCTAGTGGATCAACACCGTGTACAACGGATCAGGATCTTTCACAGGAGTCGCTGAACCTTCACTCGCCGTTCCCTGTGGATCTCCAACATTTCATCACACTAACATGTTAGATAACTATGATTTCAGCCTATCTGAGAAAGGGCAGAAGGGATCTGTGTTCTGCCTGTTTCTCTCTATGAATTTCCAGTCTATAGCGAATGTAAGACATGCCTGATTTGGGACAACCAACAATTACAAGACAGTTAATACTGGCATTTTCAACCCCCACTCCAAAGACAAGTTGTTTTGTTTTGTTTTTTTAAATTTGAGAGATAATTTTTATCTTTGACTTTGAAACTTTGAAGGATGCAAGCTTTGTGTTTGTAGTTTTCCAGTGACTCCTTATTTCTCTTTAACTCTTTTGTTTATAAGGAAATAAGTCGCACCTAGGAGACAGCTGGCACCAGGTTATAACGTCCTCTTTTTAAGAGTGATAGGAAAGGTTGAACATATCAATAGCTTTCTCACTTAGTTATCTGTTAAAAATTGTAAATTATCCTTGGTGTCGTTATTAAATGTATGATACAAACGCCCAGCATAGGTAACCCTAAGATCAACTCTGTGTGTTGTCCTGGGAACTTATTTAGTACTCATTACAGATTTAGTTTCCCTTGAATAAAGAATTACTACTTGGAGTTGTGCTCAGATCATCTTAAATGGGCTTGATAAATCTTCACTCTCTCTTGTCAGCTGCTCTCATCTTCTGAAGTATTGAGATGTATAAATAGTAAACAGACTTTTCACGTTGACACGTGACCAAATGGGAAATGTGACCAAGTGATGTTCTTTTTTGTTCTCAGCAAGATGCATGCAATCTAACACCTTCATTTTCCAGACAGCAAGCAGGATGCTCAAGGAGAAGGTGAGGTGTACTTGGCAGTTCTTCAGGTTGTAGTGGGAGGGGCTGGGTGTGAGATGACAGACCACCAGACTCAGTTCGTGGGTCCAGTTGACATCCGATGGTAACATGAAAAATTGTAATTCAGACCTGCAAGAAATGTGTCCGGGAAAAAGTAGAGAATTTCTGAAGTAAAAAATATAGGCTATTTAAATAGCCTCAATAAAGTGATTTTATCAGTAATTTAAGCCCAGCCAGAACCTGGAAGAGAACCCGGCTAACTCGGGCTTTGGGTCTCTGGGCTAGTGCCACAAGCCTGCTTGTCCCGATCACTTCCCCAGGCTGATTGGTGGGCACAAGGGTGCCTGAGGCTGAGAGTCCCAGTCACAAAAACCCCCACGGGGAAGGAAAGTTGCCAGACTGGTCACGGGTCACCCAGTCTTTCCCTGGAAGGTCTCTCCAACCATGGGTACCTGCCGCCATTACAACTGAGCTCCCGCCATGCATGGATTGCAGCTGCGCGCCCAGCTCAAAATCCCTACTCCCTCTTCGGAGGAGGCAGGAGGCGTCCAGCAGAATCTGCCACAGACCACATTGTCTGTACCCCAACCCGAGATCGGGGCTGAGAAAACCCAATCCTTTCGGGCACTCCCCCAAACACCGCCATCATCCTGCCGCAGCAGAGCAGAAGGATAAAGAGGCTCACAGCAGCTTCACTGTGCCTGAACTCCAGTGCTGCTGGCCGCTCCTAGCAAACAAACTACAGCTCGGGATCTGGGACTGTGGTCATTCTACACGTCCTGAGATTATCCTGGGTCCAGCGCAATAAGGTCTAGCAGCAAGTTCTATCACCGGCGCCCCCCCCGACCCCTGGCAGAGAAACGCCAGCTCAGGATCCGAATGAGAAGCCCCAACCCCTGAGAGCACCTCCATAAGCTTGCCCTAGCGGAGGGGAAGGTCAGAGGGGAAGGACAGAGAGGCAGCCTGCCAAGGACACAGCACCCTCTCTCCAGCTCACCCAGCGGCCCCTAGCAGAGAAACCCAAGCTCTGGATCTGAGGACACTCAACCCTACCTGGTACTCTCTTGGGATCAGCAAACATAGGTTCTACCGCTAGGCTGCTTCTGGCAAAGAGATCTGGGCCCAGGATCTGGGATTGAGTACACTCATCCTAACTCTTTCCCGCGCCACCCAGGGACCAGCCAACATAACCCCTCCTGGCAGAGGGAAAGGACAAAGAGGCAGCACACAGGAAAGGAGGACACTGAGTCTTGCGGCCACAGTGTCACAGAGCTGACTGTTAGCCTACCCGTGCACTTCTGCAGCAGGACCAAAACAGAGAGTAGTAAGCAAGGGGAACCCCTGTGCATTCCAACTGGTCCTGCAAGAGAGTGAGTGAGCCTTCTAGGGAGAGATTGCCCCAGACCCAGGGCCTCTCCACAGAAGCAACCAGATGAGATCCCTGCCACCCACACCCCTAGTGTGGGCATCAGAGGGATTCTTGGGATAGCAACCCCAACATTGAAGCCTCTGCCTTGTGGGCCCACCAGGGTAATCCAGGCAAACAATCCCTGGATCTCAGTCAGAACTACGTAATAGTGGCTTGCAGGCCACTGCAATAGTCAGAGAATCCAAGCATGCACACTGCGCCCGCTAAAAGTGCACTCGAATAGTGCCAGTGTCACATTCCTTACTTAGGCAAAACTGAAAACACAGTGCACACTCCCAAAGCAGTGAACCTCTCTCATCTTCCTGAAAAAACAGTCCAGAAAACAGAAAGAGAGGATCATAGCCCAAACTACAATCTCGAGGAACAACCAGTGAGGATTATAAATAACCAGATGGCTAGAGGCAGACATAAGAACACTCCCAACAAAAATCAGGACATAATGACCTCACCAGCAACCCCACAGAACAATGGACACTTCAATTCAATAGATATACAAGAAAACGACCTCAAAACTATGTTTCTCCAGCTATTAGAGGCCCATAGAGATTAAATGAACAAAGCCCTCAGAGAAATAACCAAAGAAATCGAGACTAACCAAGAGGAAACAAATCGTGCTCTCAGAGAAATGACCACGAAAATTGAGGCAAACAGAGAAGAAATGCACAAAGCTCTCAAAGAAATGTCCACACAAATGAAGGCAAATAAAGAAGAAATAAACAAAGCTCTCATAGAAATACAGGCAATTATACCCAAAGAAGTAGAGGCACAATTAGTGATACATAGAGAGGAAACAGACAAAAAAATAGAAGCTATCATTGAAAAGCAGGAGTCCACATTCAAACAGATGAAGGAAATGGTGCAAGACATGAAAACAGAATTAGAATCAATAAAGAAAACACAAATAGAGAAAAACCAGGAGCTGGAGAACATAGAGAAAAGATCAGGCACTACAAATGTAAGCATCACCAACAGAATACAAGAAATGGAAGAAAGAATCTCAGGAGCCGAAGATACACTTGCAGAAATTGACACATCTCTCAAAGAAAAAATAAAATAAGAAAAGTTCCAAACACAAAACATCCAAGAAATCAAGGACACCATGAAAAGACAAAACCTAAGAATAATAGGAGTAGAAGAAAAAGAAGACATCAGGCTCAAAGGTCCGGAAAATATTTTCAAGAAAATTATAGAAGGAAACTTTCCCAACTTAAAGAAGGAGATGGCCATAAACATACAAGAGGCCTACAGAACACCAAGTAGACTAGACCAGAAAAGAAATTCTTCACGTCACATTATAGTCAAAACACTGAACCTACAAAACAAAGAAAAAATTCTAAAAGCAGCAAGGGAAAAAGGCCAAGTAACATATGAAGGTAGACCTATCAGAATCACACCAGATTTCTCAACAGAAACTATGAAAGCCAGAAGGGCCTGGACAGAAATCATACATTCCTTAAGGGACCACAGATTCCAACCCAGACTACTATACCCAGCAAAACTTTCAATCAACATAGACGGAGAATTCAAGATATTCCAAGACAACACCAAATTTAAACAATATCTACATAGTAACCCAGCTCTACAGAAGTTACTAGAAGGGAAACTCCAAACCAAAGAAAACAACTACATGGAAGGAAACAGAGGAAATAGATAACTACACAACAACAACAAAAAAAAAAAATCAAAAGAAGACAAGCAATGAAACTCAGTGACACCACCAACACCACATCTAAAGTAAGTAACAAGTGTTGGTCACTAGTTTCTATCAACATCAACGGACTCAACTCCCCAATTAAAGGACACAGACTAACAGAATGGTTGCGGAAACAGGATCCATCATTCTGTTGCATCCAAGAAACACACCTATGCAACAAAGATAAATACTACCTCAGAGTAAATGGCTGGAAAAATGTCTTTCAAGCAAATGGTTCCAGAAAACAAGCAGGAGTAGCCATCCTAATATCTAATAAAATAGACTTTCAACCCAAGTTAATCAAAAAAGATAAGGAGGGCCACTATATTCTCATCAAAGGAAAAATCCACCAAGAGGACATCACAATTTTTGATATCTATGCTCCAAATACAAGAGCACCTACATTCGTAAATGAAACAATATTAAAGCTTAAATCACACATTGATCCTAAAACCCTAATAGTGGGAGACTTCAACACTCCACTCTCACCAAGGGACAGATCAACTAGACAGAAAACAAATAGGGAAATAAAAACACTTACAGAGACCCTAAATCAAATGGCCCTAATAGACGTCTACAGATCTTTTCATACAAACTCAAAAGAGTATACCTTCTTTTCAGCACCGCCTGGAACCTTCTCCAAAATAGACCATATAGTTGGTCATAAAGCAAGCCTCAATAGATACAAAAAGATTGAAATAATCCCTTGTATTCTATCTGACCACCATGGACTTAAGCTGGACCTCAACAACAACAGAAATAACAAACAGCGTACACCCACTTGGAAACTGAACAACTTGTTACTCAGTGACAGCTGGGTTAAGGAGGAAATCAAGAAAGAAATTAAAGACTTCCTAGAATTCAATGAAAATGAAGGCACAACATACCCAAATTTATGGGACACATTGAAAGCAGTGCTCAGGGGAAAATTTATAGCACTAAGTGCCTGCAAGAAGAAATTCGTAACATCACAAACAACTTAATGGCCCAACTGAAAACCCTAGAAAAAAAAGAAGCAGATACACCCAAGAGGAGCAGAAGGCTGGAAATAATCAAACTCAGGGCTGAAATCAATCAATTAGAAACAAATAAAACTATTCAAAGAATCAATGAAACAAAAAGCTGGTTCTTTGAGAAAATCAACAAGATAGACAAACCCTTAGCCAAACTAACTAAAAAGCAGAGAGAATCTATCCAAATCAACAAAATCAGAGATGAAAAGGGTGACATAACTACAGACACAGAGGAAATTCAAACAATCATTAGGTCATGCTACAAAAGCCTATATGCCACAAAATTTGAAAACCTAAATGAAATGGACAATTTTCTTGATAGATTCCATCTTCCAACATTAAGTCAAGATCAGGTAGAAAGACTGAACAGCCCTATATCCCCCAAGAAAATTGAAGCAGTCATTCACAGTCTCCCCTCAAAAAAAAGCCCTGGGCCAGATGGTTTCAGCGCGGAATTATACAAGACCTTCAAAGAAGTGCTCACACCAATTCTCCTCAAACTATTCCACAAAATAGAAACAGAAGGTACATTACCAAACTCATTCTATGAAGCAACAGTCACCCTGATACCTAAACCACACAAAGACCCAACCAAAAAAGAGAACTTCAGACCTCTCTTATGAACACTGACACAAAAATATTCAATAAAATACTTGCAAACCGAATCCAAGAACACATCAAAGATATCATCCACCATGACCAAGTAGACTTCATCCCAGGCATGCAAGGGTGGTTCAACACACAGAAATCCATCAATGTAAATCCACCACATAAACAAACTGAAGGAGAAAAATCACATGATCATCTCCTTAGATGCTGAAAAAGCATTTGAGAAAGTCCAACACCCATTCATGTTTAACGTCTTGGAGAGATCAGGAATACAAGGCACATATCTAAACATAGTAAAGGCAATATACAGCAAGCCTATAGCCAACATCAAACTCAATGGAGAGAAACTTAAAGCAATCCCACTGAAATCAGGGACAAGACAAGGCTGCCCACTCTCTCCCTACCTCTTCAACATAGTACTTGAAGTCCTAGCCAGAGCAATAAGACAACTAAAGGAGATCAAGGGGATACAAATTGGAAAGGAAGAGGTCAAAGTGTCACTATTCGCAGATGATATTAGCGACCCCCAAAATTCAAACAGAGAATTCTTCCTGCTGATAAACACCTTCAGCAAAGTGGCAGGATACAAAATCAACTCAAAAAAATCAGAAGCCCTCCTGTATACCAAAGACAAAAGGGCCGAGAAAGAAATCAGGGAAACAACACCCTTCACAATAGCCACTAATAACATAAAGTACCTTGGGGTGACACTAACCAAGCAAGTGAAAGACCTGTTTGAGAAAAACTTCAAGTCTCTGAAGAAAGAAATCGAAGAAGATCTCAGAAGATGGAAAGATCTCCCGTGCTCATGAATTGGTAGGATTAACATTGTGAAAATGGCCATCCTGCCAAAAGCAATCTACAGATTCAATGCAATTCCCATCAAAATACCAACTCAATTCTTTACAGACCTTGAAAAAAGATTCTCAGCTTCATATGGAGAAACAAAAAACCCAGAATCTCCAAAACAATCCTGTACAACAACAGATCATCTGGAGGTCTCTCCATCCCTGATCTCAAGTTGTACTACAGAGCAATAGTAATAAAAACTGCATGGTATTGGCATAAAAACAGAAAGGAGGATCAATGGAACTGCATAGAAGACCCAGAAATAAACCCACACACCTATGAATACTCGATTTTTGACAAAGAAGCCAAAACCATTCAATGGAAAAAAGACAGCATCTTCAACAAATGGTACTGGTCCAACTGGATGCCCACATGCAGAAATATGAAAATAGATCTATATTTATCACCCTGCAAAAAACTAAAGTCCAAGTGGATCAAAGATCTCAACACAAAACCAGATACTCTAAATCTGTTAGAAGAAAAAGTGGGGAACAGCCTAGAACTCATTGGCACAGGAGACAACTTCCTGAACAGAACACCAACAGCACAGGCTCTAAGAGCAACAATCAATAAATGGGACCTCATGAAACTGAAAAGCTTCTGTAAAGCAAAGGACACTGTCATCAAAACAAAACGCCTGCCTACAGATTGGGAAAGAATCTTCACTAACCCTTTATCTGACAGAGGTCTAATATCGAGTATATACAAAGAACTAAAGAAGCTGAAAAGCAGCAAACCAAGCAATCCAATTAAAAAATGGGGAACAGAGCTAAACAGAGAATTCTCGACAGAGGAATATCAAATGGCAGAGAAACACTTAAAGAAATGCTCATCCTCATTAGCCATTAGGGAAATGCAAATCAAAACAACCCTGAGATATCACCTTACAGCCATCAGAATGGCCAAGATGAAAAACTCAAGGGACAACACATGCTGGAGAGGTTGTGGAGAAAGGGGAACCCTCTTCCACTGCTGGTGGGAATGTAAACTGATACAACCACTCTGGAAATCTATCTGGCGCTTTCTAAGACAATTAGGAATAGTGCTTCGTCAAGACCCAGCTATACCACTGCTAGGTATATACCCAAAGTTTGCTCAAGTACACAAAAGGGATATTTGCTCAACCATGTTTATACCAGCTTTATTTGTAATAGCCAGAACCTGGAAACAACCCAGATGTCCATCAACGGAGGAATGGGTACAGAAATTGTGGTATTTTCACACAATGGAATACTACTCAGCAATCAAAAAGGAGGAAATCCTGAAATTTGCAGGCAAATGGTGGGATCTAGAAAAGATCATTTTGAGTGAAATATCCCAGAAGGAGAAAGACAAACACGGTCTATACTCACTTATATAGACCTATAATATATGATAAACATAATGAAATCTACACACCTAAAAAAGATAATCAAGAGAGCGGACATGGGGTAAGATTATCAATCCTCATTTAGAAAGACAGATGGAATGCACATTGAACATATGACAGGAGTCTACTGAGAGCATTTGAAAGACTCTAACTAGCAGTGTTTTCAAAGCAAAGACTCATGACCAAACCTTTGGCAGAGTACAGGGAATCATAAGAAAGAAGGGGAGTTAGTCTGATGAGGAAAGGATAGGAGCTCCACAAGGACCAAATATATCTGGGCACAGGGTCTTTTTTGAGACTGACATGCAACCAAGGACCATGTATGAATATAACCTAGAACCTCTGCTCAGATGTAGCCTGTGGTAGCTCAGTAACCAATTGGTTTCCCATAGTGAGGGGAACAAGGACTATTTCTAACAGGAACTCAATGACTGTCTCTTTGGCCTCCCCATCCCCCAAGGGAGGAGCAGTCCTGTTAGGCCACAGAGGAGAGCTTTGCAGCCAGTCCTGAAGATACCTGATAAAACAGGATCAGATGAATGGGGAGGAGGTCCCCCCTATCAGTGGACTTGGGAAGGGGCAAGGTGGAGATGAGGGAGGGAGGGAGGGACTGGGAGGGAATGAGGGAATAGGGACATGGCTGGGATACAGAGTTAATAAAATGTAACTGATAAGAAAAAAATAGAATTAAATAAAACAAAACAAAACAAAACAGGCAGAATAGCAAAAATATTTGTATGAATGACTGTTGGGATGGAAAGGAGCTTTAGTGCAAACTGAGGAAGTCTTGTTTTTTGATGAGATTTCAGCAGGTGATAAAATTCCTCTCTACAGAGAAATGAAAACCAAACACTGGTGGACAGGAGGAGCTCATCTGGTGGCTGAGAAGGGCTTCTGTGTACTAGAGGCTTTTCCGAAGGAAATCACACCGGTTCTGTTTTCTAGTGTAAAAGGCTCGGGATTAAACTATTATCCTACAATATCAAGCAAAATATTATCACCTGGAAGAGAAATATCATTATTCTGAGTTTAAAATATTTCATATTGTTCATCTGATATTATTCAGTGGCTAATATAATCATAACTTCTATTTTATAATATAAAATACAAGCCTTGAAAAACTGGCCAATATTTTCTGCTCATTCTCACTGGAATTTTTTTTTACAAAGCACAGAGTAAAATGCAAATTAAAAGATCCACTCACCATTTCTTCTTAGCGTCTGTATGTTTATGAATTGGCAATAAAGTCTACCTGGCTTTGATGTCATAAACAAGATTCTTATGAAATCTGTATCTTCCTGGATTTTGTAAATAATATCTCATTGCTTAAATATTAATAAAAATACTTATTTGTTGAAATGTTGTTTAAATGAAATGTTCACTTTATTTTTCATAATTATTTTAACTCTTTGAGAATGTTATGCAAATATGCTGGGTCATATTCGCTCCTCCCCCAACTCCTGTCTGATCTACACTCCCTTCCTTATCCATCCGATTTTGTGTCATCTTAAATAAAAGACAAAAAAAATTAATAAACTCCAGTTTTTGCTGCCTGTCTACTCTTGGGTGTGTGAGCCTCCCACAGTACCTGGTCGGCCTCCTGAGGGCCGTGCATTTAAAAGAAGACTGACTCCCCACAACTGTCAGTTTCCAATAGCTCCTTAGGGCAGGGTAGGATTTCCTGCTCACTTCCTCGTCCATGCTGGGATTTTGTCTGGCTTGAGCTTGTACACACTTAAGGTCAAGCTTGTCACAACTGCTTCGAGTCCCATATTTGGACTGCCTGCCGTGACGTTGTATACAGGAAGCACTGTTTTACTGTAGTCACCTAATATGTGATTCTTACAGTTTTACTGTCCTCTTTTCCCACAATAATCCTGGACTTTAGGGAAAATGAGTGTGATACAGGTTATCACACTTAGGTATCCTATTTAGGGCTATCCCATTTAGGGGTAAGCCTTTTCAGCTGCTGTGATAAAATACTATGACTTAAAGCAGCTTATAAAAAGGGGGGTTATTTTTAATTAGGGTTCTAGAGAGAGAGTACATAAGGAGGGGAAGGCATGGTATGGATGGCAGGAGAAGAAAACTGACTGGTTATGTTTTCACCCACACACAGAAAGTAGAGAAAGTGAACAATAACACCCCAGTGGAGTACTTCCTCCAGGAAGACTCCACATTTAAATGTTCCATCAGCTCCTCAGCCAGACTAAGTATAACATATATGAGCCTTCAGGGGACATTTCTCATGCAAACAACCAAGTTTGGTGTTTTATAGATCTGTACAATAAGCATCATTTTGTAAATAATCCAGCAAAGACTATAAAGTTGTATAGTTTTGCTTAAGCAAAACATTCTCTACACATTTCCTTTGCTTTCTGAAACATTACACTCTCTTGTCCATCTCCAGAGCTTCTGTCCTGGGCTTGTATGAAGAGTCTAGGTGTTTCTTTCTTGCACTCAGGTCATTTCCAAGAGGACAGAGGGAAGGGTAAGTCATACTGTCTCTGAGCCCTCATTTCATCTAGAGCAGCATGAGGCATCTGGGAGGTACCTTTCCTGGTACCCTCTGTGCCCTTATTAGAATTGGACCCAAGAGATAATGAATCAGAGGTAAATGGGGGCTTTATACAATGTTCTTCTTCCCTTGATATTAGGCATGACATTTCATTTCAAGGGAGAATAATAAAATCACACAGTGTTTAAGAGTAGAAAGTTTGAGATGACATAGCTCAAGGTGAAGAGCTCACACTTAAAAGCTGCTTGGCTTTGGGTAACTTACTTAGTCTTTCTTCAGCCTTCATTTCTTACCTATAACAGAGCCCTGAAATAACACCCGTATCCCAAGGGTTGTTCTGACAGTTAATGAGCTAATCTATGAATTCACTTAAAATATCTTGACATTGTAGATTTAACCCTTAATAAATGCTGTGGGTGGAAGTTACTTTAGTAGAGTCATCTATGGAACACCTCAAGAAAATACAGGAGAAGCTGTGTCTTTCATATTCAGTAATCATGTATTTGTTACAATTAGCAAGAAATGTAGCTCAGCATTCATAAGGAATTTTATTGCTCCAAATGAAGAGTCATGTTGATACTGTTTTTTTTTTCCTAGAAAAGTCACTTAATACTCTTTTATGAAGAGTATTACTTAATACTCTTTTTTTGTTTTATATGTGTGGTTATTTTGTCTGTCTGTCTGTCTGTCTGTATGTGCACCACATCCAGGCTGTACCTGTGGAGGCCAAAGGAGGATATAAGATCCCCTGGAACTGGAGTTACAGATGGTTCTGAGTTGTCTGGGAACTAAACCCAGACATATGCAAGAGCATCCAGTGATCTTAACCTCTGAACCAAGCTTTCATCTCCTTACATAATACTATTAATGGATCTCTTTAAGTAATTCATATTGTGTAGTAAAAGAGGAAAAAAAATATTGGAGAAGTAAGAGGTTAGTAACTTGAATAAGGTGTATAGTTTGCTAATTTCCATAGTAGTTCAAAATAATATATCTCAGAATGAGAGCACTCATAAGAATGCAATGCGCCTTGACGTCTTGTCTTTGAGTGTCTTATATGTTGAGGTTTATATAGTGAATTATCTCTAAGGCACCACCTTTCTCCACAGTGTCTAGTTTTCCAATAGTCTACTATTCCAATATACCTAATTTATTTTAGATGAGTAAAGGCAGCTCTTTGTTTTGTTTTAGATCTTCATTGTACTTTAAAGAAGTAATCTAGCTGAGGAAAACTGGAAGGAGCCTGCTGAAAATATTTTAGATATCCCTAGTGTCTAATATCCAAGATTCATTTTCTTGTTATGACTTGAGTGTCTTAACAGGAGGTCATTTTGGTAAATGATTTTTATGTTCTCAGATTCATCATCTCTGTTCATTAATAAGGAGAGGACATGCTTATGGGAAAAATATATGGCCTTGGAGGGAAATAGGGATTTAGGGTGAAGCTTCTCCATTGAATTATGACTTCAAAATATGGCTCAGGCAAAAATGAACCTAATCTTGCCATTCAGCAATTGCAATTTCATTTTAAAGGAAAGAAGAAAGCCTACCACAAAGCAACCTATATGTTGTTACCTTTTGTGTGTCCATGTATTGTCTTGATGCATTCCTGTTAGGTGATTGATGCTTCTCAAGGAAACTTATCCGGCCTAATCCAATGTTTGTTGATGAACCTGATTTACTATAAAAGACCTACATTCTTTCCTTAAGTCCTTTCCAGAATTATTTTTATGGAAATCATCATATACTCCATGTTATCGCATCAATCATAAAACAATAAGCTGTGGAAAGAGAGATAGAAGCATTGGTCTTTGAGATGAGACTGCTGGGTTTAATAAGAAAGGTCTTATGTATTGGGACACTGAGCTGAAAGCTTAATGCAGAATCCAAAGTGTGTCTGATGAGCTTCACCTGGCCTTTGACTTGTAGTCTATCATATATGTACATTCATCATTCCTCTCTACTTAAAAGAGAATGATATATTTGCCGTTGAAGTGTCTGACAAAATCATTGCCTTCATAAATGGAAAGAAGTGACTTTAGAAAGCAAAAAGGTAACCAACAATAGGCTCATATTCGATAAAGGCTTTAATTAAATTGTTCTATTATACTGGTTAGTTTTTGTCAACTCGACAGAGACTAGAGTCACTTAGGAAGAGAGTACCTTAGTTTAATTTTTGTCTCCGTTGGAATGGCCTGTGGACCTGTCTCCATGCTCTTTTCTTAGTTGTTAATTGATGTGGCAGTACCATTCTTAAACAGGTGGACCTGGGTTGCCTAAGTAGCTGAGCAAGCTAGTAAACAATATTCCTCTATGGCTCTTGTCTCCGCTCCTGCTTGGGTTCCTGCCCTGACTTCTTCAATGACACATGGTACCTGTACCTCTAAGCCAAATAAACCCTTTTATCCCTACGTTGCTTTGATTATGGTGTTTGTCACATCATCAGGAAGCCAACTAGAACACTCAATGCCATTGGATAGTCCAATGAAGACAGTATTTGTAGATGTATTCATGTATAAAATGTATACAGTGGATTCTAAATCATATTTGTATGAATTTTGATTGCTTTTATATTATACTGTCCCAGACATAATTATTTTCGCTTATTCCTATGTGTTCTGAATCAATAATTTTCCTTTTTAAATATTTAGTTAGTTAGTTAGTTAGATTTAAACAGGATGGCCTGGAATTTGCTAGGTAGACAACTCAGCCTCTTGACTGCTGAGAGGATAATAAACATGTCCACCATGTGTGGCCTTCACACTAGATGTTGACTGGAAAAAAAAAAACACATTTCTCCTCACACACCCTGAGTTACCTGTACTAGTTTGTTTTACACAAAGCAGAGAGATTCACAAACAACATTTATTTGCTAATGCTTATGAATGTCTGTCTTACACTTTGCTTTTTCTGATTTGGAAATACCTGAGAACTTCCGTCAGTTTTCTGCTTCATCATGCAGAGGTTCAGAGTTCTGGTGCTCAGCCTGTTTTCTCTGTGTGCTGGGAGTCTTTGCGTGCAGCTGGTATCTACATCTGTCTTGTTGCAGAAGTGATCCCTACTCAGATCACACACACTTTTCCATGCTCATCATCCAGAAGATCTTGGAGCTAGAAATTTAGTTTAGTAGGCTTTACAGCAGCCAGCATGTGCTTGAGAGATGACAGGGAAATGAGTAGTAGACACTGTTAGGCCACTGGAGGCAGACTCAAGACTCTGAGGCTAAACACGTAATTACTAATGTAGAATTTCAGCAATGCCGCATAGCATGGTAGATTGAATGTAGAACCCTAGAAGGAATGATTTCAGGATGCTGCTTCTGCTCCAGGATGAAGCACAGATTTCTCCAAGTAGAAGGGGGTGTAGGAGGAGAGACTCTGCTCATTCAATCAGGTGGTGCTTCAAGTTATAGTTATACTTCGCACGGAGTCTTTTATTCTGAAGTGGAATTCCCATGCTCTTGTTGTCGCCATGCACCACTTATTTTCTGGAAAAAAAAATTCTAATGTATAGAGAATGCAAGAAGCAAACTGCTCTCACATGAATGGCATAGCAGTGTACTTTTACCATTTTACCTTAGGGCAATGCCAAGCCTAGAAACTCTTATACTCTAAACCACTGATGACTTATGATTCTGAATGCATGGTATGCAGGTCATACATATTAACAATATCATTTTACAACACATACCATGGAGAAAGTTTATGCCCCTGATATTAGTGTCTTACTGAATAGCCTCAACCAGATTTAAACTCTACACAGCATTCCTAAAAATTCATTGTGACATTCCTGCCACTAGATATGTGTAGGTGTGTGTGTGTGTGGGGGGGGTGTTTTTGTTTCCTCATCTGAGACTGGCTAGACTTTTCTTATTGGTTCAGCCAAAACAACACACCAGACTTGGTATAATGTGCACCTCTAGGCTGATTTCATTAGATATGAAATGCCTTCCATTTTGCTCAACAGAAGACTTGTGTTTAAAGCTCTTATAGGCTATATGAACAGAAAGACAGAGGGTTGGAATGAATAGAGGGACTACACCAGGTCCCCTGACTATGATAAAGGATGATTGGCCTTCCTACAGCGATTGCCACAGCCTGTCTGACTGAAGCTGCATGAAAGATTCTGAATGGGGATTCCGCAGTTGCCCACCCTTCCCACCTGACCCATAATCACCATGGGCGGGAGGAAAGTAATTGTTCTTTTAAGTCAGCTTAGCTATGGAATGATTTGTTATACAACAGCAGATGACTCAAGCACCTAATGAGATACGGCCTATCTATGGCAGAGAATGAAACACAGTGAAAATTTATGTGTCTGTCATCCCAGAAAAAAATTCTGGTGCTCCTGTAGTTCAGAGCATGTCAGGATATTACAGCTAGTGAAAAATAAGTTTCTGTGTTTTACACGATTCCTAGCAATTAAGAATGGGACTTTGGAAGGTCTTGCAGGCAATAATTTACTACATTTGGGGGCTGCTAAAGCAGGCTATATTTTAAGCAGCTCTGCCTACCACTTGGATTTCATTGTGAGAAGACAGCCTGTACTGGGCAAACACTCGAAGGCCACACTCTGGTGAATGTTGTGGAAAGTTTCAGTTAGATGGTTGTCTGCAGACCTTTTGGGGTTTAGTGGCCACTTTACCTTCTGCAGAAAATATGTATTCACTCATTTCAAAATCACCCTTCTTGAAAATTGAACGTCTATCGTAAGGAAGGCGGTCAGGGCCTTTTTAGGACATATGATCATTAGATACTATATTTGTGCATGTATTTGACGAAGCCCCAGGGTGCTTCACACATAATGCAACCCCCTTTTTTAGTACCACCTACTTCTGGTGCTATTGCTACATTGTCTGTGACTCCTTTACTCTAGAAATATAGCCTCACTGGGGAGAATACTCAGACATTATTGACAGATATTTTGGAACCAGATATGTTGGAACCACCCTGGAAAAGAATAGTATCATACAGGCTTATCACTTACTTGTAGTATAGCCCAGAAATGCAGCAAGGAAGGGAAAATCCCCTGGGGTCAGAATTTCAAGTTATCTGTCTGGTTTGCCTAGAAAAACAAATCAGAAGTGTGAAATATTATAAACATTAGTGAAAAGTGAAAAGTGAAAAGTTGGTAAAGAGTCTTTGGGATGAGATTAAAGTTGAGAAGAGGAGGAGGAGAAAGAGGAGAGAGGCTGTGAGTGATTGATGGTAGGAAAGCTATTTTAGATGGCCCATGCGGGCCATTGCACTTCCATAACAATTCTAAGATTTTTCACTCACATTTTTTTCATGAGTACTGAGGGGAATTTTCAGTGGTTGTGATATGTGGTATTTCAACATATTTATTATGGTATTACATAGGAGCCGTTGCTGTTTTCAGTTAAGCCAAGTGGTAAAGAGATTTGTGAAGAAATACTAAGAAAAACTCTATGTGTACCCGCCACTCATTAGGTCTTCAAATATGTGAAATTTGCATCAATCCTAAATATTACTGGTGTTTACCTAAAGTCATAAAATACATTTCAAAATTAAGTTTAACATTTACTGTATTTAGTGACAATTGATGTGATTCTTACTAATGAAGTGCATTAAAATCCATGGTAGTCTTACAAATTTCTGTTCTATTCTGTTACCTGCCTTATCATTACTAACAATCTCTTGTCCTATTTTTAAGTCCTCTAAAATGCATTCTATTAGGCTCCATATAGCTACCCAGCTGAAGAAGTGGCCAGTGAGTCTGGATTTTGATGGTTTAATATTTATTCTATTTCCTTCTCCCATTTTAGTCACTAGGTGACTGATCCCCACCCCTGTTCACCAGATTGCATTCTAATAAAAATGCTTTACCGTTCTGGGCATGGATTATCACGACCACAAATCTAGTGGTAGTTATCTCTCGTCATGGTTCAGCAAACGATGATGCATCAGTCCTCCTCTACTGATGTGATCCAGACCACATTGCCCTCCTTGTCAGCAACAAGGGCTCCTTGACACAAAGAAAAGTCACAGTACAGTCATATCAGCTATGCAAGATTGTAGTTATTAGCATCTGGAGCTATCCAACAAGGTTGCTGACAGGATTCAGGTTCAAATTCTTTCTCTTCTGTGCTGGGCCACTGCTGGAACATTGTTCCAGTTTCTTTGTCTTTTTTTTTTTTTCAGCTAAAATGTCTGCTGGAATTTATAGTCTAATTTGGGCACACACAGTGCAGGGTTCATCCAAGGGTTTGGCAGTAGTTTAGATGCAGAATTTGGATGTTCCCTCCAATTCTGCAGCTGTCTCCTTTCCATGATTCTCCCCTTAATTCCTAGCTTCTCTGATAGTTTGGAACAGCATTCTCTGATACCTCAGTCTATCCTAATGTTGTTTTCTGTTAGTTCTAATCATCGTGTGTTTCCCAGACAAGAGAGTATCTTCAAGATAAAACGGCGTAAGAATGTGAACCTTACCTGGTACAGTAGCCTCCTCTTGTGGTGCCCTCTCCTGGGCCCCACATTTGTCTTCTTGGAGGTGTTCTCAGTGTCTATTTTTAAAATGTACTTTATCTAATTATCTATGATGAGTTTAGTTCAGTGTCAGATAAAAAATCATTTTACTTATATGTTGTCTTTAAATTAAGAAGCATTGTGAATAAAAGCTGTTTCCTTTGAAATACATAAATGGATTGGAGAGAAGTCTCAGTGGTTAAAAGCACTGGCAGCTCTTCCAGAGGACTTGGGTCTAGTTTCCAACACTCACATTACAAATTACAACTGGATTGGATGTAGCCCATGGTAGCTCAGTATCCAAGTATGTTCCCTAGTTAGGGGAACAGGGACTATTTCTGACATAAACTCAATGGCTGGCTCTTTGACCTCTCCTGCACCCCTGAGGGATGAGCAGCCTTGCTAGGCAACCGAGGAGGACATTGCAGCCATTCCTGAAGAGACCTGATAAGCTAGGGTCAGATGGAAGGGGAGGAGGACCTCCCCTATCAGTGGACTTGGAAAGGGACAGGGAGGAGATGAGGGAGGGAGGGTGGGATTGGGAGGGAATGAGGAAGTGGGCTACAGCTGGGATAAAAAGTTAATAAACTATAAATAATATTAAAAATAAAAATTTAATTAAAAGACAAATTACAACCACCTGTAACTCCAGTTTCAGGGGATTGGACACCCTCTGAGAGCACTGTATACACATGGTACAGAAACATGCATGCAGGAAGACACCATACACATAAAAATTAAAAATTTAAAATAAATACAATATATAAATGGAAAGTAGAAGCTAGTAATGTTATGATTAATCATGTTTTATTTTGATAACTCCCATCTATAAATACACATACATACAGCTTATTTGTTGATAATGGTCTACTCTTGTGAGGAATATATTAATGATAAATGCTGTTCCTTACAGGAAAGGAATAATTAAGATGGTTTTCACTCTTAACTAAATTCCCAATATACTTTCTACTTTTAGGATTTGAGGGATAATTTCACATATTAACTTTGCTATAAGGTGCCATGAAGGTGTTTTTCAGATATGGTTAACATATCATTTAAAATCAACAGGCTCTAAATAAAAGAAATCACCTTCCGTAATGTAGGTTAACCTCATCCAGTGAACCAAAGATCTTGCGTGGAGACTGAGGTTTCCAATGGTGGCAGTTTCTCAAGACTAGCACAGAATCCCTGTTTGAGTTTCTAGCCTATGGTTGGATCTGCAGTTTTGATATTTGCCTGTCTTTGCAGTTTCTTCAATGGACCTATCTGTACATATCGTTGATTCTCTTTCTCTGGATGTCCCTGGCCAATAGAAAGAGAATACTCAGTAACTACGGTGGTTTGAATGAGAATGAGAGCTAAACTCATTATGCATAATTAGATAAACTCTAAATACAGGCTCATGTATTTGAATACTTGGTCCCCAGTCACTGGTAGCATGTCAGAGGGAGTAGGAGATATGGAGTTGGAATGTCACTGTTCTGGGGGCACACAGGTCCTTGCACTCACGGAGAAGCACTAAGAGAATCGGAATTGTTACTCATGTAGGGTGATACTGTTAATGACCTGGTGACCTTTTTTCCATCTGTGGAGGCAGACCTCACCCAAACTCCCCAGAATCATTATGCCAGACTCTTCCTCCCTACACCGTCACCCACCCTCAGGGGAGATGTCATAAGGACTTTGCTGACCTCGATGGTTTTGATCAGGGACCACATTTGGTTCTAGGCCTTTTAGCTATAGAACCCACCCTCATGGTCACACGCACTTAGAAAACAGTTTCTAGGTAGTCATACCTTATGCTTTTTCTGTATCTGGAATTGAATCGATTGAACCGATTGTTGCCTGGAAAACTTCCCCCAAATCGTACTGTGTTTTATCTATCTATCTATCTATCTATCTATCTATCTATCTATCTATCTATCTATCTATTTATTTATATTTTGGTCTTTCTCAAGACAGGTTTTCTCTGTGTAGCCTTGGCTGTCCTGGACTCACTTTGTAGACCAGGCTGGCCTTGAACTCACAGAGATTCCCCTGCCTCTGCCTCCCTGAGTGCTGGGATGACAGGCACGTACCACCACTCATATCCTGTACTGTGTTTTAAACATTACAATGAACTGCCTGGCATTAGACTCCTAGAAGTCTGATCTGTGTTGATGAAGTCAATCTGCACCAGGTTTTCACTCTTATCTCTTTCCTGTATGATAGCTTCAGGGACCCCCACATCACCGGGGGTGGGGCTTGCAGTTTCAATCTCCTAAGCCAGGACAAATCTTACCTCCTGCGACCTTCAGGTTAGGATGTGGGCTTTCAGCTGCAGCTGTGGTGCAGCTGTGCCTGCCTGCTGCTGCGCATCCTGCCATGATGGTCATGGACTCAATCTCTGAAACTGTGAGCAAGTCCCCAAATTAAATGCTTTCTTTTAAAAGTTTCCCTGGTCATGATGTGTCCTTACAGCAACAGAACAGTGACTAAGACAGTAACTAGAATTATTTCCTAGAAATTGAGGTCTGCCCTGGCACCTTATTCAACACTTAATGACTTTTACTGAAACTTTATTTTTTAACTAACATGGACAAATAAGTCACGTACATAAAATCCCTATTTTAACAGTAATTTTTACTTTTCAGGGAAAAAATTAAGTGGAAAGATTTAAAGAGCTGCAATCATTTATTACTTTTGTACTTGATACATTTTGTTCCTAAAGGGACATGCTCAAGATAGAACACAAGTTAAACAATTCAGGATTAATTTCAGGAATAAATGACTTTTCAGGAATTATTAAGAAAAAAACACATTGATAACTGAGTGAAGCAGAGTATTGGTATACAGGCCTGTCATGCTTGAGGCTTTGGATTTTATCCCAGTGATCCACCCCTCAAAATTGGACACACACACACACACACACACACACACACACACACACACACAGGACAATATTACCACTACACAAAAGTCTTAAATTAGACAAGGAAACTTTTTGTTTTATTTTTAATTTAATGTCTTGAGAATTATAGGTACAATAATGTACTTATATTGTTTCTACCTCCTCTCCCCCAACTTTTCTTCTAGTCCCTCTACTTCCCCTCATATTTATGACATTTTCTTCCTTACTATTGTTATATGTTCTCTCTACTGTGATTCCCCTGAGGGCAGGGTGTCCTGATCTTTTATTTCCCATCCATCAGAGGCAAAAAAAGATTGAGAGTCATTCTTTTCTGCTTAAATGGATTATTGCACAAATGCCCTTTTGTCAAAGAAAAAAACATCAGACTATGGGCACAGCTGAGCCAAATGTTTAAAATGTTGCTGAGAGGACAACAGCAAGCCCAGGAAAGGTGTGGGCACAGCTGTGTGTGTGGCACCACAAATTGTCAGCCAGGTGAAATCATGGCTACTTTCACTGAGACTAGAAGATATGTTTTACTACTTTGCTTTCTTTGTATTTTTTTTTTTTGATTTCCCACTGAATTGAATTCATCAGAGTCACCCTTGAAAGTACAATAAAGCTGTCAAGAAATCAGAGATCAAATCTATTTACAGCTGTGAAGCAATGAGGGTCATTCTTCAGTCATGTAAAGGCACCCTTTCTGACGACAACCACTTTATAAGAATTACCTTAAACAGAGTGGTGTGAACCATGGAGCGAAAGATGGTGACTGTGTGTCTTTCTCAGCCCAACTGCATGGCTACCCTTCTCATCCTTCAGTCTGACACAGAATGATTCCAGTGCAGATAGTACCTACAGGCTCATCAAAGAGTATATAACACTGGATCATGTAAGAAGGAAATGATAAACCAGGCATCACCCAGAGGCATCTTATTCAGAGTTTGAAGATGGTCGATGCCACCCAACCAGTAAGTGACAGCATAAAACTCTGCTCTAGCACGTAAAAATTCATCCTGAGCACATTGACAAATAATTTAGATATTCTTAGGCCAACTGGAGAAGTTTGCCTACAATTTGTAATCCTATAGAGGAGTCTGTAGCCATACAGGTCAACATAAGCTACAAAGTCATGTCAATGTCATATCAACTGGGTCAATAGATTGGAGGGGTTGGGAGTAATTTATATGCATCAATAAAACTCATACATATTTATCTTTCTCCATTACTTTACTTGGACCATATTGAAAGAGTCTTTTCTGAATTGCTTTGCAACATTAATGTCACTTGCTCTCATTTATACATTAGCCAAGAACAGTTGAATGATCAGTCTTACCCTTGACTTGTTTCTATTATTTCGTCACCATTAGCATCTTCACAATTCCTTTTAATTTTTTAGAGGCATATGTAGAAGTTTATTTATATACACATATTTAACAAAGATGCTTAGTTTTTTTGAGTATTCTTGAAAAAAATATGTGTCTCAGTAACGACTTAGAATGGATTTGCGCTAGTTTGGTGGTGGTGGGGAGTTTGAGAAGCTTGCCAAGTAGTAGCTCCTGTGGGTATCAGTCATCTTATCATACAATTTAGATACCAGCTCAGCTTTACCAAACTATGACATCTACCTTTAGCTGAGATCCACTATCGTAAGTTTATTGGTAAATCATACAGGGTATGCACTGAAGTCAGGGGAGACTAGTCTGGGTAACTCATTCAGGAGCTAGTGGGTGTCTATTACCTCAGACACAAGTACTGTCCCAAGGTTGTGTCTGTGAGTAAAGTGGACTACAATCACTGTCTTCATGAAGCTTACACCCAGGGGGCTGAAATTCAGACTACGAATAAGTAAATAAATAAAACATATTTGCACATCATAGGAGATGATGTCTGTGGAGAAAGAAAGAAAGGATGGAGGTAATGTGTGTGTGCACACTTCCGCATTTGTAAGTGCCTTGTGTGTGTGTGGAGGTATGCGTGTGTGCATGTATGTGCATGTGTGTGTGGCACATGTCCCTGTGCATGTCTTGGGTAGGGAACCCCGTATGGAGAGTTTCATGCAAAAGGAATGTACAGTCAGCCTTTCATTATTGCATCATAAACCTGAGGTAATCACTTGTGAAGAGAAATGAGTGTATGAGTATGTGTGTGTGACAAGAGAGGAGACTATGAGGCGAGAGTCCTTTTTAAGGACACTTCCTTCCTGACTTAAAGACTTCTTTCCTCTACTCTCTCTCTCTCTCTCTCTCTGCATGAAAGGCTTCCCTGCCTCCCCATAATATCAAACTGTAAAACCAGCTTTTAGTATATGATCTTTTTGGAGACACTTGAGATGCAGACTAACCGGAACCAGTGCCAAGCCTGGAGACACATGCCTAGTCTATTCAGTCAGCATCATAAAGACACGGCTAGAAACAGAGGGCATGAAACCACAGGACCTTCATCCAGACAGTATTTTCCTTGTCTTTGCAAAGAGACTTTTGGAGCCTGGATAGAAAATGAATTATTTTCCACTTGGAAGAAGCTGCTTTTGGTCCTATCAGTTATGAGAGAAAAGCAACAACAACTGGAGACATCTAGAGACCATGAGCAGCAGCAGAAGAAGCCAGTGACCTAGAATCAGAAGCCAGACATCAGGACCTCACAGGAGCTTCCTTTTTTTTTTTTTTTTTTTAGGTTTCACACTGATCATTTTATATTTCCTCCTTGTCAGTTTAGGTGGTCATGTTTGTTTTTGTTTTTGTTTTTTTTTGACTTTTTTTTTATTAATTACACTTTATTCATTTTGTATCCCCCCCCATAAGCCCCTCCCTCCTCCCCTCCCGATTCCACCCTTCCTCCCCTTTCTGCATGCATGCCCCTCCCCAAGTCCACTGATAGGGGAGGTTCTCCTCTCCTTCTTTTGATCTTAGACTATCAGGAGCTTCCTTTTGAAGGAAGCACATAACTCAAAAACAAAACAAAAATCCTCCAGCTTTCTGCAAAGGTTGCTTTTAACAAAGTATGTTCTGGAGCACAGCCTTGCACCAGAGTAGCTCAACCCTGGGCAGAGGCAGGACAGACAAGGGCTTAGGGGGAGGAATTTAGTAAGCCTTGGAAAAACCAGTGTCTTAATTTAAACACAAGTATTTCCAGATAATTCGGCCTAACACCCTCCCGTCCCCAGTCTGCCCCCAGTCCTTTTAAAGTGAGGTCCTAAGAAGAGCAGCCTCAGTTTACCAAGGGATGTCAGACATTCTCAGGTTCCACCCCAGATTTATCAGATTCAGAACTCTGGGGATGGAGCTCCAAGTGCTTCATGGGAGGGGTGAAGTTTTCAACTATTGGATCCACAGGATGAAAGTCAAAGTGCTTTAAAACCACCTGTAGCCAAGGGTGGACTGGAACTCACTAGTAGACAAGGGTGACCTTGAATTCCTGATCCTCCCTCCTGTACTCCAAAATGCTGAAATTACAGGCACAAAGTCACCTCTTCCCTGTTTTCATTTGTGTTATTGTTTTAGAATTTTGTACATGAGTACCGTATTTGCATAATTTCCACCCCTCTCTGCCTATCTGCTCTCATTCCACGTACTCTTCTTCAAATTCATACTCTTCTCAAGTGTTGGTTGCCATGCACACACACATGTACACAGATATGTATGTATATAAGTAGTATGTATGTATGTATGTATGTTTGTATGATGTGTACACACACACGAAGCTGATGATTCCATCATTTAGTGTTGCTTATATGCACATGTGTGTAGGGCTGACCAATCAAGGTTGGATAATCTGCCAGGGGCTTCATCCATGAAGACGACTGACTATCCTTCTCTTAGGAGCTATTGCCACCCATGGAGCAGCTTTCACCTGTGAGGTGTGAGCTGTCCCCCATCCATGTTGGCATGTCATCTGCTGTTATCATTGTGCAAGTCATTGCGACTAGGCGGACATTTTGTTGGGATTCTCCCTATAATATAGAAGACAAACCCTCACTGCAGATGTCCTGGTCCTCTCGCTTTTACAATCTTTCTGCTTCCTTTTCCAAGATGTTCCCTGAGCCTTAACATCAGAACTTTCAATTAGCTTACCTCATGGGCAATTGTGGATCTTTACAATGGTCTCCGTCTGCTGTAAAAGAAGCTTCTTTGATGAGGTGGTGAGAGCTACATTCAGCTGTAAATATAAGAATAACTGTTTAGAATACAGTTAGAAATTTCACTGGTTTAGGAAAATGACGGAAGCAGGTTCTCTTCGAGGATCCATGACTTCATTAGCCGAATGCATTTGGCTAGGTGTAATACAGGTATGAATTCTGTATTTTGTTAACCAGTTCTTAATTGGTTAAGTCCAGTTAGGCATCTGTTGTTTACCTCTAATATATACATGCCACTATTGCATTCTTGGGCATATCTTGTCAGGCTCATCATTGTTGTAGTTCATAGGCTAAACAGCTGGGTAGGACTGTTGGCTGTTTTTCTCTGTTTCTGATAAAGGCCTCAGTCACTTAGCATTCTGCCTTGTAGGGAATGGAGGAAGTCTTGAAAAAGTGACTTCTTGAGTGAACATGTATTGTTGACACGGACACAGCCATGGTATAGACTCCAAGGCCTTGGACCTGTAGGACACAGACAAAATCATTACCTATATATCTCAGGTTCTAGAAGAAAGGCAAAGGTTTTCTTAAGGATCCCATAATGAGTATGTATGAAGACTGACCAGTGTGTTCAAAGACTACCAACTGCAGCTTCCTGCTCTTGGATGTTTAAATCCTGAGATTACTCTTCTACAGATCATCTACCCAGACTTGCTAATGCCTCCTTGTGCTGTTCCGAATAAATACACTAAGGTTCTCAGGTGCAGGGAGCAGATCTCTGCCTGATCTCAACTTTACTGAATGTGTGTCTGTTTGTCTATCCTTTCTCATTCCCTCACTGCCCCTTCTTAAGGTCCTAGGATGCAAGTCACACAGGCCATAGAACTGCCTGGAACTCTGAGTTTAGAGACAATCATGAGACAAGGGAGAGAAGGACTCAGAACCTCCTGTTTATCTGTAACTAATAAATTCTCAGCATACCTCCTATTGAAAACAGACCATAACTGCTCATTTCTTATAGTAGCTGCACAGGATCTGTTTTAGGCCCTTCCTGATGACCCCAAGCCCTCAGGGTATCAATGCCTGTGAGCCTTTAGAGCTAATGGCTTGGTAGCAGTATTTACATATTGCCTATATACATTTTCCAATATACTCTTGCTAAGCAAAGATTACAGTTCTTTACTAATCCCTGCACCAAATCCCAATAGAGTAAGCCAAATATCAAAATGGAGTCACTGAGGGTAAGGTTTCATGTCACCAAGATGAACTAAGCTGTATATCTGACCTTCTGAGAAAGCAGGATTAAAGAGATAACTGAAATTTTGCAAACAGGCCAGTTTCAATTGTCAAGATAATGAAATTTCCTTTACTTTAACCCTTACACAATTGAGGTAACCCAAAATAAACTGTTGTTAAATAAGCAATCATTTTTCTATTGTTCTACTTTTCTGTCCCTTCCTTACAAAGAAAATAACATTGCAATGACCCTTCAGGGTTTTTCTTATCTTCTTTCTTATAAGATATCTTTCTTATCTTATCCCTTCTGTATATAAATCCAGCCTTTTCTATTCAGCCTATGGGAACACAGATTCTATTTTACAAAATTAAGAATTTCCAGAATCTAGGATTTTAGAAGCAAATTGAGATCATTACACTAAATTATTGTAATTTTCTCCTTTGATATTTGAAATCATTTCTAGATTATTTATAAAGCCCAATTCAATGTAATGCTGCACAAAATATTTTTATGTTGTATTGCTTAGGAAATAATATGCCTTTGTTTAGATCATAAACGTCCCCAAAGGCTCATGTGTTGAATGTTTGGTCCCAGGATAATGGAGATGTTGGGAGATGAAGGAATCTTTGAGGGGTGAGACCACATGGGAGAAAGCAAATGATTGGTGCAAAGCATTGAAGGGGTAATTAGGATCCTGGCCCTTTCTTGTAACTTACTTCCCAGGTACCATAGAGTAAATATGCCTTCACTGCCATGCATTGCTCTGTCTATGATGTTCTATCTCATCATGTCCTCTAAAGCAACTGAGTTAGCCCATTGTTAAAGCTATGAGCAAAAAGTCATACCTCCTTTTTAAACTGATCATCACAGAAATTTTTTACAGTAATGCAAAAATCTAACCAAAAATACAGTTTAAAAGTCTACATATTTAGGACAGAATGAAAGTTTAAAACATTTTTTTCCGTACCTGCATATGTCTATGTGTCTGTGTGTGTGTTTATGTATCCTGCTGTGTATACATGTGCATGCCTGTGTTTCCACGTCTGTCCATGTGTATGTGGAGGCCAGCAGGCAATCACAAATGCTGCTTTTCCTCAGACACCATCTATCTTGTTTTTTTTTTTTTTTAAACAGGGTCTCTCACACCTTGGGAGCTGCCTACCCATCACTGGGATTATAAGCTTGCACCACCACGTCTGGGTTTTGGAGGTGTGTTATGAAAATCAATGTTGTCTTTATTCATGCCCATTAAGTACTTTATGTACTCTCCATCCTAGAAAAACCTTTTTTCTTCCAAAATTCTTTGAATTAAGTCAGATCTGTGGACTATAGAACACTTCGAGTATGAAAGACTAATTCTCCTTTCCTTTGTCTACTTTCCTTTCTTGCTAAGTGAACTGCAAGGAATGAAGTCATCACTAGTTGTTAAAATTTAAGCAGTGTAAGGCCATCATCACCTTCGGAAACTAAGGGCAATAAAAACCGGAAAGCCTCCTTGTGAGAGAGAGAGATATAGTCTATACAATATCTCAGTCAGTCATTCTTTAGAAAACAGAGTTCTAAAAGGCTCTGGGTAGCCAAGCTGGTCTACAAAGTAAGTCCATGACAGCCAAGGCCACACATTGAAATCCTATCTCAAAAAACAGACAAACAAACAAACAAAAAAAGGGCTCTGGATTGAAGGAGAATCCATGAAGCACTGTACTCCCAGGAGGAAACTGAGTCAGGAGCCTCAGCTTAAAGTGGTTATAGAACTGTGCAAGCAGTATTGATCTGGAAGCGACTGTGCCTCCTAGTCACTGCTGCCGCAGGAGGCAGAATTCATACTCTGAAGTGTTGTACAGCAGTTTCCTCTGACATTAAAGCCTTTATCTTGGAGAGAAACTTAAGATACAGATTACAAAAGGGAAGTTAAAACAGGATATTTTAAGACAGGGTATTTACAGGGAGGTAAAACACTCCATCCTTCAGGGAAGTGCGTTAGACAGGAAGTAAACAACGCAATAGCTTCAGGAAGTCCCTGAAACTGACCAGATTCTCTAGTCCCTTTTTCTCACAGACAGCATATATAAACAGTAAGGACTGATAAAGGTCACTCTTAGACAAGCCTAGCCACCTGGAAGAAGCAGAGATCAGCCAAGCAGCCTGAAGGAGGCAGAGACCAGCTGAACTGTTGAGTAGAAACAAAGACCAGATGGGTTGCCTGGAACAGGCTCACACCAGCTGAACAACCTAGGAAGGACAATCTCCTATCTTTTGAGCTGCCTGCAGGCTGCGTATGCAATGTGCTCCAGTTTCCAGTGGACCTCGGTGATGCAGCTGTCTTTGAATCAATTCTCCTCTTCTAAGTAACCCTTCACCTATATTCCTGCAAATAACCTCAACAGAACTTATTAATTTATCAAGTTGGACTTTGGTGGTATGTGTTCTTTGGGTCTATTGTCAATTTCCTTTCTGGAGCAAATAGTTATTTGTTCATGTCTTCCTGGGAATAGTGTCTCACAACACAATACTCCAGGATTCAATTTGGTGTCTTACAATTGGTTGCATGATCATGTTATGCTCAGTTCATGAGACCGCCAAAACGACTCCGCTGCAAAACACATGAGGATCTTTTAATTATAAGCTCAAGCTGTATCACAAACTTCCCGTGGAAACAGGAGAGGAATGCGGCCCTGTGGTCTAGGGGAAAAAGGTTTTTAAAGGGAAAATCTGCAAGCAGGGAGTTACATGCCTTGGTGTTACAGGATTGGGTAAGAGGGTCTTTAGGAAGTTGACCTTTAAAATAATAGGTCTGTTTTAGGAGCCAAGGCCGCAGTGGTCCCGTCCCGGCCACTAGCTGATCATGAACAGTGCCTGGAGTGTCCTGCTATGTGCTGATTGGGCCGTACTACCTAGGAGGGGGACTGCTGGCCATCTGGTCTGGTAGCCAAGCAACAATATCTTTTGAGGCACTTAACGCTGGGCAGGCGGGTCTGTCTTAACTTGTCTGCTTCTTTGTCTAAACTTGTGCCCAGGACCACAGTCATGTTGCCCCAGGAATTAAATTTCAAATTTTGGATCTCTCAGTCAGAAAATATCATTTAGTCTTTGAGGCTCCCAAGTGTCTCTTGTATAAAATGAGACCATGTCCAGGACCTTAAAATAGCAGTTATTTATCCAGCATTTCTGTAGGTTAGCTCTTTTATCACAGCCTTTTCATATCAGAAATGAGACCTCCCTTCTTAGAACATAGTAATCATTGTCCTACCTAGAGCTGTATAGGAAAATATAGGAGAGTAGACCTGAATCAATCAATGGATCAAGGGTTATCTGTCCCTTTGCTACAGCTACATGATCTTAATAAATGAGATTATATTACACACCAGCAACAGTTTCAATGCAGTCAGAATTTTTATAGGACTAAGTTGGATTCAAGATAGAGAGGGAGTCACCTTCAAGCTGGGAAGAACTTGGGGTTGGACATGGGCATGAAACCTTTTCCTTTTTTAATTGTTTTTCTTTAGCTTTGGGCAGCACGGTCTTGCAACTCGGCTTCATTTGCCCAGAAATCCTTCCTCACCTAGAGTTCACTGAAATCTTTATTTCCAGCAAGAACAATCTCTGTTTCAGAGTCAGTAGCCTTAATCCAGTTATCACGGGTGATATTTCAAGTAACATATACAGTATTAGCCGCTGGCAGAAGTTGGAGTCTCATCCTACGTTCCTTGGAGAAAGCCCAGGAGTGAAGTGACACAGCTTCCAGGTCTATTCATGCTCCTGAGGGTTGAACTCCCCACCCAATGGCTTCAGTGCACAAGAATAATCTTCCAAAGAATTCTGGCGGGCCCCTGACAGAGGAAACAATGCAGGAGCTCTGTGTTAATTTTACACGATTTGCCATCTATTGAGAAAGAGCAAATGTAGACCCATTCTACCATGAGTGTTATTTCCTGGGCTCTTCTGGCCAAGGGATTCACTGAGAAACTTGTGCCCAGGCTGAAAGATTTTTGGAAAGGAATGCTTAGCAGAAAGCCAGGCTGACTTTTGGTATCTTTATATAAGAAAGGAAAAAGGCTCTTCCTCTCTACCCATCTCAGGTTCTCTGGAAAGGATCCTATAAAAATCCCTATATATGAGGTTGACAAAAGATAGAACAATGAGAGGAAACTACTCACCCAAAATCTTACATGTAGGTGTCCCATGCATGAACATGGTACTGAAGAGATGAGAGTTTACATAGAGAATGAGTTTAGATAGCGTCCTAGGTATAGCACTCTGCATAAACATTTTTATAGAAGTTGGACTCTAGCCAGCCTGAGCACGGCAAACATAGCTCTGGCAGGCCTTGCCCTTTTCTCCATTTCCCTCTGCCTTGCTAAAAACCATTAGATTGCATTCCTAAAGCTAACCACCAAAGTCTGTTTCCCTACTTGGCCACGTCCTTCTCCTGAAGCCAACAACCAAGGCACCCTTTGTAGTTCCTTCACCACCCAGGACAAATAATCCTTCTCTCTCTCCATTGTTCCCTCCCCCTCCTCCCTTGTCCTCTATCTCCTGTCTTTGTCTCTTATTCCCTGCCATTTGTCCCTTTTTGGCAAATCTCCTTTGTGCTGAGAACTTGGTCTTGGGGTGCCCTGAGCTGATACTGTTCCCTTTCAGAAGTGCCCCACAAAACCAAGGACTTTGCATTTCTGAGATGGTAAGAAATGGGAAGGCAGATATATGGGGGAAGCTAATAAAAGACAAAAGTTGACTTGGAAAAGTTTGCTCTGTGGAACTGTGCAGCAATGTGGCTATAAGAGTCTAGCTGTACTCCTGGAGATGACAGCTTCCATCCTTTCTGGCAGAAAGGAGCAGGGTGACATTTGCTTCCTTTCAACTGAGTTAACACAAAAGAAGCCATCAATGTGGCATATTTTGCAAGAAGAACAGAAAAGGAGAAAGAAGCAATGGTGGAGGCTGTGGAGAGCCTTGGGAGCACTAAACTTGCTTTCCCAGGACATGGGGTACCTCCCCCCTCCTTTTCTTAATGGCTCAATTTTTACCAGCTTGGCTGTGGTTTGACTTTGAACTGTGTATTCTACAGTACCACTAAGAGAACACAGTTCCCTTATACTCTACTTTTAATAGTTTATGCCACCTAAACAGGATCCTTTTCCCCCTCAGCATTGCAGAGCCAATGCCAGAGACTGAGTACCAACTCAGCAGACTTTTATTTTTCACTGAGAATAGGATAGGTGGGAGAATTAAGATTTCTCAATAAAACCAACTTCTCCAGCCTAGCTGGTCAGGAGTTCATAAATGCAGATGAAAGAAAGGAGCAGGTGGGCTAACAAGGCTGAGGACTTTTCTGGGAATGGCAGAGATTTTAAGGGAGTTCAAAATTACCTTTCCTATCTCTTTATGGTTCCATCTGGTCATGTCATGTTATCTGCCTGGTCTTATAGTAGTGGTAGTGGGGGAGGTTGGGGGTGATAGAAGGTCACCTAGCTTCCAGACAAAAGCTAGAGGCTGTCTGGGGGTCAGTCTGGACGTTATCTTAAATCCAGCCAGTTTGGGCTAGCCTACCTACAAAGGGAATTCTGGGATATAGTTCCCCCTCCTCAAAAGATAAACAATGTAAGGACAGGGTAGAAGTTCAAGCATATCCTTTGAGCAGACTTGAGGGAGCACTCCTATAGGCTTTAAACAAAGTCTGTGTGTAACTGATGTTTTGGGAAGTGAAGCGTAGGTCTGAGATGTGCTGAGACACTAAACCCTAGAATGCGTGAGAAGGATCCTTTTTTAAAAAATGGAGCTTTGCAAATATACTCAGTCGAAGACTAGGCCATCAAGTGGGTCCCCGTCAAAGACGACTGGTGTTCTCACATGAGGGACACACACAGAAAGGGTACTGCCTGTGAAGTTGGATACTGATGCAATCCAAGGACCACCTGAGGGAGCTAGCTGTCTTCTGGGGACGCCAGAGGGCCCATGCCCTGAAAGATACTTTTATTCCAGACTTCAAGCCTTAACAACTGCAAAAGAATTAAGTTTCTACTGTTTAAAGCTATTCAGTTTGTCATACTTTGCTATACACCCTTACAAAGCTGACAAAATCTTCCATTCTAGAATGGACAAGGAAGCCTGAGGCAAGAGCTCCCAGGGGTGAAAGACTGTCTATGTGATACACAGCCTCTTTCACATGCTGAGGTGATGGACCTAGAGGAAGCCTTTTCTTGCAGATGTGGGCAGCTGTATAGTCATCTCTTCATGATATATCTCATTGTTTTACCTATCCCCACACCAAAGTTGAGGCAGCAACTGGTAATGTCATCTTTCTAAATACAGAGCCTGAGAGCGGTCATGCTTTGGGCCTCACACCATTCCCCTCTACTTTCTGTTTGGCTCAGTCCTTGTCTAGAGGACCTGTCAGTGTGAACCCGTAGAAGCCTCCTGGCCAGTTGCCTTGACAACATGATGATGTAATGCTTTACAGTCCTTCCTAGCTGCAGGTCTTCTGAGATTCTCCAAACTTCAGGCTTCTCTCAGCTGGGCAGCATGCTCTACAGCAGCAGCACCCGCAGCAGCACACTCTTAATGATCCCCTCAGAGGCATCTGCAGGATGCATTTGCATTAGCAATGAGAGGTAAGACTGCTGGTTGCTAAGCTACGGAGAATTTTGGCCCAGGGGATATGGGGCTACTGCTGGCTGATCAGCTTTTGCTCCGGGCACTCCCAGTTTGCATTAGCTGCTGCGAGGCTCTCTCCATCCCTGTTAAGTACTGGGTTGGATTTCCTGCAGCAGCTTAAGAATAGACAATGTGGGTTACATAGTAATGGAGAGAGGGACTGCCTCTGACATAATCTGATTGGCCTACTCTTTGATCACCTCCCCCTGAGGGGGGGGAGCAGCCTTACCAGGCCACAGAAGATGACAATGCAGCCACTTCTGATGAGAACTGATAGTCTAAGATCAGAAAGAAGGAGAGGAAGTCCTCCCCTATCAGTGGACTTGGGGAGGGGCATGCGTGCAGGAAGGGGAGGAAGGGTGGGATCGGGAGGGGAGGAGGGAGGGGCTTATGGGGGGATACAAAATGAATAAAGTGTAATTAATAATAAAAAAAAGTTAAAAAAAAAAGAATAGACAATGAACATGACACTCATTCGAGAGGATTTCCAGGAAATTCCCAGCCCTGAGGTGGATTCCCCGTTATTTCAGAATGTTTCATCCCACGTGATTTCTTGACACACTAATTTCTCTGTTTCCAATCATTTCCTCCCCCCACAAAAAATACTTTGGTTTATGCAATCTGTTTTTAGAAAAGCAAGATCAAGTCCTCTGGAGTAAATCACACCAGTGTGCATCCGTGTTTCACTGGCTTTCTTTCTAGTCTTTGTGCAAAAAGCAACCCCAGAGCAATGCCCCTATTAGTCAAAGCAAACAGGTAGGGCTTTCTTTGTGTAGAAGAGCACTTTGACAGAGGCCTAGGGTAGATCCATGTCAGCTGTGTGAGAGAGATTTGATGTGCTGGTCTTTTGTAATGAATAAATCTTCTAACAGTGGGCAAGACAGGACGTACACAGCAGCAGCTCACCCTGCACTCTCTGTGCTTCTCCAGTTCTGGCATCAGTGTTAGATACAATGCACTGAGCAGAGAGCCCAATGTTGCAGCCTGGTTCTCCAAAGTTCATGTGAGCTAGGAGGCCAGAGGCCTTCTACATTGCCAGGAGCCGTTTTGCAAAGATTCTTTGATTTGCTCAGATGGCCAAGGTGTAGCCACTGGTAAATGCCTTACTCATGTCCCTGTAAGAAACTAAACCTTTAGAAAACTGGTGCAAAATTAAGTGATGGGAGCCCAAGGTTCCCCATTGTCTTTGAAATCTACATCCAGTGTCAAAACCAGGCAGTTTGGAGATCATTGTTCAGAAGCCCTCAGAGAGAGGAGAGCTTCTGCATGGTCAAAAGAGGAGAAGTGTCAAGTAATGGGCAACAGGTACCAGCATGGCAAACGTGGCTCTGGCAGGTCTTGCCCCTTCCCCTTTCATCTCCCTTGCTAAACCACTAGATTGCATTTCTACAGTTAGACACCAAGGTCTGTTTCCTTATTTGGCCTTTCCCTTATGCCTGACTAGAACTTTAAGGTCCAGCAATCAAAATTCATTATTTAGCTACACTGGCTAGTATGTCCAATCACAACTTAGCAATTTATCCTTTTCCTCCTTAAAAACCACCCCTGCAGAAACACTTCCTGCTGTCTTTGCTCCATCTAGAGGCAGGAACACTCTCCCCCCATCTTTGTCCCTCTGGGTAATAAAACTTCTTTTGTGCTGAGAATTTGATGTCTGGGTGTGTGCTGTGCTGACTCAGAGGCCCCTTTCAATTATTGCTTTCCAATACCAAGCTAATTTTATGGTGTAAACAGCTTTCTAATACCTGTAGTTGGCCTGTCTCTCTAGCCATGCCAAACAAACAAACAAACAAACCAAAACTATATGGCAGTTATATGTAATAATGGGTTGCATTATGATACTTTCACATATGTGTATAATGTATTTTGGTCTTATTGGCCCCTCTTCATTGCACTCTCATCCACTGTCATCCCTATCGGTCCTCTTCTTCCTTCTTGATGGATCCCCTTTCTACACACATATCTTCTTTTTTTGGAATTTTTTGTGACCCCAATGGGTTTAATTAGATTTTCTTACAGGAGCCTGAGTAAGGGATTCAGTAGTGGCTACACTACTCAAGAAATTGTCTTCCCGTGCCCTAGAAACAATTAACTACTGATATATTCGCAGAGAGAGGAGGGGTGTTTGTGGTACTCTAAACCTGTTTGTGATGGAATGTTGACTGACTCAGGTCATCACAACTTTCAAGAGTACAGTGGGCCATGTCACATCCAGAAAACAATGTCCCATGACACTCTTCCCCTTCCTCCAGCTCTTATATTAACTTTGGCCCCTATTCCAAATGTTCCCCGGGCCTCAGAGGCGGTGCTATAGATGCCGCACTTAGAGCTGAGCATTCAACAGTCACATATTCTCAGGACTCTGAACAGTCATGAGTGTCTGGAGCAACCACCACTTCAGAAAGAAGCTTTTCTAACCAAAGATGATAACAGCAGCAGAAGTCTATGGGCATGAATATTTCAGAAGGCAATTTGACCAGGCATATAGTGGTATATGTGAATTCCCTCTTAGGTAGCACGTTCCAAATCTAGTCAGAAAGTTCTTGCTTACCCACAAAGCAAACCACGATTGCACGAGTGAGCCCATCTTGTCTGGTAGGTTGGTGGTGTAGCATGATGGGTCCTCAGCTGAGTAAGATTAACGAAGCTATGGAAATGGTGTTTTACCACCTAGAGAACAGGGATAATATGAGACCCTGGGAATGAACAGGATAGGTCCCTGGTCTAAAAGAGCCTCGTAGTTGCAGAGACCTGTGTTTTGCTCTCCTCTTTTTTAAGCCAGGGTTCTATCTTATGCTGAGTTCTCAGGACATAGCTACAAACTGTGGAAATATTTATAACTTTTGTTCACCCTTTAGTTCCAACTACGGTAAGAACTAATGTCTACTACTGCACATCATCCAGTGATGCAACTGAAAATTGTGGATTGTCATGTGATTTCAGGAATTGCCTTGCATTATTTTTTCATTGATAATCCTTTTAGTGTTAGCTGAAGGCAGATGACATCAGAGAACTCTGAAAAGGTAGATTATATAGTGTTCAAGCTGGAAAGGAGACAAAAGAAGTGAGTCATGCTGGGGCTTATACACTATTGGCATGCTGAGATCCAAAGAATTTGTGCTGTGGCAGCCAATACTATATTTATGTCCAGAGAAGATGTGTATGCAGAATATATATGTATATATATATTTGTGCACAGACTTACCCATAACCATTCATCAGCAAGAACTGCAGCAGCAGTTAAAAAAAAAAAAAGGAGTGTGGAGTTTTCTGTTAATTCTAACAGTAAGTGGATTAAATGTCACTTTAATTCAAGTTTCAATAACACTGCAAAATGAAACTTATCTCTCACTGAACAAACAATACACTTGGAGAGTTATCAGGGAACATCTAATTAAAATTTGCATCCCGAGACTGACAGAATTTTGGATTTCATGAAGCCTGATTATTTTGAACTAGCAAACAAAGCTTTTAGGTTACAGTATGTTTTTGTACTACTTACTTATGATGAAGAGGTTTGTATTTCGTCTCTTTTGCAAATTCTGATAATACAAATAGGTTATACTAATGCTGGGAGTCTGTTGCACTCAGTCATTTTTGCAAAAGAATTGGGATAGCAAGAGGCCAAGTGTGAGTACCATCTTCTGCTTTGCACACCTTATACACCCATCTCCCACTTGGTTTAGTGTTGCTCTCTATAGCTGATAAAACTGGTGAGTGAAACTGTGAAATACAGTCTAAGACACACACATACCCTCTCTCTCTTGCATCTCTTGCTCTAGAGAAGCCAGCTGCCACGTCACAGAGTCCTGGCAAATTTGTGTAGAGGTTTATTTAATAGGGAGCTGAGATCTCCTACCAGTCTCAGTGTGAGCTGAGCATGCTGTCTTGGAAGCAGATCATCCATCCCCAACTTGTAGCTGATTAGAGCTCCCTGGCTGACAGCTCAACTATGAACGATCTAACTAAATCACTCATGGGTACTTGACCCTCTGAAACTGAGATAAATGTTTGTTATCTTAAGCCTGAATTTCAGAATTATAGAGCAGTGCATATCTGATTCAAGAGTCTGTACATAACCAGCAATTAGAAAAAGCTATCAAATGCCACTTCCTGCGCTGAGCCCTCGAGTCAGGTAGCGTACACACAACATATGGCTTAGTCAATGCTGCAGCATCAGTGTGAACATTTTTAATGACCTTAGTCTGGCTTCCTAGCATGAGTCTGTGACATTGACAAAATATTGATGCATTCTTTCAAAAAAAAAAAAACATATAGAACCTGGAGAGATAGCTCAGTGGTTAAAGACCACTTGCTATTCTTTCAGGGGACTCGGGTTCAGTTCCCAACATCCACATGGCACCATATAACCACCTGGAACTCCAGGTGGAGTTCTAGGGGATTCAACAACTCTCTTCTGTTGTCTTCTAGGTACTGCATAAATATGCTACACATACACACACTCAGGCACATATAAACTTGTGTAAACACACAGTAAATTAAACAATATGCATTACAGAAAACTCCCACTCCTCATTATTGGCATAAATGACCCCATTCAGAAGCTCCTCTTGGTACAAATGTCCATTTCTGTTCATTCACTCATCCTTTCCTAATTCTCTTAAGATTTGGCTACAGCTCAGGGGTGCAAATTTCACTCCTGAATTGGTTGGTGTGGGCAGGCTGTATGGACTTATTTTATTTTTTTAATTCTATAGCTCATCTGGTTTTCCAGTTGCTGGATTCTTGGGAACAAGTCAAGTAAAGCAACTGACAAGGGACTCCTATGCTCTGGTTATAGTACAATCTGATTTGCAATATAAGAAGCATGTCTAGCTCACTGCTTCAGGGAGAAGGTACACATTGTTTAACCCACTTCTTGTCTGCCACTCCTTTGCTTGGCATCTACTTTCATTAAAAAAAATCTGGTATGTGGTAAAAGCAGAGCTAGGCACCTTGGTCATGGTGTCCCTTGGAGCCCTGTCTTCTGGACTGGTGCCCTCAAACCTATCCACAGCTATCCTATGACTAATATTTCTTCTTCCTTGGTTTGCTTAGTGAGGCTTGATGCTCATGAGTTTGATTCCTGGGGGCTGTGGGAAGGCTCTGATCCCTGGGATCCCACCTGGATTGTGGCTAGCACCTTCAATGCAGAGCTCTGCACTACGGTTTCCAGCCAGCTCTGCAGTATGCTTTGCTCCTATCTATGCTATTTAGAATCATGGGGAGCCAAGGGCTCACTTTACCCAACAACTAATTTGATCTAGGTTTGTTGTGAGTGGTGCAGTTAAAAGAAATATATGAGGAAATTTTCTTTTGATGTTTGGGAAGCTTCCACCTGCTTTTAGCCAAACATTATTTATCTAATACATGCCCACGCTAGGCTGAAGGTCATGTTTGACCATACCATGTACTTGTTTCTCCTCATCACTTTTCTGCCTTTATTGTTCCCCCCTATTCCTTGTCTCCCTTACCCTTTCCATGATGTAATATCGTTGGTCTGCTGTATGAAGGGATGGACTATTGATTGGGTCCCCACTAGTATGTAGCTAGAAGAAACATTTTTTTTTTCCTGTATCATGAAGGAAAAAAAAATATGAGCAAGATCCTCCAGCATAGAACATAAACAAGATTAGCTTGTCAGTAATGGATGGTCTCAATTTAATACGAAGAATCAAATGTAGGCTCTTTCCTTTTCTTTTCAAACTCTCTGAAATAATCTTAATATCCTTTGTAAATAACTGCATTGAGATATTTTGGGTGGGGGAGGGACCAATAACTCAGAAAGCAAAAAGAAATTAGGAAAATGTAAATAGAAAACTTCACATTCAGAATTGTCTAAATTAGATCGCATCATGCCTGTTTCTGCTCTTTTTTTATTGCTGATTTCTTTTTCAGACATCGATTTTCATCTGTAAAATGGAGATGGTTGCTCATTGGCCCAGAGCTGAGGACTCATCTGGAAAATTCCTGGAGTAGCTGTTCTAGAAGAAGGGTAAAGTGATTAACGTTCTTTTTCAAGTCATCTTTTATACAGTTTAGCCTTAATGCAAAGCAAGAGAAGAAATTTACTTACGAATGGAAAGCATAAGCAAGGCAGATTTAAAGCCAAGGACCTCAGCAGAGCTACTTTCAGCACAGGAGGAAGTGGTAATCAGATGCGTATGGCATTTGTTGGCCATGGAGGCAGCAAGTAGCTTTACAGCGACCTGCCATGGGGGAAGCAATTTGCAGACACCAGTCTCTCTGAAATGCACCTTCCTGGTTTAGCTGTCCACCTACCTCCTCTAAGAGGAGCTGGGAGGAAAAGCAGGAACCTAGAAACTTCATATGGGTCTCATAGACTCATTGGGTACCCTGAGAGGGTCTGAGTTGACCCTCCTAGGTCTTCTAGGACAGGACTTCTAAGACTATCCATGCTTTATATACAGCTACCCAGGAGAGCGCATCACTTGGACACTTACCAGTTCAACGGAACATTACATATTGAAACCCTGACCTTCGTGTGGAAATGAATCTCCCTGTGTGGGAGCAAACAAGCCAACAAACCCACCAAAGCTGATTGCGGTGGCACATATTTAGTCCACGACTAACCACAGACCTGCCACTGTCAGATCACCCACTCTTCTCTCAGGGGGCAATGCCACCTCTTCCATCCTGAAAGCCTCCATCCTGTAGCCAAAATCTCCTTGAACTTCTTTAGGAATTAAATAGCCACTTTTTCGGGGGACTTTCACCCTTCTGAGACTAGGATCCGTTGTGAATCATCTACCTGGGAGTAATTTCTCATAGCAGCCATGATAAGTAACACAAGGATGATTGCATGTGACAGTCCTCAAGGATGGTGGCGGCCAATCTGGTGTCAGTTTGACAAGAGGACGGAATGATTCATGGTTCGGTTCTTCATTAAGACTAGGGGACACAGGCTGTACTTTAGATGAAGGTCATTTTTTTCTGTCTGTATGCAGGATGCAGAGACCTCAAACACAGGGCAGATATTCCAAGGTTCAGGTGGTGGCTGTGACTCCTTGAATGAGGAAGATGCAATGTGGGGCATGCGGACCGTGCCACCAAGGGAACCGGAGTGGAACTAGTGAAATGGAGCATTTTCAAATCCTGGACATCTCAAACTTGAGTTTTAAAATTTCATCTTGAAATGGCAGGAGTGGGAGAGGCTCCCTCTCTCTTTCCATGCCTGCCTCTGAGCAGGTAGCACGTAGCATACAGACCCCCAAGGTTATCAGGTAGTCGCAAATAGAGCGTCACTAGCATCTTAGCCAATTAAATACATTCATGCCCCAAACTCCTCCCCACTGCCTAAGGTTCAAATAACACTCGTTTACCCTGGAATAAAGGTACACCTGGGCACATAAGCTGTTACACAGACAGACACACACACACACACACACACACTCACTCACACACACAAACTTGAGCTGATTCACTGAATGTATGCCCTCTGCTCCCACCCCAGCCTCCCAGCACCCCCAGCTGGACTTGAATCTTGCAGTGCCCACCCATTCCAGACTCTGCTTCCTCCTTCTCTGCTTGGTGTCAGGCGGCATCTGGGTGCCCCAGGGAGAAACCAAACCACAATGCGGTACTCATTTGGATGGAATATTAAGAAGGATGCAGAAGAGATGACTAGTCACACATTCTGGAGTCACTAGCCCACGTTATGGGCTCAGGAAATGAAATAATGTGCTTAAGAGTTCCTGGGACTTGGTAAGGAACAGCTCGTGGCCTCTTAATTATGTCAGGGAGTGGGGGACTCCAGGACACTTAAATCTTCCTTCACTTGTTGCTAGCTGATTTGGGGAGCAAACCCGAGCAGTTTTGGGCCGTGAAGGTACAGCTATAGCAAGGAATCCTGGTATTCTCAATGGTGTCCCTTTCTGCTCTGCTCTGCTTTTCTGAGGCCCCAGATTCCTTATCTTTTTTCACCTTCAAGGTTGAGAGCTCATACATAAATATAGAGGATCTTCCGTTTTTCTTTGCAAGGTTGCTTAAAACTGTTCTTCCGTATGGAAACTTTTTGTCCTGCAACGTGCCTACAAACCTCCACAGCTGTATTATTATTGTTGTTGTTGTTATTATTATTACTATCATATTTGCATTACTCTTGTTTTTTAACCTCTAACATCCAAATACATGGTTGGAAGATCAGAGGTGCATCTCTCCTCTACTCTAAAATTGCTCTTTTTTTTTTTTTCAGTTTAAATATCTGAAGTGCACTGGGAAAAGACTGTCCTAGACTTTCTTGATTCGTAAGGGAGAGACGCTGAAGTGCTGGGTTCCGAGTCAGCTGGGAATACCTGCTTGGTGTTCAGAAGGCCTCTCATTCGTGGTTGGCTTCATGTCACACAGACGCTCTCCCCCTCTGCGTTCCTGCGTCCTATGAAATATGGATGCTGCATTAAAAAGCAGGAGTCCCGGTGTAATCATTCCATCCTACTACACACATAAAGATGACGCTCAAGAGCTCACGGGAAACAAAACACCAATTCCAGGTAACAGCTTTACAGCTGTCACCGAAGGTGATGGCTCCTCTGGAGCAGTGCCTTAAAATAGAAGTTGGTGACATCTGTGTATTAATTTGGTCTGTACGTATTCTAGGCAAATTGGATTGGGAAGGGCTTTAAATCACAGGAACAACATCAAGCATTTCCCAGTTACCTTAATTATAGAATTTTTACTATGGAAATGGCTTATCAGCAACTGCAGTTTGTTTATCTATTTCTCCCTCCTTGAAAATTAGATCACATAAACTGTAAAGGTCTCAGATTGATTTTTGCAGACATTGGATTATTTTGAACAAAAAAAGGCAACAGCCTCAGAATAATTGCCTCAGTCTTGTTATGTAGACACAGCTCCAGGCCAAAGCGCTAGGCATGTTTGCATTCAACATTCTTGCTTGAGATAATGCTCTGCAGCTTTTCTGGGCACTATTTTAAATTTATTTTTGCCTATTCTCAATTCATTACATAGCCAAGATAGCCTTCTTTATCGTTACATTTTACATTCTAAGAATTCATGTTTAAGCAACAGACTGCCTTTAAAAAAAAAAAAAAAAAGAAATTCGGGATGCATGCAGCTTTGCTATTTCTCTTTACAAAGGCCCCTTTAAGCCTGGAGATTGTTACTGGGTGAAACCAAGTGGCAAATCTATCCTCATCTGAGGTGTGTTCAGTATACTGACTGGAATGCTTTGGTGGACATGATTTAAAAAGGCTCCCAACTCCGATCTATTTACCTTGCCGTTCCTTTGTCTTCAATAATGTATAAAATCTCTTTTAGGATATTATACATTTTCTTCCATATTTGTCTCTCATTGTGCATGAAAGGACACTCCTTTCCATTATATTTTTTTATGCGAGCCAAATCATGAAATGCAGATTCAATTAACAGGTGCCAAAAAAAAAAAAAAAACAACAACAACAAAAAAAAAAAAAAACCAGAAACCCACATGTCAGACATCTGTCCCTGTAACCCACAGTAGCCCGTTTGAAACATCCCTGGGAATTGCTGTAGAGAAATAGGGCACATTTTCTGACATTCAGCCTAAATAATGTGATTTTGTTAGCAAGGAAAAAATCCTACTCAAGACCTTGGTTTGAATTTGGGTCATAACTATTAACTTAGCTGTAACTTTTTGATTATGTTTTGAAAAACAGTTCCATCAAAGCACATTTTAGAAGGGTGAGTCTCTTCTTTTAGATTCATTGTGGGCTCATTTTCCAGGATGGGAAGAACATACTTAAAAACAAAGCAAGACAAAACAAAACAAAACAAAACAAAACAAAAAAATCTTCATACTGTTTAAGAAAATATTCATTAATGAAAAGTCATTTGTGCAATTTGAAAAGTATTAGGATATATTCAGCAATAATAAAAACTGGTCTTCTAGTTCTTGCAAGGCCTTTTTTTTTTTTTTTTGTAAATCAGTCACACAAAAGTTCACAGTTGAAGATTTGAAAATCTATGTTCCAGTCCCTCTTTCTTCCTTTAATGGGGGAATATTTTACCATTGTTTGTCTTGATCTTGCCTTTGTAGTCAAGGGCTATGATCAGAACAATGAGGCTTTTCTGCAGATCTACCTAAAGCAGTTCTTAAGGCAGAAAGTGGAAAAATTGAAGAAACCTGTTTCCAGACAGCCTGCTTTCTAACAGGCACTGTGCTTTATTTTACAGAGTGTTGTGTATGCATTCATTTATTACAAAAGTTTTTCCTTCTATGATGAAGACTGTTGTGACTGTCAAAGCAGACAGATAAAGGAAGCCAATTAAAGGTCTAGGAATGCATCTTGGCTAGTCTTACAGGCTGCTGAAGCAAATTCTCTTCAAGACACCTGAGTAGATACAGATTTTGCACAACTTGAAATCTCAGCCACTCTCTTTCCATTTCAGCAGCAATCAGACCTCAGGCCTGGCCAGAAACTCCAGAAGAACATGTAGAAACAGCAGATAATCTGCCTCCTTCTAGACTGAAATCACACATTACAAAAAAAAGGGCTTTAGGCTTAGAAATTCTAAGAATACTATGATTGAAAACAGGAGCCTTTGTCTTCAGTTACTATGTAGCAAGGAGAATTAACTCACTATTTTGAGTGAAGTAGAAGATGAGGCAATTATCTGGGTAATACAAGTAAAACTGTTCCTCATTCACTCTGTGATTGATTCCAGAGTGAGACTGTTCTTAAAATATGTAGGCAGAATTTTCTAGAATGGTGACTTCAGTCGTTTACATGATAAATTTACAGTAATTTTGACTACATAGCCTATTTGCATAAAAGGCATAATATACATATACTGAATGTGTATAACTAGGTAAATTATCACACACATGCACACTTCCATGACCACTTCCTAGGTTAGACTATAGAATGCTCTTTGAACTAAGTCTGTTTTCCATTCAGATATCCTTCAGGCATACCTGTTAGAAGGAGTACAATTATGAACAGGCCTCCAGCGGTTGCTTTTCCAAGAATCACATTCATAGTAGCATACTCCCAGACAGTGACCACATGAGGCTAGTACTCTAGACCAGCCCCTTCATTCAGGACACAGGAGCCTCCGTGGAGCAGGCTCTGTGTGTGTGTTTGTGTGTGTGCGTGTGTGTGGGAGAGGCAGGGGTGGGTAGCTACACACATCTGTCCAAAATCTTTTCAGAACTACAAAACACTTTGTGTCTCTTGTGATTGAATTTTCATGCTATTTTCCTCTCCATTCCAAATGGTCAGAAATACATTGTAGTAGATTATATTACCAACTCCTGCTCATTTTTTCTTGTCCCTACCACAGGTATTTTTCTAATAAACCTTTTATACTTCTAGTATTTTGGTGTGTGTGCGTGTGTGTGTGTGTGTGTGTGTGTGTGTGTGTGAAGGTGTACATGTCTAGGAAAACATAGAGAACAGAGGATAATTTACAGCACGTCTCTTCAGGAGCCATCCTCCTTGTATCTTGAGGCAAGGTCTTTTTCTGGCCTAGATCTCTCCAAGGAGACTACACTGTTTGGCAAGTGAGTCCTAGCAATCCAAATATGTTGGTAAATGTTCAACTGTGTGGTCTATAGTTTTCTGTACTTAGAGCAAGACAATATTACCTGAAGAGTGGATCTCAAGTAGAGAAAAAAAAACAACACTCTGGTACTTTGGGTCAGCAGTAGTAGTTTCAGGTAGTGAATAGCTGATTAGGAAATGTGTTTATCTTTGAGGATGTAAAAATACTTGTTCATTCAGTGTCAGGTGTGAGTATAATAATAATTATTATCAGTTGCAACCTAAACTGCATTGCTTAGTTTCTTCAGTTTAAGTCAATTAACCTTTGAAGAGCTAAATGGTATAGCTATGAGGACCAATTATCATTTTTGTTTTGGCAGTTTAAATTTGGTTTCATATCTGGTACACAAAGCAAAATAATTGCCTATATTTAGCTTTCAAATATACATATTTTCAGAAAGCTAATATGCTATTAGTTTTTCGTCATCTTGACACAAGCTAGGGTCATCTGGGAAGAGGGAATCTCCATTGAGAAAATGCCTCCATCAGGATGGCTTGCGGGGGGAGGGGCTTTTTTTGGTGTTGGAGCTCCAGCCCATTGTGGACAGTGGCTCTCCTAGACTGATGGTTCTTTGCTGTATAAGAAAACTCATAGTCTAGTGGGTGTGCTGGGTGTTTCTCTCCAGATATATACATTCCTTGCTTTCAAAATTAGACATCTCTTCTTTCAGTCTGTGGTTCCTAAACCAAATCTAAATCAATGAAAATCATAATTGAGGATGGGTCTGATCTTGCTTAAGCAAGTAGTAACACTTTAACAGTTGAAACAAATACATCAAACTGAATTTTTTTTGCTGAGGCTATTTAGGGACCCAATTAGTAAAACCAAGAGAGATGTGTTCACATCTAGTGAATATGTATACGGTTGCTAGAACTAGAAATAACATAGACAAAAGCAACCTAACATTTATGTCTTTATATTTTTATATATCAGGATACATTTAATCGTGGAATATTTCTGCACATATATATTTCATTTCCATATATACATAAAATTATATATAACATATATGTATTTTATATACACACATTTGATAATGTTATATGTATGTGTATATTATATTATCCATGTTTCAAAATATCTTAGAATTTCCTGAGTAACATCATTATATTTGGTATTTATAGAGATGCAGTGAATCCACTTAAATTTAAGCTGAGTTTATGCTGATAAGGGGTTATATAAGTTCAAGATAGCTTGAAGAAAAATAACCGTGTAATATAGGACTGGGATTTTTCAGCCCTGCATTCAAGTTTCCAGAGAGAGGCTCTTAGAACTTGTTTAGTCACATGGCCGTTGGTTGTATTTATGTTGCCTAAGTAAATTCAAACTTCATAGAAGTTTTTTGTGACACTTAGAAGTTGCCAGGTTCTGATCACATCATGTACCAGAAGGCAGCACAGTGCACCTTTGTGCAACAGAGTGCTTTGAATTCTCCTTCTTCCAACCATGTTTTCTCTATCTTTTCTCTGGCTTGCAGCCTCTATAATAAAGTTGCAATTCTAAGTGAAATATTTTTATGGATTCTTTAAACTATTTTAGAGGATTAGGGAACTCTCAATGTATTAAAAGAAGCCCTAAATTGGATGCCAGCTGGGAATAAATGAAGGTTACTTAGGAATAGTGAGGAGTTGTGGTTGCCATCTGAAGGAGGGCTCTCTTTGAGGAGCAAGGTATCTGACATGTATGGGGTGTATACTAAATTTAAAATTAGTGTCAGAATTCAACTAAATTAAAGGGCACTGAGTTGTAGAATTGTTGGGAAGCAACACATTAAAAATTACTTTGAATCAAATATTTAGGTCTTTGATTCCCAGAGTTGGAAACTGACCCTAGGACCACACACACACACTAGTTAAATGTTTTACCTCTGAGTGATTCCCCAGCTCTCAGAGTCATGTTGTATCAAAATGAATTATTTAAAGATATATTGTTAATTTTAATGTAGAAAATATTCAGCAAATGTCATGAGAGTTATGACAGTAACTGAAAAATTTATAATTGAGAAACTCAAGGTAGCAAATGACCTCAAGGCACAGGCCTCTAAAACAATATTCTGGCTAGAAGCTAAAAATATTCACTCTGACCCCAGATTTTCTTGGAAATCTTTGTTTAATCTTAAAATACTGGAAAGTTAAATCTTTCATCCTCACTCTATCCACAGTGCTTTTTACATATAGCAATCCCTCCCAGGTCTCCTTATAATATGAATTCTGTGTATTCATATTGTTTATGCTTTCTATGGCTTTTGCCATCTAGCCAATACTTTCACGTAATACACTTCTTTCTCTACCCCTCTACTCTCAGGCTACCTTGTATGTACAAAAGGGGGTGGGTGGGAAGAAAATACCATATTATGAAAAATGGTTCTGAATCAACAATGTGGTTAAGACTCGTTATCTTAGTTCTTTTTCCATTGCTGTGATCAGACACCATGACCAAGGTAACTTATAGAAGAAAGAATTTATTGAGGACTTATAGTTTCAGAGAATTAGAGTCTGTGGTCATTATGGTGGGGAACAAGGCAGCAGACAAGCAAATACAGTACTAGAGGAGCAGCTGAGAGCTTATGTCTTAATCCACAGGCAGGAGAGAGTGAGAGACAGAGAGAGAGAGCACCTTAATTGAAAAGAGCATGGGCTTTTAAAACCTGAAAACCTTCTCCCAGTTATGTACATCTTCTAATAAAGCCATACCTCCTAATCTTTCCCAAACAGTTTCATCAGCTGGGAACCAAGTATTCAAGGTATGAGACCTTGTGAACCATTTTCATTCCAACTACCACACTCACCCTGGGACTTTTTTTTTTATATGAATTACAGTTTATTCACTTTGTATTCCAGCTGTAGGCCCCTCCCGCATTCCCTTCCAATCCTATCCTACCTCCTTTATCTCCTTCCATGCCCCTCTCCAAGTCCACTGATAGGGTGGTCCTCCTCCCCTTCCTTCCATCTGACCCTAGCTTATCAGGTCTCATCAGGACTGGCTGCATTGTCCTCCTCTGTGGCCTGGCAAGGCTGCTCCCCACTCAGAGGGTGGTGATCAAAGAGCCAGCCACTGAGCTCATGTCAGAGATAGTCCTTGTTCCTCTTACTAGGGTACCCATTTGGAGACTGAGCTGCCATGGGCTACATCTGAGGTTATAGGTTATATCCATGAATGGTCCTTGGCTGGAGTATCAGTCTCAGAAAAACCCTTGTGACCAGATTTTTTGGTTCTGTTGCTGTCCTTGTGGAGCTCCTGTCCTCTCCAGGTCTTACTAACTCCCCGTTCTTTCATAAGATTCCCTGAACTCTGTGCAAAGTTTGGTTATGAGTCTCAGCATCTGCTTTCATGCTTTTCTAGAAACTCTTCCTATATATTCTATCTGTGTATTCCATAAATTTGTATTTTATCAAGCTCTCACATCCATCCCACGTCAGGAACTGATTTCAGTGTTCTTTTCTTCCATCACTGGAAGGTGGCTGTGCTGATAAGATGTACTTGGCATTACCAGGCCACAGAAGAAGACAATGCAGCCACTCCTGATGACCTAATTGACTAGGATCAGAAGGAAGGAAAAGAAGATTTCCCCTATCAGTGGACTTGAGGAGGGGCATGCATACAGAGGGTGGAGGAAGGGTGGGATTGGGATGGGAGGAGGGAGGGAACCACAGGGGGAATACAAAGTGAATAAAGTGTAATTAATAAAGAATTTTAAAAAAAGATGTACTTGGTGGTTTCTCCAAGACCCACACAATTCTGTCATCTGTTATTCTATTGTACACACTGGTAAATAAATGTTGGAGATCAGTATCAACTAAAATATAATGTGCTTTGTTCATTGGACACAGTTATTGAATGAGAACCCTTTCTGTTCCATTCATGAATAATATGCACGCTTCTTTAATAAAACACTATCTCCCTTTAAAAACTATACTTCATAATACTAGTGCATTAAGACCTCTGCTTTTGTAGCTATGAGTCACTGAAATTAAATCTTAGACTCTGAGTATAGCAGTTTAATTGGTCTTATATATTTCATTATTGTGACTGTCAGGGCTGTACTCTGAAATTTCATTTGCATACTAAGAAATGCCTTAAGGAAATGCACTTTATTTTTTTCATTGGCAGAGAAATCTATGAAAATGTTTTTATACTAATTAGGTTTTTTAAATTCTCATTACAGCATTTGTATTTTTCTCAAAGAATGATTTCATATCCCACCCCAAATAACAAAAACCAAAAATCTCCTCTAAGCTGTTACATCTAGGATTGTTATAGAGGCCTATATTTTTACATAAAAGCTTAAAACTTGGAGAAAAGAAGATTGAATACGAGAAATAGAGGTGGACCTGGTGGAAGGCAGCCACAGGATGAGATACTCAAAATACAGAGATATTTGAGGTACTTCTTCCTATTAAATACACATGCCCACAGTATGTGCAAATGTATAAATCGTAAGAGGACACGGAGAAAAGAAAAATCTACTTCTCATTATTTGATGTAACTACCACCATGCGAATGGACCAGTTGTCTCCATCACTCCTCTTTCTAACGTTGCTGGTCTGAAACATCACACCCAGGCCCTGATTTCTTTCCAAAAGTGTTGCTGAAGGAGAAAGGAAGCACATTCTAGAGGCCCATCTATAGCAGAGACAGGGCAAGAAACAGTAGGATGAATAAGATGTTATAAAGACGAGGAATATTTGAAATGCACAGGAGTTGGGATACTATCATAGGGTTTCTATTGCTGTAATAAATGCTATGACCAAGAGCAGCATGGGTAATGAAGACATTATTTCATCTTACAGCTTACACTCCACCATATAGGGAAGTCAGGGCAGAAACTCTAGGAAGTGACCTGGAAACAAGAATTGAGGCAGAAAAGGAACGTTTGTGGAGGAACTCTTACTGGCTTGTTCAGTTTGCTTTTTTAACAACCCAGGACCATCTGCCCAGGCGTGGCATTATCCACCCTGAGCTGGGCCTTTCTACAACAATCATTAATCAAGAAGATGTTCTCATAGACTTGCCTACAAAACAATCTAATGGAGACATTTTTTTTTTCATTTGAGCCCCTGTCTTCCCAGACTACTCTTGCTTGTGTTAAGTCAATAAAAACAAAATAAACCAAAAGAGCAACAAAAAACTAAACCAGCACAGATTTTCTCGTTCCTATGTTGCCCTAAACTTCCTGGGGCTTGATTTGAAGGTAGAGCCTCTAAGGAAGTAACTGGATTTAAAAGAGGTCATAAATACGGGGTCCTGATCTCTCAGGGTTAGTGTTCCTGTAAGGGGAGAGCATCTGCTAGTATTCTTACACTCTGTTTTTTAAAAATAGCTTTCTGTCCTCAGGCCATGCGACAATGAGGTGGCCATCTACAAGTCATAAAGACATCATAGTCTTTGATGTAGAAATACACACCTCTAAAATGATTTTAACAAAGTATTTTGTTGTATAAGGTACATGGGCTATGGTGTTTCATTAAGCCTAAATGTTGTTTAGACATATAATCTAAATATGTTTCAACATAATTATGCTATATATAGTTAATAAATATACTATATATAACTAACATATAAAACTATAATATAGAATTAGTTATGTGTATAACTAATATAATTAATATATAGCATGTAATATATACTACAATTATAATTATGCTATATATAATTAATATGTAATATATATAGACTAATAAAATTAAAAACAATAATAGCCTATTAACTACAGAAGATTTAATAACTATAGAAAGGAAGAAAAAAGTAACAATTTAATTAGATTAAAAAAAATAAAGATGGGGCTGGAGAGATGGCTCAGTGGTTAAGAGCACTGTCTGCTCTTCCAAAGGTCATGAGTTCAATTCCCAGCGACCACATGGTGGCTCACAACCGTCTATGATGTGAACTCTTCTGGCAGGTGTAAATGCAGATGGAACACTCATATACACAAAATAAATAAATCTTTAAAAGAACAATGATAAGGAAAGATAGCCCTTAGAGGTCTTTCCTAAGTAATTTCACCTGTATTTCTGGCCTCTCTTGAGGCGATTATGTGGATGCAAGTGAGGATGATATACCTACCCGATAAGGTTGTTTCATCTATAATTTAGAATCTTGTTCTTTTCTGAAGAGTGATTTCTCTGGCTCTAAAATGTGATTAAAGGAAATCTGTCATTTCTGTCCTTGAAATCAAGATCTTGCACTCCTGGGGACAGGCACAGATGTCACCAAAGAGGCAGCTATAGCCCAGAAGTGCTCTCTGCCTTGGATAACAAATCTATGCTGATCTGAAATCTGCATGACAGATTGTTGGTCTGAAAGGCCAGAGAATTTTATGGATGTGAAGTATGGTCCTGGTGAAAAACAAGTGAATCCAATTTAAACTAGAGCATTCAGAAGGAGAAGGGCAAAGGCTTTGTTTCTTTGCTTGTCTCGTAATAACTAAACTGAAGAAATTGGGATGTCAGTGTGGGTAGAATAACATCCACACACACAGGGAGCAAAACTTCCCTCCTCAGATTTTTGGCCTCCATGCCTCAATATTCCCTTTCCTTGAGTCAATGGATTGATTCCTTTCTCTCCTCTCTCTCTCTTTATTTCCTTCACAAAGCTCATAGAAACATAATCCAAGATAATGAGAGCATAATTTTAATTTATTTCCATTTCAGATTTTTATGACCATAATTATGTTTGTGTTAAATGAGATTAAAATGTCAATCTGCCAACTTGCTTCTTGCTTTGTGACCTTTTGCACACAGAGTTTATCATCCTGACAAATAAAAAGGCCTCTCCAATACCCAAGATGAAATACAAATTGTGTCTTTCTCAATTAGAAAATAATCATCCATCCTATTATTTAAAATTAAATGAGATGCCCAGTGCAGATTAAAGTCTCTAGCAATTTGGATCTTATAATATTCAAAGATGACTTAATTTAGTGGTGAAGAACAAAGCTGTTGTGAGTTGGTGTTGTTAATCCTAATTCCTCAAAATGATTGAAGAGCAAGGATAAAAATGCCGATTTCATTTTAGCAAAAGCATTCCAAGCTTTTTGCTAAATTTCTTAACTGCACAGTCATCTCCCCAAATGAAGGGAACTCTACGTAAATGTCAATGAAACACAGCTAGCATCTTCCAATATACCTGACCCCACCATTCTTCCATCTCATAGCCCATTTCACAAGCTGCTGCATCAACTCTCCCCTTAAAACACAGAAGCCATTCTTCTTTCAGCTTCCTAAGAAGAGTCGTTGATGTCTTACTCCAAGGATGCAAACCTCAGGCTGGAGAGCCCAACTGTACTTGATCATACTTGGAACTAACGATGTTTCCATGACATCATTCCCATCATTTGGCTTTCCCTTCTCCCCCTGGTTTTGTGCTCAGGGGAAGACTTTAGGAAATAACTGTGTGTTGCCCTTTTACTAGAACCAACAAGTCTCTAATTCTTCACTGACTCTGAATTTCTTATCTGCAAATATTGTGACTTTTAGTTAATTTTTCTTTAATTTTATTAGTTCTTTGAGATTTTTGGACAATGTGTTTTGATCATATTTACCCCTCCCATATCTATACCCTCTTTTTTGTTCTTTCTTTCATTTGTTAAACCCATTGAGTCCGACTTGGCTTGTTCATAGGTTCTTAGGTTTGTGGCCAGCCACTCAAGCGTCCAGTAAGGACTACATCCTTCAAGAAACTTACCCTGCCCCCAGCTGCTATTAATTGCCTGCAGTTTATCATTTAGGGGTGGGCTTTCTGCCTGCCTCTTCTCTTCCAGCTGGGATTTGGTCTGGCTTGAGCTTGAAGAAATCTTGTACACTGTCATAACTGATGTAAGTTCATTTGTGTCCAGAAAACAGTTTCTTTGTAGTTATCTACCATCTCTGGCTCTTGTAACCTTTCTGCTGCCATTTCCACAATGATGCCTGAACCTTGTGAGGTGGGTTTGTGATATGAATGTCCCATATAGGGCTGAGCATTCCATGCTCTCTTATTCTCTATACTGTGACTAGCTGTGGGTCTCTGTGCTAATCACCTTTTAAATCCCAGTTTCTTAAACCGTAGGCTATGAGCACTTGTCGGATCCCATTAATGAATGTGAGGGCTGTGAGAAATTAAGCAACGCTAAAGCAAAAGGTCATTCAAAAATCACATGTGTAATGGACCCAGGGTGTTTCTGTCATTGCCTGTGTCATGTCACATCATGTCACATCACTGGAGCCTTACTTGTGAATGATGTGTATATGCCATCATTCCAGGCAAACTAAAGAATGATGTCTGAAACAGGTGGGCTCAGTTGCCAGACTGTTTCATGGTTTGAACACAGAGTTGTTACTATACATGCAAACTCCTTCTAGACGAGTAATGGCTTAATTAAGGCAAGCAACAAATTTTAATAGTGTTCTCACTACTCAGCATATAATTATCAAATTAATATAAGTTTGGATTGGAATGTGTTTGTAATTTGACTTTTAAAGTCAAAGTGTTTACTTTGTTGAATAACAAATATTGTTAATATTATTAGTGTATTATTGATATGTCTATTAACATATAAAATATAACATAAAATAATATTATTTAATATTAGATATATTAAATAAATTTTGTCTTAAACTTAGGAAAGATTTTCCAATAATTTCTGAGTTGAACGTAAACATACTCCCTTCTGTTATACTATTTATTTATCTGAAGCTGTATTTTCAACACTAATGGTTATAATATCAAAATATTGATCAACTCTCAAAACATGCTGACGATATTCTGTGTCCTATTTTATCAATATTCAGCCAAGATGGAATTATTTGTGTAAAAATAAACAAGTATACCCATTTCATTAGTTTGCAACTTTTGTCTTTAATACATTTAAAAACAGGTATGCCAAATTAAATTTATTTATGCTTTCTTCAGTAAGCATTTGATTTGTATACCTATTTTATATTCCCACATACCAGTGTAGTTTAATTTTTTTTTCAAGTAAAAAGGGATCATGTGTGGGAAATTTTAAGAAACCCTGATTCAAATGACAGAGTAAAGTCATGTTGTAGAGGAAGGGCGAGCCTAGAGCAGTTAGACTATTCCAGTGAGACTGTTCAAGGACAGGGCATTCTCCTGTTTCCGCTCTCCACTGTTCTTTCTATGGCACACTCCCGTATGTAGGTCTTCTTAAATGTGGATGCTGCCCCTTGGTGTAAGGCAGCAGTTCTCAACGTGTGGGTCACGACCCTTTCACAATTTAGCTGTGGTCAAATGCAAATAAGGTTCACTGGGAAAAAAAGCAAACTATTCCTTATTAAATTCAGCGCCTGCCACTTAATAATATTGCCAGAGGGCAAAAAGCAAGCTTCAAGCCATTTCTTCTTATCTTGAGCCTGTGGAGCCTAAAAAGGAGTGGATGAAACAGACCTGTAGGTGCATATAAGTCTGAAAATCCCACCCTGACCTTTAGCCACAGTTTCAGGTTTACTTCTTGTAATGGATATTCTTGGTTTTCTGCTGGCAGCCACTTCCTGGCCAGGTCCTGCAAGAGATGAAGTAGTCAAAGAGGGAGGAGTGAGTCAGGCATGGGATTGGGGGAATCTGACTGACTGGTGGCCAGAGTGCTTTTTTATTAAAAAGAACTCAGTAAGCAGGAATGGAAAAAAAATACATTTTGTTCCAAAACATAGATCATATCATTTTTGTCCCTGACACATGTTTTAACTTCCTCTTGGTCATAAGTTTACTCATTATTGATAAACTGTGACAGAACAGAATTATATTTTACAGTCATTTCCCTCATCAACCTCACAGCCCAACTTTTATGAATTTTGAGGCCTATTTTACCAAAGCATGACAGCCTCTTGTCAGGCTGGTAGTTCTTGTGGTTTAAAGGGCAGTAGACAGAAAGAAAATCTCCATGCCAGCCTGGGAAGATTGTTTTGTCCCGAGCAGTGTATTATCAACTTTTAATGGTTAGAGTGCCAATTGTCATCAGGCCCAAGAAAAATCTTTAAGCCAAACAAGCTGCAATTATTATTTAATTTCTGCCATAATAGAATGTTTATATTTTATATATAAATTTTTATATATAAATAATTTATATATTTATATGTCTAATCTTGGTATTCTTTTTGTTCCTTGGTCACACAACACCATAATGGTCCTGCCTGAGCTAACTTTTCTAAGAAAGAAGGGTCTTAATACTTTGTTCTTTTATCATTTACTCACACCATTCTTAATCCATAAGTATAAGTCCCAGTGTAGGGCAGAGATAACTGCAGCCAATCTAACTCTGTTGCTTTACCTGTTTCTTGATGGGGCATACCGTACGCAGCCCTCAATCTTAGCTGCCACATAATCACGTGACTGTATAGTAGGAAGTGGCTTTTAACCTGATCTGCTTCCAACTCTAACTCATTGCATCTTGTTTACCTTTTTAAGTTTACTATGTTTTGATTATCTTGTTCCTGCATAAGTACAGGGGTGGATGTTCCAAGAGTATTTTGGAGTCATCGCCTCATAAGGAGGCCTCGGGCTTCTTTATTTGAGTCCCAACCTCCAAGGCGTAAGGAAAACCTTCAGGTGTACCAAGTAAGGATGTCTCCCTAAAAGTGGGAGGGGTACTATGCTCAGGAATTTTCCGGGGAAGCTCACAGGCAGTACTCCTGGGGAAAAGGCGTAAATGATTCATCAGAAATTTCCCATTGATCTAATAGCCCAAGTTATACAACTATCAAAAAACCCCCCCAAGGTCCACATAATGGAGATTGCATAATAGGGCTCAGCTTTGCTGGATCTTCACGCAGCTGGCTGGCTTCATGACTCTTGCTGTTTCCATCAGATATGGCTGTGCCAGTTATCAGCTTGACTACATCTGGAAAGAACTGCAATCCAGAAATGGAGGGCATGCCTGTGAGAGAATTTTTTTCTTGGTTTGAAGCAGGAATCTACTTTGAGGTAGGAAGACACACCTTTGTTCTGGATATTGAGGGGGGCTAACACAATTTTAATCTGGGTCATACCTAAACCTGGAAGTCTATATAAGGACATAGAAGAAGGAAGGTTTTTCTCTTTGCCTACATGCCTTCACCTTCACTGGCACGAGAGCCTACTTATTTGGGATTCCAGTATATACCAAAGACCAGCTGAGACATCCAGCCTTGTGGACTGAGCAACAACTGGATTCTTGAACTCCTTCTTCTCAGACAACACTGGATTAGCTGGACTGCAGTTTGTAAGTCATTCCAATAAATCACACACACACACACACACACACACACACACACACACACACACGTATGAGGGCGGGAGTCATTCTATAAATTCTGTTATTCTAGAGAACCCTGTCTAACATACCTCCATTTTTTCTGAGGAGATGATCTATGATCTATTCTTGAAGGCATTTGTTTTGGTCCTCAAATTTAACACTAGCTGTATGCACTGGACTAGGCTACAGGGTCATCCTTCATCCCTCATACTCTCATCCCCACAAATCTCTCTGTATCACTTGTCCTCCATCTCTACTCAAGTCTTGAGAACTTCTAGCAGGCTCCCTAGCAATCAGGGTCATTGCTACTTATGGCAGGTTTGCTGACCTGAGGATAGAGCTGTCTTTGTCTCCCATCTCTCCACCATAGCTCTTGAACTATAGATGAGGGTTACCACATTAGGTTTTCAGTGGGTTATGGGGATTCAGAATAAGCACTCTTTCTACTAAGCCAGCTCCTTTGTTTCCATGTAAGAACTCAGGGATAGTGAGAAAAGAAAGTTCTCTTGTTTCCATATTTCCAAGAGTCCTTTTTCATGTATATGGAGAAAACTATTTATTTTAAAAATATGCACAATTAACTATAGACTGTATAAACTGTCTGTACAATGCTGGTCTCATTCAAATTATATGTCCATGCTAATGTGAGCCTTGATTACTTGGCCTGACTTCACTGATTTTTGTTGAGATACTGACATAAAGTATTTCCTTGCACTCTTTCACAAGTCCACATACCATTTACCAGGTGGACTTAAAAAACTACTCCTTTAAAGTATTAGAGCATACATAAGGATATGATACTTTCTTCATTCAGAGCTTAAGTGCACATCTGTCAAGTATCCACTTTGAACTATCTGATGAACAGTCACCTCCACAAGTGTTGAGGAATATACCAGGCTCTATTCCAGAAAGACTTGCTTCTTCATAATCTCTAATCATAGTAAGAAATTTCACAGGAAGTTTCTAGAGATTATAAAATGTAAAATGAAGAAAATATGTGGAAAGGTATAAAGTGGCGCTTGGATTCTCATCAAAACTCACTTTACTGCTATCTGTCTGGTTGGATTCTAAATATTCCCCCAGGTTTCAGGACATTTCTGTGTATCACTGAGTATGAGACAGTGAGGATCTTGCTTTTTCTCGGTTTGTCAGATCCTGTTTGGGCACAGGTGATATACTGTTAGGGATGGTGTTTTTCTTTTATCTTTTTTTTTTTTTTGCCTCCTTCAAAATGAAAAGCAAATGGGAAATTCCAAACACACTAATGCAGTTAGTCTACCAATTTAAACATATTAGAGAACAGGAAAGGAATGGCAGGGGTTCCACCCGTATTAAAAGAACTTTAATAATGAACTCAAGCTTGGTTGATCCAATGGAAAAAAGAAAGACAGTATTTGAGAGGATAATGTTCATATTGGTTCTATTTGGGTTTGTGGATTTGAGGTGAAAATCTATAATGAAAACATACTATATTTTATAGAATTCTAAATTATATAGAATGGATTTATGTTTGCTATCAGTTGTAATCCTTACACAATCTCTTTGGGGGTATAGGTTGTTTTATCTGAAGTAAAACAAGAAAACTGATATTAAGAAAATAAGAATAGAATACAAGGTCATACATCTTGCCAATATATCTGTAACCTTCCTAAAATGTCTTGTTCTTTCCATACAAGAGGGATATTGTGCTTTTGTTTTATAAATGCAGTATGTTTCCGTCATAATCAGTAGACATGGTTTACTTACCACTGACAAGAGAAAAAAAAAGCTAAATAAAGCAGCACTCACAGCAGGGGGTTGGGAGATATGGCTCATCAGTTCAGAACACTGGCTGCTTTTGCAGAGGACCTGGGCTTGGGATCCAGAACCCACAAGGCAGCTCACAACCATCTTTACCACTAGTTCTGGGAGATCCATTTCATTTTTCTGGCTTCCTCTGTCACCAGGCATGTATGCAGGCAAAATAGTCACACACATAAAATAACAAATAAATCTTAAAAATGAAAATAAATTAGTAATAACTTAGGTCTTGTGCTGACTAGTTTTATGTCAGCTTAACAGAAGCTCAAGACATCTGAGAGGAGGGAACCTCAATTAAGAAAATGTCTCCATAGGTAGCAAGATTGTGCTGTAGTCAAGCCTGTAAGGAATTTTCTTAATTAGTGATTGGTGGGGAGGGTGTACATTGTGGGTGGTGCCATCTTTGGGCTGGTGGTTTTGGATTCCAGCAGGCTGAGCAAGCCAGGAGTAGCAAACCAGCAAGCAGCACCCCTCCATGGCTCCTGCATCAGCTCATGCCTGCCCTGTTTGAGTTCTTCCCTGACTTCCTTTAATGATGAAGAGTGGTATGGAAGCACAAGCCAAATAAATCCTTTCTGCCCCAAGTTGTTTTGTTCATGGTGTCTCATCACAACACTAGTAACCCTAACTAAAATACCTTGGTCCCATAAGTGGGGTATTGCTGTGAACGACCTGACCATGTCAATTTAGGGAGGATTATGGAAGGAAAGTGGAAGTTGGATTAGAAAAATCAGTCTTGAGAACTCAGTGGGTTGTTCTATAGAATCTTGATAGAATGTTGAGTGGTACAGATAATGGAGGCCTAGCTTGTGAAGTTTCAGAGGGAAGGAAAGACTCTACTAGACCATTTGTGTGAAGAAACTGTGGTGCCTGGTCAGCTATAGTAGAAAAATCAGCTGTGATTAACAAGAGATAAAAACCGCTAAAGTAAAACCTTTGGATTTCTGGGACAAAGGATGCTGGTAAGTTGGGCCTAAAGAAACAGCTGTGATTAAGAAGAGACCACAATTTTTTGAGGTGAAATTCAGTGAGAAGTATTTTTGGACAGTCAGGACACAGAAGCTTTGCTCTAGAGGTGGCCAAGGTTGTACCTTGTGATGGTAGTTAAACTTGGTAGTGTAAGAGTCACCCAGGCGGAGATGTTCTTTGAAGGTATGAAGGAGTTGTGGAAAGCAGCCAAGACTTGACATTGTATGGCTGAGTTGGAGTCCTTGGAGAGAGTCCAAGAGACGCTCTTGATGAAAGTGCAGCCAAAAAGATTCCAGCATTTTAGAGATGTCCGATGGTCAACAATTTAGGGATGATCACCAAGAACAGCAGCAGCAGGAGAGTGGAGCCCGTCAGAGCCTAGAAGACAAGCTGTGTGTGTGGCCAAGGGAAAAGCCAGAGAGTGACCTAAACCCTTAGGAGAAGCCCAGAAGGTCATGAGTGAATTACAGAATTGAATTATTTATAGTGTTGGAAATTTGTTTTTCTTTTGATTTATTGTGACTGTTCCTTGGTTCTTCTCTCTTGATATAAGGAGGTATTTATTTTATTTTTGGTATTATTGGAGTCAACAGTTGAGAGACTGAATTTTTAAAGTAATATTAGGTTTTAGAGGAGACTTTGGATTTTAAAATAGACTGAAATTTAAAATATTTGAACTTGTAAGGATGGTGGGAATTTAAATCCTGGAATACTTTATATTATGATGTCATCTTTGTGTGTGCTCTTGGGGATGAACAAGAAAGAAAAGGTTGTGGCTTTATAGTGAGGTATTGGTGTGTTAGGTTTACAAGCAGTCAATTGTGCTGGATAGTTTTATGTCAGCTTGATACAGGCTAAAGTCATCTGAAAGGAGGGAACCCCAATCAAGAAAATGCTTCCCTAATATCGGTCTATAGTAAAGCCCAGGGCTTTTATTTTTCTTAAATTAGTAATTGATGGGGGAGAGTTCAGGTGATTATGGGTGATGTTATCTTGGTCTGGTGGTCCTGCATTCTATAAAAAAAGACAGCAGGCTGAGCAAGTGATAAGCAGCAAGCCACTAAGCAGTACCGCACCAGAGCGCACCAGAGCGTCTGCATCAGCTCCTGCCTCCAGGTTCCTGCCCTGTTTGAGCTCTGGTCCTGACTTCCTTTGTTGATGAACAGGGGGATGGAAGTGTAAGCCAAATAAACCCTTTCCTTGCCAAGTTGCTTTTGGTCACAGTGTTTCATCACAGCAATAATTAGTGACCTAACTAAGATAGGTCACTAATTACTTTGTGACAGACCATGCAATAGTCAATCCTTCAATTTCCCTGAAAGTTAGATAATATGCATTGCTTTTTAATGAAAAGAAATTGAAATTAAATTGAGCTAAGTAATCCAAATGATGCTAGTTGCTGTGTTATATACTCCAATCTCTGTTGTTTTAATTAAAGATATCCTTCCTTTTGTAACATCTAATGAAAAATGTCCTTTCATCCAGCTGGTAAATGGCCATAGGTTGACTATTTAAGGCTCTGATCTTTGCCACCTTTTAGAGATTTTCAGTCTCTATATACTCTGATTAGAACTATTCCTTTTTTATTTAATGAAGGCTTTGTAGGTATGCGTAGATTAGATTTTAGCCTGGTCCCTTCTGATTACATCATCCTGAGATTGGTGTTTAAACTAATACAAGCTTCTTGGACCCAGACCGATTGTGACATACATCACTTCCTTTCACTTTTGCACTTGCCAGAACTTGCGGAGTTGAGTGTGGAGAGACTGGGAGAATGTCTGAGTCAGCTGCAGGTGGCACCTCACCCAGGCACATAGATGAAAGCAGACAAAATGAATATCTGAATTCAAATTGAAAAATTGGGATTTTCTTTCCATATTATATTCTTTCAAGTATTTTTAAAGAAAAAATATTTTAAAATACTTGAAATTATCAGTGTTAATATCAGTTTTATGCATATAAATAATTTCAGTTTCATTGCCAAAAACAAACAAAGAAAAACAAACAAAGGAAATGAAGTCTATGAAATCTTAAATCTTAATCCATGGAGTGCCTGGTATTTTGTCTAATGAGGACATTGTCCTGTTTCTATAATATTGGGTGGTGAGACTTCCCAGTACATGAGACCCACAGACTCAGTGCACCTATCCTGACCATCACTAACTGACAAACACCTTTTCATCCTCTTTCCTCCATGGTGGGGTGGAATCCTGAGGTCTTTGTGGAGAGAAGAGGCTTCTCCATACCCATCCCTCCATTTACCACTCATCCAATTTGACCAGCACCTCACAGATCATTACCGGAAGTACCTTCTGAATGTACACTTTTCTAATAGCCTCCTTGAGCTGTCAGAGAAGTAGATGCTAGAAGAATCTCTTCTCTGTCACTCACAGTGAAAGCATGGATCCCTATTGGCCGAGATGTCTATAAAAGTCAAGCCATCCAATCAGATTTCTGCTCCTTCTAGCCACAGGCCAGCTTCCATGACTGGAGAGTTCCTAGTCCAGTCTGGGCTCTTAATAGAGTCTTTAGCTGGGTTTCTCATTTCCAAGGATACAGCATTAGATCTCAGATAACCAGTGTACCCCATAAACATTCTTAGGAGGCTTGTTTTGGCCAGGGACTGGAATTGGTGGGAGAAAAACTGTAATTGGTATACACATCATTTGAAATAGAAATCCTTAAGTTTTTGTAAGGACTGGTTTCTTCTCATAGGCATTTTAAATCTTTGCCCTGAAATACTGTTCAATTAGGAGAGGCTTTATAGGCAATCTAAGAAGAGGTGTCACTGTGGCTCCTGAGTTAAATGTTTGCAGGTCGATGTTGGGGTTATCACAACCTTCCTGAACACTCTTTAAATTTTTCCTGCCATAGATGTTTGTTTTAGTGCCTCACTCAGCTTTCACCAGATCACCTTAAAACTCTATCCTCATTCCACGTCAGCTCTTGGCCACAGTAGTCAATGAATCCAGGACTCCTGGTAATTAAAGGACAAGTAGTGACTCTCCAGCGTGTAAGTTCCCTCCCGGAATCATGAGGTCCTGCGGAGTGGTGGGAAACGGAAGTGTTGACATCCAGAGTCCATAGCAATTGGCACCAAATGAATAGACCTTCCACAGACTAACCTATTAATTCTAGCCATTTAATGATCAATTAAGATTGCTGAATAGATGATCTATCGTAGTGATCAATAGTCATCATGAAGAAAGTTGAAATGGAGTCCACCACAAATCAATAGAGAACAGGATGCTGAGAGCAAGGCTAATGCCTAGTACTGTACCTTGTTGGCTATTCTGTTTCTGCTCCCAAACCTGAGGGTTTCTGCTATGCAATATGAACCTGCTCTTGGAAAATTTAGGTCTTTCAGCAGAATGTTCTTGCCTAAGCATTTGGACTAAAATTTACTTTATAGGTCAAGGCTTCTATTGGTGTATCTTTGGACTGTATAGTATTCTTTTCAGTGGTTTTCAATCCTGTCTAGATTGATTTTACAAAAGACTGATATATATATATATATATATATATATATATATATATATATATATATATCCACATTTCAATGATGACATAATGTCTCTAACACAAGGCATGAAAGTTTATAGTGCCTTGGGATGAAAGAAATGAAATCTTTGTTAGAATGGTCTTTATTGCTTGCTACCAAATCACCAGAGTATAGGCTCCATCTCTCTGTGGAATTACAGAGTACTAGCTCTTGTTAGGGTTTAATATTTCTGCTGGTCCCTCAGAGAAGGGCCATATAGGCTTTACCTCAACAGTCACTTTTATAGAGAAACCTGCATCATTCTTAAACAGAGGGTAAAAAGCCAGTATTCCTCGGGTCGTTTCAGTTCTGGTTCCATGGCAATTTAAAATTTCTTAGTTAAGAAGTACCAGACAACCAAATTTGTGCCGCATTTTTTTTTCCACTGGGCAAACAGGGTTTTACATCTATAAACCTATAAAATAGTCACAGCTGGATGGGGCTTTTGCATTTAGACAGGACTAGGAAAAGGCAAGCAGAGGTGAATTTTCAGCACCAGATCTGTTTTGGAAAAACTCAGGAAGGAGGCAAAGCGCATTAGCCCTGTGTGGAGAAATGGTGACTTTGGCAAGGATAGCAGGCTGGCTTCCCCCACTAACCCAGAAGTCTGAAATAGCCCAGGATACTCACTGCTATGCTTGCTTGTTTGTTAAGGGGTTTTCCTCCATACCTTCAGTTGCTTTCCTGGTAGCAAAGAAAAGGCGTCTTGGGTTTTCCTGGCTCTCCTAACATAAGAGACTCTCTAGTGAAATACGATTCTCATCTAGTTGCCATGGAAATATGTTTTAAAGATAGCCCATCCCAGGGAATCCTGACAGGCACTGATCACAAATAAGGCTTTGATTTATCCATTTGGTACAGCTTGTGGAACCACTGAGAACAAGTGCCAGGTGACTCTGAGGTTTTAGAGGCTTCCTGCTTGGCTTGGGAGTGTGGAGGTGTTCTTTCTTTATTTATTTATTTTGTGAGGTACCTCTGTGAGTTGCTGATTATCCACATGTGACTGAGAAGTTAGGGTGCTTTGGAAGCCCCATGCTTCTCCTCCTCTTGGGCACCAGGCTTTCTGTGTTTCATTCTTGTCACTTCCACCAGGGGATGGAGAGGTCAGGGAATTCCAGTCAGTGTTCTCAGCTCTCATGGGAGATGCATAGAGGAGAAACTGAAGCCAGTGGCTGAAATGATGTGGGTTTGTCTTTGATGATCTGTGAATTTACTTATGGTTCTTGTGTGAGCAATTTGATTGTTGGCCAATGGCTGCATGTGAGCTAGTTTAAAAAGTGCTATATTGGATGAAAAACATCTTGTACATACCTATATAGGTTGCATGTTGTAATATGTAATCATGCTAGAGACACTGATTCACTGACGTTTTTTTGTTTTTCTTTTTCTTTTTCTTTTTTTTTTTTTTTTACACAGAATACCACTACATAGCCCTCACTGGCTAGAACTTGCTATGTAGACCATGCTTCTGTCTCCAGAGTGCAGAGATTAAAGGCCCGTGCCACCACTAAAGACACTGATTATGGGCTGGAGAGATGGCTCAGCCATTAAAGGCTAGGCTCACAACCATAAATATAAGACACTGATTATTTTTGAATGTGGAAGAAACATGAATTTTTCAAACCTTAGAATGTTTATCATGATATAAATCATTTGTTGGACCATTCTTATTTGAAATTATGTAACAATTGGCCAAACTGTGAGAAAATTAATCATAGCTTTAACAAATGAGAAGCATCTAAACTTCTACTGAGCTAAGAATGTGTATATGCACTTCTATACACATACATGCATGCATGTGTATAGCCATACATATAAATTACATATATCCATATAGATAATCAAGTATAGACTATGTACTATACAAATATGATGACAGGATTTTTATCTTTATACATGCATTTTACATTTTACCATATGTAAAGCATTCTACATTAACATATATACCCGATGGCAGCTTGTCTATAACATTGATAAATATTTCCCATGAGTAAAATATGAATTGTCTTTCTATATAGCAAAGGAGGCACTGCAAAATTAATCACCATCTGCAGAGAACTTTGAGAATGAGCTCCCACCTCTCTGTGTTATTCTTACCACGCATCGCCCTTCTGTTGAAGGTGACAGCTGCTACTGATGTGGACACCTGTGCCTACTGAGCTGTGCACACTTGCTTTTCCAGAGACCTGGTTCCTGTTCTTTCCTTTTCTGGGCAGAATACAAATCAGTGATTTGTGGAGACATTCCGTGCCTGGATCAAAACTCATCACTGCATCAAGACCAATCACGGGCTCTGGCATTCTCTAGTTGGTGCCGTTCAGAATCTCCTAAAGGTGGCCCTTATCTGCCCTGTGGCTGTTCCTGGACAGCACTGACTCACAGAACTGAAGTTCATTGTTTTGATACCCGATACAGCATGCAGTGGCAAAGCCTTTACAGTAATAGTTCTGGACTGCCACCTCTCTCTCATACACACACACACACACACACACACACACACACACACACACACACATTCATATAGAGATATAACTAAAAAGACACATATATACTCACAGAAACACACACATACACATTCACATAGAGACATACATAAAAAGACACATATACTCACAGAAACACACACATTCCCACACACGTAAGATACATATAGGTACAGACACACACAGAGAGACATACATACAGAGAAACATACACAGACACAAACATACACATATCCACACATACAGATACACACAGCTATGCATTTGTCTGAATCAGAAAGCACCAGCAGGGAATGGCTTTGCTAATAGAAAGTGATTTTTTTTTAAGCTTCAGGTTCAGTCTTCAAAGATTTATTGATTTATTATGCATACAGTGTTCTGTCTGTAGGCCAGAGGAAGGCACCAGATCTCCTTGTAGGTGGTTGTGAGCCACACATGGTTGCTGGGAATTGAACTCAAGACCTCTGGAGGGGCAACCAGTGCTCTTAACCTAACCTCTGAGCCATCTCTCCAGCCCCGGAGAGTGACTTTTTTTTTTTTAAGGAAAGCGGTTCTATGAAGTTATGAATTGTAAGCAAGAGCAGACCCTTAGTGGTCTCTTGAGCGTTTGTGCCAGTTGGGTACTTTTAGGCAACTTGACACAAGCCATGGTCATCCAGGAAGAGGGAACCTCAAGATAAGAAAATGTCTCTGTTAAATTTGCCTGTAGGCAAGTCTGTTGAGCATTTTCATGATGAATGAGTCATATAAGAGGCCCCAGCCCACTGTGGGTGGTACCTCCTCTAGGCATGTGGTTTTGGGCAGGTTGTATAAGAAGCAAGATGAGCAGGCCATGGGAAGCAAGCCAGCAAGCAGTGGTCCTCCATGGCCTCTAATTCAGGGCTTGCCTCTGGGTTTCTGCCCCAAATTACCTTCATGATGGACTATGGTTAGGACAAATAAATTCTTTTCTTCCCAAGTAAGTTTGATCATGATCTTTGTCACAGAAATAGAAATCTAAGTAAGTCAGTGTCTCCTTATTTAAAGAGCCCAAGGTATACAATGATTTACCAGAATTAACATTGTTATACTCATGTAAAGTATCCCTTTTATTTAATATACTTAATTAATAAACTCATTTAGTTTACGTATTGATGAGTCCATTTGCTCCAGTAATTATCAATGGTTACATTATTAGAATTTTGAAATGATGAAATGAGTATTACTGATAATTCTTGTTCTTCACCTGAGCATTAAGGAGCCCAAATGGTGGCATGCTTCAGTAAAATGCATACAAATACACTCATGTAGGTTTGAAAGCATCTGTCAACTCCTCTCTATAGGCTTTCACAGCTACGCTAACAGAAAGCATTTGATCAGCACCGAGTTCTGGATTTTGACATTTGCTTCCAACATAGTTCATACACCTGTTACAAAGTCCTCTCTGAAAGAATATGAAGACCACACAAAAGGGCAGGTATTTACACATTACAACTTTCTCTCATGCAGCCTCCTTCTGCTCTCCTTCTTCCTTCCATTCATCCCGTCCCTCCCTCCTTCCATCCTCCTACTTTTCTTCCCTCCTTTTCTCCTTTCTTTTTTTCTCCATTCCTTCCTTTTCTTTCTTTTGCTGGGAATGGAACTCAGGACCTAGTGCAGAACTGACCGCACCTCCTGCAGTCGGCATTAAAGCTGAGTTTTCCACTGTGCATTAGTCTTAAGACCTAGAGGTCCTTTGCTCAGAACAAGACTTGTCACAAATACCTCTTGATGTATGCATCAAGATGTATGCATGATCTTCGTGTCCCACACGGAAAACTAAATTGCTCTGGGGCTTCATTCACAGACACACTATTAGCAAGGAACCCTCAGTAACAGATTCTTTTTTCTTTGCTCAAAACTCCTGTCTGCAGACCACCATGACTTTCATTCCCGATGAAGCAGGGTTCCTGCCACTTAATGATTGTCAATCTGCCTTTTCATTTTCCCCTTTGATGCTTTGGGGAATAGACCAAGCATTTCCCTACTCTTGAACTCCATCATAAGATACAAGAGCTGCCCTGTTGCCCCCACTCTTTGCCAGCCTGTCTGTGAGACCCTCAAGCTTACTGGATGACCTGGAAAGTCCCTCGCAGCGGGAAGCAAGGTCAGCTTCCTTGAATTTGAAACTAAGAATACAAATTTTGAAAGTTTGGGGAAATGAAACCAGGCATTAATTAAGTCTTTGCAGCATGTGGAATAAATTCTATGCTCTTAGAGAATGAATCTTTGCTCTTGAGTTCATTAAACTATTTAAAATTTAAACAGGCATTACTCAGGGAGGCATATTGTCTACCTGTCTGCAAAGATTTAACAATTTCACTATTCTATTGACAAGGGCTTCTCAACTCAAAAGCATGCAACGCTCAATGTTTCCTAATTAATCAGTGTGATGAATTCTGTAGTTTTACAGTCATGTTTGCAATAGTAATTTCTTTAAAATGATGTTTTCTCAGATACCCCTTTGATTATCTGCCCAGGTATTATTTATTTGTGCCCTGGGACCTGGGTAGAGAGTCTACCCTGTTTCCCCAAGGAACTATTGACAATTAATAGCTTCTGGCAGACAGAAAGTTAGTTTTCTCTCAAAGTGTTTCCCTGGTAAGTTGGCTGTGCCCCAGTGAAGTGCATATATCCAAAAGTATATGGGCAGCACAAATTGGACTTGACAGGTATTTAAAAAAAAATAAGGACACGAGGTATGGTGGGTAACGGGGGCTTAAATCTGGGAGGAGTTGGGGCAGAGGAGTGAACATGATCAAAACACATTGTATCAAAATTAACAGAATTAGTGGAAAAAGTAAAAAAAAAAAAACAGTGTTGCATACTTACTTCTGGAGGTCTATATACACACGTAAAATAGTCTAACACCAAAAATGCAAGCTAAGATGAATCATGACGGGGAGACAAACCATTAGATTGTTTAAGTGCACTTCCATTTACTACAATTTGAGTGGCTAGCTTAATTACCATGTGCTTTGGTGAGGTTATATATCTAATATTAGTGTCTCAGGAACAAGGGTGTGTTAGCTGCGCTTGGCTTTCCGATATTTAGTGCTGTAATTTTAAAAGTCACGTGTTTGCTGGAAAAAAAAGATACATTTTTATTTGTAGCCACACTACCTAAAGAGAGCTCCTAGCCTTACACAAATAAATTTAACCTGGAACAGTAGGACTGATTCTGGTAAAATGTTACACCCACTGCAGATGCTGGCAACAGGTTTTAGCACATTGTGGAACTGATTTATAAATTACTAAACAAATAGTTATGAAGACATTAGGTTATTAAAATGTTTCTTCCACTAAGGGTCCAAAAGCAGCATGTAATAGGCACTTGATGAGTGCCATTTGGAGGTGACTATTATGTGAATGGCAGTCTGTGAGTGAATGATATTACTTGCTGTCACAGTCACAGCCCTCCTCAGAACACTGACTTTTCTTTTCCAGTTTAACAGGTAAGCCTGTGTTTTGTGGATATCTGCCTTGAGTCCTAAGATTTGATCTTACAGGTGAGAACACTTATTTCTCAGGTGCCCTCAGTTTCTGCAGCTTCTGGTTATGTGCCCCACATACTTTCCTCAAACTCAGGTAACCTGCATTCAGGGGGCCTTGACTCCCACTGAAAAGCAGTCTTGAATCTATTGCCTCTTAGTTATCTCAGAGTGTCTCAGCTGGGGGTTGCTTCAATCATATTGGCCTATAGGCATGACTGCAAGGTGTGTTCTTGATTGTTAATGGATATAGAACAGTTCAAACCATGGAAGGTGATGACGTTTTTTGGCATGAGCAAGCCATGGGAAACAAGCCACTAAGCAGTGTCCATTCATGGCCTCTGCTTTAGTAAGGCTAGCATGCCATGCCTGCCCTGACTTCCTGTTTATCCCTGAAGACAGACCTGGATCCTGAGCTCACAACTTGACATAACATCTTTCTGATTTGAGTCTGAACAGGTCTTTTATGCAGTATTTCTCTACTCTCTTATGTTTTGCTTACTTTGCAATTAAATTGTAAACTATTGGGTGTGTGAATTCTGGATCCAATCAACTTCATCTTTGTATCTCCTGCCGAATGCCATACAAAGGCACTCCCAGAAAGTAGATACTCGTTGAATGAATAAGTGCCTGCACAGCCGCCCCACTGTATCCTTTACACTGTTGCTAGAGGAAGTGAGAGACACCATGAGTAAGACTGCCTTGCCCATCTGCATTGTGAAGATATTGTTTCCTATACCGACTTTAAATATGGCATACCAATAATCAGGTATTTGAAATGATAAATCACAGAGACCAGTCTGTGCCTTTCTGGCAGTCTCTCATTTTGCTAACACCCCAAAGGAATCTGGCCTGCAGGTGCCATAGATGACATGTCACCTACACCATGAAACATGGTAGATGAAATAGCCAAGAACAGGTCTGCCTCTGGACAGGGGAAGAAGATGCCTTTCCTTCTCTGCCTCACTCACCCTTGTTACTCTGCCTAGGGAATTATCTTAGAGGGTCCCAGTTGGGAATCACCTCCACCTTCCTGATGGAGAAACTTGGTCACTGTGTTAGCCCATGCCTGAACAAAGAGTGTCTTCTGTGGCTTCTTCTTGTTCCCCCTTTTACCCTTTTGGCATGTTGTTTTTCAAAGTCACCTTCTAGTGTGAATCTGTATTAAAGTGTCCAGACAGAGACAAACTTGTACATAATCTTTCTCAGCAAGATTTACAAATATATATGTATGTACATATATATGTGTATATATAGATATATATGTATGGGTGTATATATAGATATGCGCACACATACACAACTCAATTCATATGTGTCAAAGACCACAGTACATTTTAAATGTTCATGTGATTAAATATGATCTAATTTCATAGATGTTGCTTCTTTCAAGAACTGAAGAGAATATATGATTTCAATTCCTATGAATGATTGTATGATTCCCCCTATTAATGTAATACCTCTTATAAGCTAATGATTAGCAGAAGACATGGAGTGACCTGGGCCAGAGACTAAGGTCTTTTTTATTCATGATAAAAGCAGCATCTTGTGCTTGTTCCCCAGTTCCCACAGGGCCACACACAGAGAGCCAGGAAACACTGTAGTACCCTGTGAATTGCATTGTAGAACTTCAAGCTTAGGGAACCCGTGTCTTTCATAATGGGCATTGGGCATGCTTGCCTGTTGTTCTAGAGTGAGACACTCTAGAACATGAGTTCTAGAGGCAGTAACAATGAATGCTCTTTGATCCTGAGGGAGCCACTTTGTCAGTTTTGCTTGCAGAAAAGATGTGTTGTGGTCCATGCCATTCTACAAATAAATATGGACCTAGACATTTTGTCTTTAAAATGCCAATGGATTTTTCTATTAAGTAGAAATGTTGAGGTTAATTTTGATAGAAACAGAAGAATGGTTTTGGCAGTTCTCCAAATCTAGAGAGACTCCAGTTAGATCACAGTAGTTTGTGCTGGGTTGGCATTTGTTTTGGATATAGTCTTGCTTATGTCTTAAAATGCTTGTTTTCCAGTGAAGCCTGATTTCTTTAGCATCTTGCTTTATAGTTTGCAGAGGAAAGTACTTTCTTTTCCCATAGCATCCTGTTCTGTACATGACACACAATATGGGTTCAATAAAAATCTCTTAACTTTTGATAAGAAATGAGAGTCCTCACATCTTCACCCTCCCAGGAAAAATTTGAATCTCAGTAAAAATGCAGTTTTTAGGTAAAAGATGAGATAAAGTGTGACTAAGTGATGGTGGAATGTTTGATCCCAAGGGAGACATAAACATCACTTTCTATAATGCTCAAGGAACATCATAGAAGGATGGAAAATTGTGATGCAGAAGGGTATCTTTTGTATAGTACAGGACCATTTTACTCAGGAACTGACTTTAATGCCTTTACTTGTACAAGGCTTGGCCAAGATTAGGCTTGTCAAAATTTCCATGGGAAGGGGAGGGGCTCATGAGCCCCATCCCTCCCTGAGAGACTATGAAAAGTCAATGGTTGCTAGGGGTGTTTCAATGTGTTCAGTGCTATAGCCACTGGTGATCTTCCTATGCTCCGATAAATAACCTACCACCTGTGTTCATGCAAGCAACCATGATGAGACTCAGTGGGACACATACATATGCAAACACACACACTAATACACACAAACATGCACACACAAACACAGGCACATGAAACATATGCAGACACATGCACATCACACACACAGACACACACACGCACACACAGACATAAACACACACATACAAACACACACATAGATAAACACATGCACACACAGACATACACACACAGACATAGACGTACATGCACACATACACACACACGTCTGTCAATTTATTCAGACATTGATGGAGGAGGGGGACTTGCTGGAAAGAAGAGGGTTTTAAGTGGGAGAGGAAGGGATATAAGAGGGATATGGGGAATGCAAACAACTGAAATTCATTGTAGACATGTAAGAAACTGTAAACAAATGTAAAAATTAAACAGCAATGCTAATAATATAATTATGACATAATAAGAAAGATAATCTGTGGGTGACTGTGTTTCTGGGGTCCTTGAAACACTGTGAGAAGACTTTATATCAGGTGATCCTGTGGCACTCTGTTTCTCAGTGTAATGTGCGGAGGGGAAGAATCATTTGACGGTTGAGGAGAATGCACATTTAAATTCGCCTGGCCTGACTGAGGCTGACACTCAGGTATTTCTTCAGGCTTTCAGGTAGCTCTAGACTGTTGACCAATGAATTGGTGTTCAGACATCAAAAACTAAGAGAATTTGGCTAAAGGAGATAGAGGAGGGGTAGGGAATACAGAGAACACACGACAATCTTGCCTTACTGCAGAAGTCTGCTTAGAAACAGTCTGAGCCCCATTGAACAAGTCCTTTGCCTACCTTCTGCTAGAGCCCAGGGAGAAGGTCACGGTAACGTGGTAGGACTGTCAGCCTGGCTAGCATGCTTAGCTCACAACACTCAGCATCCTAAGCTAGTGCAGCTCGTGGCTCTGAAAGCAGATGGCCAGTACTCAGCATCACTGTCACAAAGAGGATATCACGCTCAACCCCCACTCCCCCCCCCTCCAGGAAGCCTTCATACCTCCTTCCCAAGCTCCCTCCAAATGATAGGAGAATCACCTGAGGAGCAGACTGACTGCCAATTACTAATCACATTTTCCAGACTTCACGTCTGTGTCCAGGCACCAAGCCAGCATAAACTGAGCCTACCAGAAAGAGACCTTCTCCAGCTCTAGAGAACCAGCTGCCCTGCTATGTGTCATTTCTAGGTTTCTATGACATTGGTGTGCTTTCAGAGTAGAAAACAGAAAAAAAATGTTTTCAGGCATTTGATGGCTTGTTTTCTAAAACAAAAGAAAACAAGAAGCCAAAGAAGAACAATGGCTGAAATCCTTATGGAGATAAATCAATCCTAGTTCAACAGGTGTTTGAGAGATTTGTTTCCAGACTGTAGACTGCCTTCTGCACTGGGAGCCTCTTACTCTTCGGATTCTAGGAAAGGGTGTCTCCGGGAACCTGACATGACTCCTAACTCACCTCCTTAATATGTTCCCCACATAGGGTCATAATGTTCAGCCCCCATCCATGGGAGCTTCCATCCCAAGCCCAGCCTACAGGAGTGACTTTTATTTTTAAATCTTTTTTATCATGTACCACCCTTTCCCTCACAGTGCAATTCCTAGCAAATGGATTTGCAATAATGTGTTTGCAGCTCAGCATATCATCTACATGCTATGCATGGATCATCCTTGGTGATATTTCTCATGGGGCATTCTTGGGGAGGGGTCTCAGATATGGTGAGTGAAATAGGAGGTTGGACCTCACCTTACAGAATGGCTGCATGATTTACATAATTATCTGAAAAAAAAATAGAAAGAGAATGCTCTAGAAGATGAGGATATTTAGGGCCAGCCTGGGTACAGGGGAAAGGGTGGACATGTGAGCTGTGTCCTCTTTGTGATTGCTGGTTAGCTCTACCTGCCTTTCAAGCAGACATGCATGATAGTCCTTTTACCCTCCACATCTCCACAAAGATGGTAATGCTTTCATAGAAAAGGTGAAGATGAACTTCTAGCCACATTTCAGCATCAGTGAAGAGAGTGCTTTGGAATAGGAGAGGTGAGTAGAAATACCTTTTTGATATCTCGAAGGTCATCTATCAAAGTTGACGCTTTCCTGTTTGCATAAGAGTAAGGATTGGTACTGTATTTGCTTCAATATGCTGGTAGAGTAGGGGTCTCCACGCTAGCATTGTTTTCCATTTCTCTATCCTTCATCAGCATGCACAGAAACCCACTTTAACTTGTGTCCTGGCTTCTTCAAATTTGATGACCTACAGTTTCCTTCTCATTCCAGGGAAGATCACCTTCCCAAAATTGATGCCACCTGAAACTCCAGATAGTCTTCAAAACATCCTATGGACTTATGGGAACTCTGCTAGTGTGTGGGGAGCTACTAATTGTTTGCTAGAAGTACAATACTGCTTATAAAGTTTAATTTAAAACTCTGTGTGGGAAGGATCCAAGATGGCAGCACCGAACTCACACTGTCTCTAATCAGCAGGACAGCAGTGACTGCGTAGTGACCAACAGATCAAACTGTGGGCCCCAAAATACAAGCAACTGTGTTTCCCAAGTGAAAGGAGACCTCATGGTGAGAGAAACAAGCAGGTCCGACCACAGGTCAACCAGCTAATCCCTGGAAAAGCTCCTGGTTCCTATTGGCACACTGTTGCTAGCGCCTTATCACATGTTTGCACACTGTACTCACCATCCCAGACTAAACTGTGGGCCCCAAAACACCAGAGACTGCATCTCCCAGTTGAGAGGAAAACCTATGGTGAGGCAAACAAGCTGGTCCAACCTCAGGTCACCTGACTACTCCCTGGAAAAGTTCCCAAGTTCGCACCGGTGCATGGTCTCAGCGTGTAGCCACTCACCTTGGTGCTACTCCCACTGGCCAGTGAATACCTTCTGGGTACTAGGGCACACAGCTCCAACCTCAGGCCTCCTGATGCCCTGGAGCCAGGAGAATGGCCTCAGATGCCACACCAAAGCTCAACCCATCTCCCTAGGGAGATGTACCAAACCTCTGGGCTTGCAGGCTCTCCAAGATGGCTGTGCCTAGCAAATACAGTGTCTGAGCTGCTCATTAACTTCAGAGCAAGAGAACCAGTGGCAGAACAGCTGTCTTCTGGACTTCCCTTGATGAGAGAAGAGCCTCTGGGCTCATGAGGAGTCCAAATAGTCCACAGGCTCATGTACCTGAGGAGAGCTGTGGGTAATTCCATGAGAACCACTTCCCAGTCAGAGGCCATACCCACTAATTTGAAGGGGACTCTTGTGGAATCATCCAGCTTCCTGTCCAGGGCTTTTCCTGCACTGTCCCACAAAATAGGACTCCAGTGAGCACCAGAAATTACCAGCCAATGCGGGACACAACAAGATGGCAAAAGGACAGCTTAAAAACACAATCAACAGAACCAAAAGCAATACAGCATCTCCAGAACCCAATTTTCCCAAGGCCAGAAGCCTTGGATACCCTAACACAACTGAAACACAAGAAAATGTCTTTAAATCTATGCTTATGAAGAGGATAACAGAGGAAACAAAATCCAAACATAAATACAGGAAGATACAGTCAAACAAATTGAGGCCATTAGAGAATCCTGTAGAGAGGAAATTAATAAGTCACTCAAAGATATATAAGAAAAGAGAAACAAACAGGTAAAGGAAATCAATAAAATGGCTCAAGATCTGAAGACAGAAATCGAAACAATAAAAAAAAAACCCCACAAGCTGAGGAAATTTTGGAGAGAGAGAAAGAACTTAAAAAAGAAAAGGAACTACAAAGGTAAGCATTGCCACCACAATACAAGAGATGGAGTAAAGAATTTCATGTATAGAAGATAAATGAAAAAAAAATAATGCATCCTTCAAATAAAATGTTAAATCTAAAAAATTCCTAACACAAAACAGCCAAGAAGTCAAGGTCACCATGAAAATATGAAAACTAGGAATAGTAGGAATAGAGGAAACAGAAGATTCTTGGCTCCAAGGCCCAGGTGATATTTTCAATAAAATCATAAAAGAAAGGTTCCCAAATCTAAAGAAAAAAAGATGCCTATAAGCATACTAGAACACCATATAGATTAGATCAGAAGAGAAAATCCCCCTGCCACATAATAATCAAAACACTAAATGTATAGAACAAAGAAAAAATATTAAAAGCTGCAAGGGAAAAAGGCCAAGTAACATATAATGGTAAACCTATCAAAATCACACCTGAATTTTCAGCAAACACCATAAAAGCCAGAAGGGCCTGGACATATATCTTGCAATCTGTAAGAGACCACAGATGCCAGTCCAGACTACTATATCTAGCAAAACTTTCAATCAACATACATGTAGAAAATAAGATAGTCTATGACAGAAACAAGGTTCAACAATATCTACATACAAACCCAGCCATACAGAAAATACTAGAATGAAAACTCTCACCTGAAAAGGTTAACTACACCCACCAAAAAACCACGCAGGATATAAATAACTTCAGTATAGCAAAACCAAAAGTAGACAAGCACAAAAACACATTAGCACAACCAACATTAAAATAAAAGAATAGTCACTTGTCATTAATCTCTTTCAACATCAATGGACTCAACTCTCTAATAAAAAGATACAGACTAACATTCTGCTGCCTGCAAGAAACACACCTCAGCCACAAAGATAGACATTACCTGAAAGTAAAGGACTAGAAGAAGGTTTCCCAAGCAAATAGACCCAAGAAGCAAGCTGGAGTAGCTGTTTTAAAATCTAATAAAATAGACTTTCAGCTAAAATTAATCAAAAGAGATGAGGAAGGACATTGTACTCATCAAAGGAAAACTCCACCAAGCTGACTTCTAAATTCTGAACATCTATACCCCAAATATAAGGGCACCCACATTTGGAAAAGAAACATTAATAAAGCTTAGAACACACATCGATCCACACACATTAATAGTGGGACACTTCAACACCTCACTTTTAACAAAGGACAGGTCAATGAAACAGAGACTAAACAGAGAAATAATGGCACTGATAAATGTTGTAAACCAAATGGACCTAACAGACATCTTCAGAACTTTTCACCTGAACACAAAAGAATATACCTTCTTCTTAGCACCTCATGGAACTTACTTCATTAAGTTGAATTTTTTTCTCCCCAAGGCAGCAGCATTGAGAGAGGAGAGGGATCAAGGGGTTAGTCACGAGAACTCTGATCCACATATGTATTAATGCAGTTATTGGAGAAATGGGTTTGCTATAAGGCAAATTTCATCCCTTCTTACTCCATTTTTCCACTTTCTGTCCCTCCCCCTTTATTCTCTTTCTCTGTCTCCCTCTGTATCATCTATCTATCTATCTATCTATCTATCTATCTATCTATCTATCTATCTATCTATCTATCAATCATCTATCGCTCTTTCATCTTTGAACTTGGTATAACACAGTCAAAAGTCTTTACCAGATGTAGCCCTTCATCTTGAACATTTAGTATTCTAGAAACATGAGCTAAGTAGAAATATTTTCTTTGTAAGTTACCCAGGCTCTGGTATAGCTGTCACAGAAACATAAAATAGACTAAATACAATACTTGGCTGACTAAAGGCAATCACAGGTCTGACCTGAGCAAGAAACAAATGTTGAAGGCTGAACAAATAGATGTTCTTATAGCATGAAGTATTACATTGCTCTGGGGGGGGAGGTGTAGAAAAGACAAAAAGAAAGGTAATCTGAAGTCTGAAATTAGGGGTTCAAAAGAAGAAAAACATTAACATTTCTTGCACATATTTCTATGAGGTTGCAAATAGAGCAATAAAGAGAGGAAAATAAAAAGTTGAGAGGTAGGGCCTCTGACTTGCTGCCATGATTTGCAAAGCATGTGTAGGAGACATTGTATTAGTTACATGCTTGGTTCTGTAACAAAATGCTCAACAAGAAGTGATTTTCCAGAGCAGAGATTTGTTTGGGCTCACAGTTTTCAGGATACAGACCACAATGGTGGGAAGGCTAGGTGGCAACAGTGTAAGGTCCCGGTAGTCCCATCCATAGTCAGGAGGCAGATAGCAGATAGAGAGTAGGGCTAGGCTATAAAACCTCAAGGCCTATCCATAATAACTCACTGCCTCTACCTCCCAGGGCTCACACAATCTTTCAGAACAGCACCAATGGCTGGTGACCAAATGTTCAAATGCATGAGCCTATGAGGGGACATTCATTTTAAATCATGAGGCTCTGTTTACAGGAAGGTTCCATGCTGAGGCATAATGATGCCTAGAGAAATGTTCCCAGCACATGGTCTCTTTTGGTTAGACACGGAGAGCTGATGCCTTCAGTTACATGCTATAGTAAGCCTGACCACACTATTTCAGACACCTTTTATGGCAAAGCTCTTTTACTTCAACTGGTTTCTACTCAGAAGAGGTTTTCTGTTTCATTGTTTCCCTCAAGCTTCTAAGAATCTACATGGTTTCCCGGTGGGGTTTCAGATTCACCCTGGTGATCTGGTCTAGAGAAAATGAAGTAAAGAGGCTATTTTTGTCTGAGCTGTTTGCCTCCTGTCATCACTCCACCTGGCAAGCAGTCTGACCTCTCTCACTTGGCAGCTGGCTTCCACCTGCCCCCTGTTGGTCTGCAACTGTGACCCTGGTTTAACCCTGTCTTCTAACAACTCTGTGGCCACAAGGCCATACAAATCCTAACATACACTTTTTCAAGTTACACCTGAGCTCAGTCATTTAAATTCAGTACCTCAAAGATCGGTTTTCTTTAGACTCCCAGCTCCTGAGAACCAGAAGAACATCAGATGATTGACTGGAGGCAATTCCCGAAGTTGAACAGGTCAGAGCTGCCCTTTTCACTCCCTTCTGTTTCTCTGACAACACCTAAAACAAACACACCAGATCTGATGCATTCTTCCTTGGCTTGTTCAAGATCTCAGTGATTTATTTCAAACCTTAACAAAGGACTTCATAGGTAGGTCATTCAGTTGGAGCCAATAGGGCTATGGGCCACCCTCAGTCCCGGGCCGAGACTTGATGGACAATGATTTCTCATCACAGAGAACAGTGAGTGCCCAACCTGGAAGTGGTACATGCATAGTCCTTCCCTGGGGCTAATGGGTGTGGTAGGGGATTCTAGAGCCCTCTAGATCCAGAGCTGAGGGTGACAGACCTGGTTTACTAATTATTTTTCTATTGAGTGCATTGTTGCTAACAAAGAGGACAGATTAAGCAGGCAGCATGCTTGTCCTTGAAGCCCTGTAGGCTTACAGGAGGTAAAATTGGGCTCTTCTTCCACAATTCTCTTGGCGATTCGTTATGGGACATAACTCATGATGTGTGGAGCCCAGGAAGACCTGGATACTTCTAGCAAGTGCATATTCTTTGCCTCTGCTAACCCTTGGGCCTGGTCTGTCGACCAGAAACTATTTTAAAAATTGATGAAAATGCCAGAATTGTGTGACTTTCTCCTGTACATCCAAGTTCTAAAGTGAATCAAAAGCTGAACAGAGGCCACCTGCAGTAGGGACCCTAGCTATTTTTCACTCTCTTTTGTTAGGTTACTTACACCCTCTGCTTTCCTAGAATCTGTTCTGCTGCAGAGGTCCATGGAATCGTTTCAACATTAAAAGCAGTATTGTCATCACAGAATATTTGGAGAAAATCCCCAAAGGATGTTGGAGGCAAGAGTCCATCTGATCCTTTCTTAAAAGTCATAATCTGAGCAGGGAACTATTTATAGGCTTAAATAAACCTTCAGTTCAGAACATCAAAGTGTACAGGGTACACACGCCTCAGTAATGCAGAAGTGGCCACTCAGGAGTCGTTCCATATTGGTGTGGTTAAAATTAGGAAGAATGTTATGATTAGCTCCTTTTGAAGAGAGGCTCAATCCAGGTTAACACTGTAATATGAATAAGTTCTTCTCTGATTGAGTAAAGATAAGATGTGGTTAGGGAGATGGCTCAGTCAGTAAGAAGACCAGAGTTTGGTTCTAAAACCCACACTAAGCAGCTCACAACTCCTGTCACTCCAGTTCCAAAGGAATCTGATGCCTTCTTCTGTCCTCTGTGTGCACCCACCCACACACACACACACACACACACACACACACACACTCATAAAAAACAACGTAAATCTCTTAAAACAAAGGAACGATGAGTTCTTAATGTCGACTCCTTGTTTATGTGCTACTTGTTGTATTGCACTGAACCTGTGGTCCAGTCTCTATCCTCATGACTATATTTCCTCAGGTGTACCACAGATGCGAATCCCCCTGCCCCCTTACTGTCCTTTTTGTTACTCTGATGTAAAGAGCATTCTTGTGTAGCTATGCATGAGCAGCTCCAAAGGGTGTTTTCAGCACCTTTTCTCCTGCCGGTGGTTACTTTGACAGCCTAGTCCTCTGTGTTAGAGCAGTTAAGCTTTGGAACCTTCAAGATCTCACAGATTCTATTTCTCTTCTGTAATCCTGTATGTGGGCTCTTCATTACCATATGAAAGGGGGAAAACCTGTGACGCTCAGGAAACAGAGCCCTTGAGTCCATACCTCTTACATGATCATTTCCTCTGTTGTTGAGAGAAAATTCATAATTACCAGCGGAAATGTCATTTCCATGACGCACAGGTGACGTAGGTAACAAGCCATGTCTGTGTAAAGAAATAAACATTCTGAAATATGCCTGCTTCATTTGGGCTTCCTGCAGAACACAATGCCCTTTTGAGAAACAGACCTTTCCTAGCAGCATTTTCGGTGACTCTTACTCCCTCCCCTATTTGCTTTGCTAAAACTCGGAAATATCTTGTCAATTAAAAATGATAAATTTGGCTTCTTGCACAGCAGGAATGAAAGATCTGCCCCTGTCAACCCTGCCAAGGTCCAAGAGTTCCAAGCATTGGAACAGTCCTGAAAAATTCATGTAGCAAGCCTAGTGGAGTGACCTCCATCCAAGAGGGAGAGGCCAGATAAGGCACCCTGGGCTTTTAAAGAGCCACTGGACTTTAGAAAAGTGAGGCCACATTGTCCTCATGAAGCCTTCCTTCTTTGCTATGTGGGGGAGTAGCTATACTGACATCTGTCTAGCCATTGTCCAAAACAAAACAGAACTCAAGACAGATATTTGTCTTTTGCTTTTATTTTTAGAGGCACATTGTTTAAAGTCACATCCATTTACCCGTTACTCATTTTGCATTCTGCTTCAGGAGTGTTGATAAAGAGTGTGGTTCTAAATAATTGCTTTCCCTCAGCCAACACACAAAAGACACCCTGCTGCATTTTATATCCTGAGGGCAACTGAGAGATATGTGTGCTGTGTGGCAATTATTTTCTCTGTTACTGCTCCTTTTTTCCCTATGGATGTGTCAAGAGGACTGCTGTTTATCATCATGAAATGATGGTTGGGCAGATGAGGGAAGCTACAGATAGAGGTGGGAAACCCAAGACTCCTTATTCTACCTCTAATTCCTTTTAAGTAAGTACTCTGATTTTATTTAATATAAAGCTCATAGCATTAGAGAATTAATCTACCTTTTTCTCAGACAGTTTCCTCAGTCTGACTTTCTCTAAGGTGGGCTTAAAGAAAGACGCAAAGAATGTGCTCTATCTGTAGGAGATGTTCAGTCTTCATGGATAATAAATCAGATTGGAGTAGAAGGGACTTTGTAATTTCATTTACCTCCACTTCGTAAAATATCTGACAGACTGTGGATGAGAGAGAAGCCGACGAGACATTTTCTGAAAAAAATGCAAGGTATCTGTGGGTGATCAGTAGTGAGGCTGTGTGACAACAGAACTGCATTTTGTAATTTTGTCTTAATATATAGTTTAAGTGAGAATATGGTAGTAATTAAAGGAACAAATATATTTTGAGTTCTTAGTATATATAACCAGTTGGAAAAATATTCCAATTGGTTATACATACCAAATGGGTCCTCCCTGGAAACATATATAATAAAACGACATTGTATGGACTGTGCAATTACTAAACACACACACATGTGCACACACACACACACACACACACACACAGACACACACACACACACACACAGGCGCATGCACCTGTGCAAAAATGGTTACAGAAAAGAGGCCATGAATTTGAAAAAAAGCAAAGGAGTGTACATGGGAGGATTTGGAGGGAGGAAAGAATAAAGGGAATTAAAAGAAATGGACAAAAAAATATTTTGGGTATATTTAACCAACAGTTGGCCCAACATGACAGTGACTGTTTCTGGATCATGTCTAAAAAGGGATTCTGAAGTTTACCTCCCAGCATCTCTTCATTCTCAACTGATTGCTGTGGCCTCAAATCTGAAAATTAGTTGGACTGTTCAGTTTTTTTTTTCAAAGTTGTCATAAGAAAAAGGGCCATTAAGAGGAAGGAACTTCAGTTAAGAAAATGTGACTAGAATACCTCACTCAGGATGATCTTTTCTAGATCCCACCATTTGCCTGCAAATTTCGTGATTTCCTTGTTTGTAATTGCTGAGTAGTATTTCATTGTGTAAATGTACCACAATTTCTGTATCCATTCCTCCATTGAGGGACATCATATAATATAGGATAAACGTACTAAAATCTGTACGCCTAAAGAAGCTAAGCAAGAAGGAGGAACCTGGGTAAGATGATCAATCCCCACTCAGAAAAACAAATGGAATGGACATTGGAAGAAGGAGAAAACAGGAAACAGGATAGGAGCCTAACACAGAGGACCTCTGAAAGACTCTACCCAGCAGTGTATCAAAGCAGATGCTGAGGCTCATAACCAAACTTTGGGCAGAGGGCAGGGAATCTTATGAAAGAAGGGGGAGATAGTAAGACCTGTAGAGGACAGGAGCTCCACAAGGAGAGCAACAAACCCAAAAAAATCTGGGAACAGGGATCTTTTCTGAGACTCCAACCAAGGACCATTCATTGATATAACCTAGAACCCCTGCTCAGATGTGTCCCTTGGCAACTCAGTATCCAAGTGGGTATCCTAGTAAGGGGAACAAGGACTGTCTCTGACATGAGCTCAGTGGCTGGTTCTTTGATCACCTCCCCCTGAGGGAGGGAGGGCAGCCTTGCCAGGCCACAGAGGAGGGCAATGCAGCCAGCCCTGTTGAAACCTGATAAGCTAGGGTCAGAAGAAAGGGGAGGAGGACTTCCCCTATCAATGGACTTGGGGAGGGGCATGGAGAAGATGAGAGAGAGAGGGTAGGATTGGGAGGGAATGAGGGAGGGGGATACAGCTGGATACAAAGTGAATAAACTGTAATTAATATAAAAAATAAAAATTTTCTAAAAAAAAAAAAAAGAAAAAGAAAAAGAAAATGTGACTGCTGAGCTTGGTGGCATAGCCTTTCGTTCCAGCACTCAGGTGGATCTCTGTGAGTTTGTAGCCAGCTTGCTCTACATAGAGAGCCAGGGCTACATAGTGAGACCCAGTCCCCAAAACAAACAACTTACTAACTAGTTAGTTAATTAACTAACTAGCTAACTGAATGACTAACTAACTAAATAACAAACTAATTATTTTCATTAGGCTGGCCTATAGACAAGCTTATAGGGTTATTTTCTTGATTAATTATTTGTTAGAACACTGTCTAAGAATAGAATCATGTGAGGAGAATTCTGAGTGCTTGTGAGAAAACTCCAAGAAAAAAAAAAACATGAGTCTTGGGACCTTGGTTTCTCCAACGCACAGATGTGTTCTTGGAATGTGTTTTCAGGATCCTACCAGGTATATCAGATAGGAGTGAGTTTACTTTAGATTACTCAACACAATTGGCTATTTGTATTTTTTTAATTTTTTATTAATTACACTTTATTCATTTTGTATCCCCCCATAAGCTCCTCCCTCCTCCCCTCCCGATCTCACCCTCCCTCCCCTTTCTGCATGCATGTCACTCCCCAAGTCCACTGATAGGGGAGGTTCTCCTCTTCTTTCTGATCTTAGTCTATCAGTTCTCATCAAAAGTGGCTGCATTGTCCTCTACTGTGGCCTGGTAAGGCTGCTCCCCACTCAGGGGGAAGTGATCAACGAGCAGGCCAATCAGATTATGTCAGAGGCAGTCCCTCTTCCCATTACTATGTAAACCACTTGGACACTGAACTGCCATGGGCTACACCTGTGCAGGGGTTCCAGGTCATCTCCACAAATAGTCCTTGGTTGGAGTATGATTTTCTGGGAAGTTCCCTGTGTTCAAATTATCTTGTTCTGTTGCTCTCCTTGTGGAGTTCCTGTCCCCTCCAGCTCTTACTATTTCCCACTTCTTACATAAAATTCCATTCACTCTGCCCATCAGTTGGCCATCAGGCTCAGCATCTGCCTTGACAGTCTATACTGCAGAGGCTTTCAGAGGCCCTCTGTGGCAGGTTTCAAGGTTGTTTCCTGTTTTCTTCTGGCTTTCAGAGGCCCTCTGTAGCAGGTTTCAAGCTTGTTTCCTATTTTCTTTTTCTTCTGATGTCCATCCTCTTTGCCTTTCAGGGTGGATTAAACATTTTAGTTAGGGTCCTCTCTTTTGCTTAGTTTGTTTAGATGTACAGATTTTAGTGGGTTAATTTATATTGTATGTTTATATGAGTGAGTATATACCATGCGTGTCTTTTTGCTTCTGGGACAACTCACTCAGGATGATCCTTTCCAGGTCCCACCATTTACCTGCAAATTTCATGATTTCCTTATTTTTCATTGCTGAGTAATACTCCATTGTATAGATGTACCACAGTTTCTAAGTCCATTCTGCAGTTGAGGGGCATTTGGGTTGTTTCCAGCTTCTGGCTATTACAAATAAAGCTGCTACAAACATGGTTGAGCAAATGTCCTTTTTGTGTACTTGCGCCTCTTTTGGGTATATGCCTAGGAGTGGTATGGCTGGATCTTGAGGAAGTGCTATTCCTAGTTGTCTGAGAAAGCGCCAGATTGATTTCCAGAGTGGTTGTACCAGTTTACATTCCCACCAGCAGTGGAGAAGGGTTCCCCTTTCTCCACAACCTCTCCAGCATGTGTTGTCCCTTGAGTTTTTCATCTTGGCCATTCTGATGGGTTTAAGGTGCAATCTCAGGGTTGTTTTGATTTGCATTTCCCTAATGGCTAATGAGGATGAGCATTTCTTTAAGTGCTTCTCTGCCATTCGATATTCCTCTGCAGAGAATTCTCTCTTTAGCTCTGTTCCTCATTTTTTAAGTGGATTACTTGGTTTGCTGCTTTTCAGCTTGTTTAGTTCTTTATATATATTGGATATGAGTCCTCTGTCAGATAAAGGGTTGGTGATGATTCTTTCCCAATCTGTAGGCAGTCGCTTTGTTTTGATGATGGTGTCCTTTGCTTTACAGAAGCTTTTCAATTTCATGAGGTCCCATTTATTGATTGTTGCTCTTAGAGCCTGTGCTGTTGGTGTTCTGTTCAGGAAGTTTTCTCCTGTACCAATGAGTTCTAGGGTATTCCCCACTTTTTTTTCTAGCCGATTTAATGTGTCTGGTTTTATGTTGAGGTGTTTGATCCACTTGGACTTCAGTTTTGTGCAGGGTGATAAGTATGGATCTATTTTCATTTTTCTACATGTAGACATCCAGTTGGACCAGCACCATTTGTTGAAGATGCTATCTTTTTTCCATTGTATGGTTTTGGCATCTTTGTCAAAAATCAGGTGTCCGTAAGTGTGTGGGTTTATTTCTGGGTCTTCTGTTTGATTCCATTGATCCACCATTCTGTTTCTATGCCAGTACCATGCAGTTTTTATAACTGTTGCTCTATAGTACAGCTTGAGATCAGGGATGGAGATACCTCCAGAAGATCTTTTATTGTAGAGGATTGTTTTAGCAATTCTCGGTTTCTTGTTATTCCATATGATGTTGAGAATTTTTCTTTCCAGGTCTGTAAAGAATTGTGTTAGTAATTTGATGGGAATTGCATTAAATCTGTAGACTGCTTTTGGTAAGATGGCCATTTTTACCATGTTAATCCTGCCAAGCCATGAGCATGGGAGATCTTTCCATCCTCTCATATCTTCTTCTAATTCTTTCTTCAGAGACTTGAAATTTTTTTCATACAAGTCTTTGACTTGCTTGGTTAGGGTTACACCAAGGTACTTTATGTCATTTGTGGCTATTTTGAAGGGTGTTGTTTCCCTAATTTCTTTCTCAGCCCTTTTGTCTTTTGAATACAGGAGTGCTACTGATATTTTTGAGTTAATTTTGTATCCAGCCACTTTGCTGAAGGTGTTTATCAGCTGTAGGAGTTCCCTGGTAGAGTTTTTTGGGGTCACTCATGTATACTATCATATCATCTGCAAATAGTGACACTTTGACCTCTTCCTTTCCCATCTGTATCCCCTTGATCTCCTTCAACTGTCTTATTGCTCTAGCAAGGACTTGAGCACTATGTTGAAGAGATATGGAGACAGTGGGCAGCCTTGTCTTGTCCCTCATTTCAGTGGGATTGCTTTAAGTTTCTCTCCGTTCAGTTTGATGTTGGCTATAGGCTTGCTGTATATCGCCTTTACTATGTTTAGATATGTGCCTTGTATCTCTGATCTCTCCAGTACTTTAAACATGAATGGATGTTGGATTTTGTCAAATGCTTTTTCAGCATCTAGGGAGATTATCATGTGGTTTTTTTCTTTCAGTTTGTTAATATGGTGGATCACATTGATGGATTTCCGTATATTGAACCACCCCTGCATACCTGGGATGAAGCCTACTTGGTCATAGTGGATAATATCTTTGATGTGTTCTTGGATCCGGTTTGCAAGTATTTTGTCAAGTATTTTTGCATCAATGTTCATAAGGGAGATTGGCCTGAAATTCTCTTTCTTTGTTGAGTCTTTGTGAGGTTTAGGTACCAAGGTGATTGTGGCTTCATAGAATGAGTTTGGTAATGTTCCTTCTGTTTCTATTTTGTGAAATAGTTTGAAGAGAATTGGAGTTAGCTCTTCTTTGAAGGTCTGGTAGAATTCTGCACTGAAGCCATCTGGTCCTGGGCTTTTTTTGGATGGGAGACTTTTGATGACTGCTTCTATTTCTTTGGGGGATATAGGACTACTTAATTGATTTACCTGGTACTGATTCAGCTTTGGTGAGTCAAATCAATCAAGAAAATTGTCCATTTCATTTAGATTTTCAAATTTTGTTGAGTATAGACTTTTGAAGTAAGTCCTAATGATTGTTTGGATTTCCTCAGTGTCTGTAGTTATGTCCCCCTTTTCATTTCTGATTTTGTTGATTTGGGTGGTGTCTCTCTGCCTTTTAATTAGCTTGGCTAAGGGTTTGTCTATCTTGTTGATTTTCTCAAAGAACCAGCTCTTGGTTTCATTGATTCTTTGAATTGTTTTATTTGTTTCTAATTGATTGATTTCAGCCCTGAGTTTGATTATTTCCAGCCGTCTACACCTTTTTGGTGTGTCTGCTTCTTCTTTTTCTAGGGTTTTTAAGTGGGCCATTAAGTTGCTTGAACGAGCTGTCTCGAATTTCTTCTTGAAGGCACTTAGTGCTATGAACTTTCCTCTTAGCACTGCTTTCATTGTGTCCCACAAGTTAGGGTATGTTGTGTTTTCATTTTCATTGAGTTCTAGAAAGGCTTTAATTTCTTTCTTTATTTCTTCCCTGACCCAGCTGTCATTTAGTAACAAGTTGTTCAGTTTCCATGTGTGTGTAGGCTTTTTGCTATTTCTGTTGTTGTTGAAGTCCAGCTTTATTCCATGGTGATCAGACAGGATACAAGGGATTATTTCAGTCTTCTTGTATCTGTTGAGGCTTGCTTTGTGACCAACTATATGGTCTATTTTGGAGAAGGTTCCATGAGGTGCTGAGAAGAAGGTAAATTCTTTTATGTTTGGGTGTAAAGTTCTGTAGATGTCTGTGAGGTCCATTTGATTCATGACCTCTGTCAGAGATATTGTTTCTTTGTTTAATTTCTGTTTTGTTGACCTGTCCTTTGTTGAGAGTGGGGTGTTGAAGTCTCCCACTATTAATGTGTGGGGATCTATATGTGGTTTAAATTTTATCAATGTTTCTTTTACAAATGTGGGTGCTCTTGTATTTGGGGCATAGATGTTCAGGATTGTGATGTCTTCCTGGTGGAATTTTCCCTTGATGAGTATGAAGTGTCCTTCCTCATCTCTTTTTATTAATTTTGGTTGAAAGTCTATTTTATCAGATATTAGAATGGCTACTCCTGCTTGTTTCTTGGGTCCATTTGCTTGGAAAGTCGTCTTCCAACCTTTTACCCTCAGGTAATGTCTATCTTTGTGTCGTAGGTGTGTTTCTTGTATGCAACAGATTGCTGGGTTTTGTTTACGTATCCATTCTGTTAATCTGTGTCTTTTTACTGGAGAGTTGAGTCCATTGATGTTGAGAGAAATTAATGACCAGTGGCTGTTAGAGCCTTTGATTTTGATGTTGGCTGTGTTCATAAGGTTGTGTGCTTGGTTGCTTTTTGTTTTGCTGTAGTAAGGTTAATTACTTCCTGTGTTTTCTTGACAGAAGCTAATTTTCTTGGGTTGTATTTTCCCTTCCAGTATCTTCTGTAATGCTGGATTTGTGTGTAGGTATTGTTGAAATTTGTTTTTGTCATTGAATATCTTGTTTTCTCCGTCTATGAGGACTGAGAGTTTTGCAGGGTATAGTAGCCTGGGTTGACATCTGTGTTCTCTTAGGGTCTGCATGATATCTGTCCAGGCCCTTCTGGCTTTCATAGTTTCTGTTGAAAAGTCAGGTGTGATTCTAATTGGTTTGCCATTATATGTTACTTGGCCTTTTTCCCTTGCAGCTTTTAGTATTTTTTCTTTGTTCTGTATACTTACTGTTTTGATTATTATGTGGCGGGAGGATTTTCTTTTCTGGTCAAATTTGTTGGGTGTTCTGTAGGCCTCATGTATCCTTATTGGCTCCTCCTTTAACTTGGGGAAATTCTCTTTAATGATTTTGTTGAAAATATTTTCTGGGCCTTGGAGAAGGGAGTCTTCTTTTTCCTCTATTCCTATTATTCTTAGGTTTTGTCTTTTCATATTGTCTTGGATTTCTTGGACGGTCTGTGTCAGGAATATTTTGGATTTAACATTTTCTTTGACAGATACGTCGATTTCTTCCATTGTATCTTCTACACCTGAGATTCTTTCTTCCATTTCTTGTATTCTGTTGGTTATGCTTACCTCTGTAGTTCCTGTTTTCTTCCCTAAATTCTTCCTCTCCATTATTTCCTCCATTTGTGTTTTCTTTAATTTTTCTAGTTCTATCTTCAGGTCTTGAGTTGTTTTGTTTACTTCCTTCACCTGTCTGCTTGTATTTTCCTCTTTTTCTTTTAGTTCCTTCAACTCTGTCTCTTTGATTTCTTTCAGTGATTTAATTATTTCTTCTCTGAAGGCCACAAGCTGTTTGGCTGCATCTTCCCGTATTTCTTCACGGATGGCCCTAATCTGCTTGTCTTTATCTTCCTCCATTTCTTTACGGATAGCCATGATCTGTTTGCTTTTATCTTCCTCTAATTCTTTACGTATTTTATCTGTTTCCTCTATTATTCTCTTCATCAACATAGATGTAAGGTCATCTTCTTGATTTTCTATTATGCTGCATTGTTCAGGGCTGTTCGCCCCTGGATGGCTGGGTTCTGGAGATGCCATATTGCTCTGTCTTTTGTTGGTTGAGCCTTTACGCTGACCTCTACCCATTGGGCTGATTTAGGTGTTGGTTGTTAGTTTCTGTGCTTCCTGGAGTCCTGAGGTAGGGAGTATCCCCTTGGCCAGAAGATGGTTTTTCCTGAAGGAGTCCTTCTCTGCTTTTTGGTTATGGTCACTGTATGGCCAGTGTTTCTCCGGAGTTGCCACTGCTCACTCAGGTTTATAGCCCTGAGTAGTAGCTGTGGTCTATGTTAGGCAGGGGGGATCTCCTCTTACCCATAGAATTTCTCAAGACAGCTGCCCCACTGCTGGGTTTCTTGTTATAAATTTAGTGTGTTGCTGCTCACTAAATTTCCATGTACAGTCCTCTTGACGAAACTGCTGATTCCCTAGCTGTGGGGTTTTCTCCCAACAAGGAAACTCAGTCTGTTATTCTGGGGCGCACAGTTCTGTCCGGGAAAGTGGGAGGTGCACTCAGCAAGTCTCTGGGCCAAAGGCTGATTGCTCCGCTCTGGACCTGGAGAATGTGCACCTAGGTTGAGTTGGCGCCTGGGGGCACTGTTCTGGTCTGGAGGCTGGGTGCCTCACTCTGGACCAGAAGCTGTGTCTCTGTCTGGGATGGCGGCTGCAGGCACTGCTCTGGTCCAGACGCTGTGGGTGCAGCCCCCCTGAAGGATCAGGGATTCCCATAGTTTTGGCACTCTAGCCAGGGACAACTGGCCGATCCCTGGCACAGTATCTGAGGGCTGCTGTAATGGCTCTTCAGCTCCTGCAGGTCTGAGGATGCAGCTGTGTGTCCCAGTGCCCCAGGGGAACTCAACAATGGCAGCAGAGCACAGTGCTCCTGCCTTCACTAGAGTCTGCGTGAGTCCAGGAAGTGTTTTGGTGCTGGGTGTCCTAAGCGTTAGAGCTGCTGACCCCCTCCGCTGGCGGTTTCCTCCTGCCAGAGACACGCAGTCTGGTGCCCTGGTGCCCTGGTGCCCACAGTTATATCTGAGGCGGCGAATCACGCGCGCAGACTGGGCTCCGTGCAGGAGCCTGGGTTCTTGGCTCTGGGTCCGCGCTGGCTCCTGGGGTACCCGCGGAACCCGAGTCTTTTCCGGGGGATGTCTGGGTAACCTGGGGTCGGTCCCAATTGTTTCCTGCTCCGTGGGGTTATCTCTCGACTGGGAAATCCAGTCTATGGTGTTGTGGGCCCACAGTTCAGTCTGGGACCGTGACCAGATCGCGCTGGCGTGTAGCCCCAGGCTGACGACCAATAGCCTGGCGGAACCGGGATCTCTTCCGCGGTTTAGCCAGGTGAGTTAAAGCTGATTGAATCCCCCACCGTGGGGTATCCTCTCACCTGAGAAACACAACCACTTGTGTTTTATGGCCGCGAGTTCTGATTGCTAGTCACTGTGCCAATCCTGCTGTGCTGCTCCTCAGAATGAGAGTCCTCCCGGCACCGCCATCTTGCCCCGCCTCTATTTGTATTTTTTATGTGCCTCTATGGAAGAAGTTTTTTGCCACATGTACCTCATAATTGATTGTATACTATAGCTTGAACTCATGAGAACTTTACCTAGTTGACCTCTGTCTATCTATCTACATCTCTATCATCTATCTGTCTGTCTATCTATGTATCTATCTATCTATCATCAAGTTATTTATTTACTTTACATCTAGATCATAGCTTCCCCTCCCTCTTCTCCTCCAAGTTTCTCCCTTTAACCTCCCCCCCCAATCTATCCCTCCTCATCTTTTTCTCAGAAAAGGGGAGACCTCCCATGGATATCAACAAGTCTTGGTATATCAAGTTGCAATAAGACCAAGTGCATCTTCTGTTGAGGCTAGACAAGGCAGTGCAGTTAGAGGAAAGATATCCAAAGGCAGCAACAGAGTCAGAGACAGCCCCTGCTCCTGCTTTAGGAGTCCCTATGAAGACCCAGTCATATAACTGTTACAAATGTGCAGAGAGCCTAGGTCTATCCCTTGCATGCTCTCTGGTTGGCAGTTCAGTCTCTATCAGCCCCTATGGGCCTAGGGTAGTTGATTCTGTAAGTTTTCTGATGGTATCCTTGACCCCTCTAGCTTCTTCAATCCTTCTCCCCCTCCACAGGATTCCCCAAGTCTATTTAATGTTTGGCTGTGGGTCTCTGCTTCAATTTCCATTAATTGCCTGGTGAAGCCACTCTAATGACATTTATACTAGGCTCCTGTCAGCAAGGAGAGCAGGATGTCATTAAGAGTGTCAGGGGTGGACGCTCTCTCTTGGTATGGTTTCAAGCTGGGCCAGGCCTTGGTTGGCCCTTTCCTCAAACTCTGGTTCATCGTTTCTCACTGCACATCTTGTAGGCAAAAGAAATTGTGAGTCTAAGGCTGGGTTGGTGTCCCAGTTCCCTCATGGGAAGTCTTGCCTGGTTACAGGAGGTGACCATTCCATGTTCTCCTATGGCTAAGAGTTGTAGCTGGGGTCATACTCATAGAGTCCTGGGAATTACCATCGTCCTAGATTTCTAGCTCACCCTGAGATGCCCCCTAAATCCAGTTGTCTCTCTTCATATTCTCTCCCTTAGTCCTCCCCTGCACTTCATCCCTCCTGTTCCCTTCCCACTTCCCTCTCTTACTCAGTGTCTTCTCTCTCTCCACCCCCAATGTAGTGAGATTCCAGTATCCCTCCTTGTTACTTAGGTGACCTCTCTTCACCTTCAGAATTTATATTGTCTGAACAAAGTTGGCAATTGCGTAAGACTTTAGTCTGCCTCGGTTTTTAGGCTCCATTCTCCCATGTCCCGCCACCTCTAGAGCAGTGGGCAGCTGGCCCTGGGTTGTACTAGAAAGCGTGAACAAGCCATGATAAGCAAGCCAGTAGGCAAAATTCCTTCATGGCCTCTGCTTCACTTCCTGATTCCGAGGTCCTAATCTACTCAGAGGATGGACTGTCATCAGGACATGTTTGTCAGCCTTTTATCACAGCAGCAGGAAACCAGATTAGGGCATGAAACATCTTTCTTTGGCTTATTTTCTTCTCCCTGTTTCAACATACAACTTGACAAGTTTTCCCAGGTATGATTTCAAATGTCTTAACTTTGCCTCTGTTATATATGTATACCTCATTTCTCACTCTCCCACCTACAAAGTCTTGCCCTCCAGCCCAGTGACACTTTTATTCTTATCAGAAATTAGTGTTTTTAATTTGTGTTAATATCCCAAGCTCTTATACTTTGTTCCAGCGTCATTATTATAACCCTTGCCTAAGAACCATCAGCTCCAGCTTAGAACCTCTGGACTGGTCAGATTCAACATAAGATTGATCCTTGAACTTGAATCTATTCATACCCTCCACTGCCATGAAACTTTCATACTTTGCATCACTCAGAGAAGAAATCCACACTTCCTAATTGGTCTTCATGAACTGATTTCTGCCTGCCTATCAGACCTCTCTTTTCCTCTCACTGTCCTTTGTCACTCGGTGTCTCACCTTGTCACTCAGCTGTCTCCCCTGAACATATCCTACTGGGTCTGCTTTTGAGCTCTGCACTGAGTGCTCCTACTTAGGACATGCTTTCCCTGCATTTACAAGATTGTGTCTACATCACAGTCATAGATTGACGCTGAAAATAAACAAGTAAATAATAAGTGGAAAGTAAATAATGATCTATGAAAGCATGTTGGCTCTACCATTGGAGAATGTTGAAAAAAGATCGGGAAGAAGTTTGAATGGCAGATGAAGTAGCAGGCTTTAAAGATAGTGACTTTGAATTTTGTAGGAGATGGACTGAGGCTGAACATGCAAGAACTTCTATGGACAAAATGGTGTGTCTCTGTTAATAGTCATGGTAATCCAAGTAATATATGTATGTGTTCATGTTGCCTACAGTACTCTATTTGATTCCAAGACTCCATAGGGGAACACTCTGAGAGTATAGAATTGGCACATTTATAGTCTAGATCAACTTTCCCTGCAGATAAGGAAATTGAAGGTTGTAGAGGTGAGTTGAGGCCTGCCTGAGGGTATAGTTTCTAATGAGAACAAAATAGAGAGAGGGCTGATCTGGATTGAACAACTAGACAACTTTTTCTGTACACAATATTGTCTTCAGTTCCTCTGTTTATGAAGCTTTACATTAAAAGATTCTAAATAGTTTATGGGGTGTTTGATTATTAAATACAATATCTCAATGCCTGTAATAGAAAAATGAAACAGATTCAGAGATGCAGCCAGGAATAAACATTGTTTACACATCCAGTCTAGAGGAGAAAGCACACAAGGTCCATCACTTCCCATCAGACACTTGGGCAAATCCGTGTTCTGGATTCCGCATCTTTCTCTTTTCATTTCAACACTAGTGATATTCATGAGATGCAGAGATGCCAGCCCAACAGCAACATTAAAAAAAAAATGAAATGTCTTTCCATTAATTAATGTCTACAAAGAGATTTAATGATGAAAAGTGCCATTAGGTGCCAAGTATAATTAATTATTTTTTGCTGCAAGAGGCTTACGGGCCTCATTAGATACTGTTTTAAATATCCTAAAATATTTACAAAATTGGTTTAAGAAATTGTAAACAAGCCAAATGAAAAGGCACTTTCCTTTCTAGGTGAAACTAATATCAAAACTGAAAGGAAAATGCATTTTTGTCCTACGTAAGGTGACAGCCTGCCCTTTCCTGTATCTCCAATTCATTTGTACTCTGCTGTTTGCACATGCTGAAGCAAATTCCTGCAGAAAATTTGGGTACCAATGTTGATCTTGTCTGATCAAGTCACTGGAACTCCCCCCCCCCCCATGTCCCAGCTTTGTCTACTTACTTTCAATTAAGCTGTCTCCCATTCTGGGGAAAATAATGCCTTCCAGTTTCTTTGATATTACAAGATAAGAACACATCTGTTGTTTGTGACCACTAGGGCAGATGTAGGTTGGCGTCAGCTCAGTTCCAGATTGGTCTAGAACAGAAGTTTAATTAGTAGATTTTATCAAACACTTCCTTTGGGTATGTATCGGACCCATTCCCTCATTACTAATTTACTGTATGCCACTCATTTTATATTTCCATGATGTACAACTACTTACACACTTATCTTTGCTACTAAAAAAAAAAACTAGGTATGTTCCATGGGATACAACCTTAACTACTTATGCAGTTTCCTTTGCTAATCAAGGAAATAGGTACATTCTGGGGCTGCATCCCCTTGTTTTTGAGGTTAGCTTCCTGGCTCTTTGGATACTCACTTGAATTCATCTCATACAGATGGCTGAACCCCTAAATAAAAGGAGCACAACAAATGGTTTCCCAATAGTCCTTCAAATGGTTGCTTCCTTGTCAAGAGCTCATTTCTGGGGAGTCCAAATAATTATATTTCCCCCATGCCACATACTCCATAATTACATTGTTTCCCTAATTATGCTTAATGACAAAGTTATGAAAATTAAACATGATCTAAACCAAAGTAAAACCTGTAAGCAAATGTCTCTTTCTGTATCATTAGGGTGATTTATAAATAGGACAGTTTGTACTCTCCTGAGGGGTGGGAGATTGCTAGATCTTTCTTTAAACCCAAAGTAGTAACTTCTAGAACTGAATAACTAAGACTGTAGGTTCCTTTGTGTTACTAAGTGTCCCAAGGGGTTACCACAGGAGTGGGCAGGAGGAAGTGACAGGCACATGCTTAAGGGTAAGGGATAAAATGCTCATGAAACCTTGCGTAGTGCAGAGCACCTTCTCCACTTCTTTTATTTCCCTTTCCCCTTAATTTTCTCTCTTCATTACTCTCTTCTCCATCTTCCCTTTCTTACTCTTTTTCTTCCTTTTTTCAAAAACTTTTATTTTCTTTTTTCTCTTTTTCCTCCTTCCATTTTTACCCCCTTCATCCATGTTTATCCAACTTACCTCGGCTTAATGTGGTCAAAGATTTTGGAAAGAGCAAGGCAAAGTTTAGAGAGGAATTCAGCCTCTTGGTATTTTGGTTGGTAACAGTGGTATTAGTGTTGCTTGGGGTGTGTCCACACAGTTCCAGAAGGATATCTTAACTTCTGGGTCTCTTATTGTAACAGGAGAATTTAGTTTATAATGTGCAAGAATAAAATTTTCTACAAAATAGCCAATGTCCGATGGACAGAGCACTGATTCTTTGCTACTTGAAGCCACATTTCAGGTCATGGCCTTCTCATTGGTCAGGCAACTCCATGAGACTTGATTATAATCAACAGTTCTGTTTACCTTGCATTTGTTCTCACTCATTCTGTCACATGAGGTTGACCAAACCTGTGGGAACTTTTTCATGCACGAAATATCTCGATATGCTTGAATGGTGCCTTCCCAGAACTGACTCTGTATGAGACAGTCTGAGAATTGGAATGGTTGGTGTGAGACATGAGACATGGTGGATATTACCTTGCTCTCTGCTAGTTCCCCTGGCTAGAGTTTGAAATGTCTCCCTTATATGTTCCACTTTGGGATCTCTCTTACTGATTCTGTTACATCCAGAGGAAATGATCTACTCAAGTCATTCTTTAGGGTTATGAGGAACTCATTACCTCTTTCCCTGTTAAGACATTAATAGATTTGAAGTGCCCTGTGGGATTTCTATATGGAAAGGGACATGGCACCCAGGTAAAGATAGACAACCATTTTACACTAAAGGTAGACGATCACTTGACAATGTGGGGACAAGTTAGCTTTTATCTGAGGACTGAGGGTCTTGCCCATTGTCTTGGTTAGAGGAGCCACAGCTATTGCTTTTTGTGCTTTGAGATCAAGATCTCCAAGTCTCATGACATTGGCATACAGTTCCCTGAAAACTATTGCTGTCTTCAAGCTGTCTGTGCAGGGGACTGTGCATTATTCAAAGAAGTATTTTTTTTCTTGATATCTTTTGTAAGATATCAAGCATCTGACATACTTCCTCAGGGCAAGAGATCTGTTTATGCTCCTATAGATCTCACTCCTGTGGCTCAGCATAGGCCTAGCCTGGACACTTTATTATTTCCTACTCAGAAGTATTGAAATGAGAAGAACGTCACTGTAGATTTCTCTCTATTATACATTGCTGTGTACACTCTCTAGGCTGAACTCATCTTCCTAAGGGTCATAAGGAAATAATTTTTCTCTCTAACATCTCCAATTCATCATAGTCTTTACATGTGACAATCCTATATACCACACATTTTGTTGAGAGGTTGGGAAAACAAATAAAAAAATATATCACCACCAGAAAAGAGAAGGGTGATATAAGCAATATTACAGTTAGGGAGAAAGAGGATATATTTTTTTCTTCTACAGATGGCTGATGTAATGCAACAAAGTGCCTGTATTGCCATGACGGCTCATTTGAACTGAGGAAAGGTGCTTCAGACTAATTTTGGAAACTTTAACGTGACAGTGTGCTAAATTTTAATTATTTTGCTTCCTGCTTGTTATATTAATGTTGTGATTACCCTTGAAAGAGTGTTACCCATGATGATTTATGGGAAGCTCAGTCATCTCTGCAGCTCCAACAGTTTCAATTAAAATAAGCCATGGAGGACATGCACAGTCTCTGGATCTCATGACACTTAGGAGCATCTCAATCCATTTATACAAAACATTACCTTTGTGTGTTCTTCTGAGACTGTCTCTACTATGGCCCAGCTAGTCAACAGAAGAGGAAAATGCACAGATTCACTTTGCTGGCTTTGGTTTCAGAAGAAAGTCAATCAGGAAAACGTATTTACTTGTTATCTTATCTCTACTTGTAGATGATGTAAGACATTTGGATCCATAACCACCCATACCACTTTGTGAGCTGCTAAGGAATGAACTGGCTCAAAGAAACTACTGAATGGTTATGGGTTTCTGGTTTCAATGAGCAACATTTTTTTCAGTCTCTGGCATTTGATCTGTGCTCATGGAGAGTTGTTCATAAAGCACGTAGTGTTTTCCTGAGATGATGTCCTGGCTTCAGAGCTCATTAATCTCACTGACTTCAACCATGGTGAGGTCACAGGGCTTTTCACCGTGTGTCCCAAGTACCCAGGCACTTTAATTATCAATTTGGCTGCACAACAATTGAAATCTCCTCTATACCTGGCAGCCCCTTCCTAACACTAGTCCAAGCAGTGTCTCTGGCTTTGTCTGCCAAGTCTAAGGGGGCTCTTCTTCCTAAGTACTATGGAGACAGGCAGCCCAAACTGATTTCAGTGGTACTTCCATTTTAATCTCATTTGGAAACCCTTGACCACAGGCTGCCCAATTATAAAGTCAAGGGAGCCCTAGCTTGCCAACATGATGGCTCCTGGAAAAGCTTGCCAAGAACTAGATCTGAGGCCCAGCAAAGAGGGCAAGATTTCTTTCTCTCCTCCTCCTGCTACCCAGCAGTGATATTACAGAATTGTAGAATTACAGAACTGATAAACTAGTGTTTATTTTGGGTTTTGCATGTATTAAATATAGACTCTATCTTTTTAAAATTTCATTTATTTATTTATTTATTTATTTATTTATTTATTCACTTTATATCATAGTTCCCTCATGCTCTCCTCCAATTTCCACGTCCATCCCTCTTCCTTCTATCCTCCATCCTCTACCCCTCAGAAAAGGGGAACCTCCCTCTACCCATCCCAGCACATGGAGTCACATCAGGACTGAGTGCATCCTCTTCCATAGTGGCTTGCGGAGACTGAAGCACCAAAGACCATGTATGGACTAGACCTTGGCTCCCTGCATATATGTACCCAATGCACAGCTTGGTCTTCATGTGGGTTCTCTAATGGGGGGGGCATGTGGGCTATCTCTGACAAGGACTCTGTTGCCTGATTTTAGACTCTATCTTGTAAATTCATCTTCTTCTTCCACTTCCTCACTGGACACTGAAAACACACACTTGAAGGGACTAAGAGCCTCACCATTTCATGATGTTCTCAGCTGGCCAAAGCTGAGAACATCTGTGGGTGGACTCCAAGGAGAGGAGATGTGAGACAGTGAGATATTGCCTTTTTGGATGAACAAGACTGTGCTGAGCTTCGTGCTTTGACACTTGACTTCTCAGAGAGAAACGTTTGAGAGAACGTCTCAGGGCAATCCAACTGATCTTGCAGCTTTCACTGACTTCTCCCAATCTTCTGAATTATTCTGATTTGTGTTGCTGCTCGGTGTTGGTCTTTTGACTGGACTGCTGGTAAATAGACAATGAAGAGTGGATTTATCCCAAAGAACTACTTCTAAAACGGTATACAACCTTCTTTACCTAATAACCTTCTTTTTCCCTTACCTCTGGTCAGTGGGTAGAAAGGAGAAAGAAGTGTTTAGGAACTTTAAATAAAGTAGGTTTGGTGAAAAATCTAAGCCTACACAACTAAAATGCTTTTTTTTTTTTTGAACAATTTTATAATCCTGGTTTGTGCATAAATGATTCTTTCTTACATACCTTTAACAACCCTATCAGTTTTTATCCTTATTTACTTATATCCTTCATAGTACACTGTATAGCAAAAATTGAGAGATTACTTGTGTGAGACCAAATAATTAAAAATTAGGTTTTTGAGTTATTGGATTAAAGTTTAAAGCACAAGCCTGAACAAAGGCCAGGCATGTCTTGATATGTCTGACCAGGTGTGGGGAGGCACCAGCCTTACTGCATTCCTTTTCCCCTACTAGAGATACTGTTGCCATGAAACTGGCCCAGATCATCCCTCTCCCCTAGCCACAGCCAAACAAAGGAAGCCAGAACAGTTAATTGTTTCGGTGCCTTACCACAGCCAATCATTTTAAAATGCAACGTTCTCTTTTGTGTTTCAACCAATAGATGCTTGACAGGCTGGAATTCCCCTGCTTTGGGCAGGTTGAGAGGGAGGGAATGGGACCTGTAAATCACCTTCAATTCTGAGTTTAGGGCTCTCAGTTGGATACCAGTGCCTTGGTGTCTGTGAGAATCCCAGCTTGAGCTACAAATAAAGATCTTCATGTGTTTTGCAACAGACTCGACTCCTGGTGGTCTTTTGGGTATCTGTGAATTAGGCACACTTGTGACTTATCTGACTGCCCTGCTCCAAGTAATCTTATAACATATCATGGTCAGCCTGGAGCACACACTGTCAGTACAATCTGAAGTCATTTATGACTTTAGTCATCTATGTTCAAGAATACTTATTTCAAGCAAGTTAAAATTCACAGTCCCCTTATTCAATAGACATATATTTATTTTCATAAGGTTAAGACTTCTCTCATTTAAAACTGGACTCTGCAATGTTCTGAAATCTGAGAACTTGTCCATTTAGTTTATGCTTAAAAATCTAGAAATATTTGAGTCTTTTGGGTCTTGCTCTTTTTGGATGAAGATGCTAAACAGATAAAATCTTGGAAATAATTTTCAAGTCTAGTAAACACCATGTTCAGAAGTAGCTCATGGTCCAAGAGTGTCAGATGAGAATTTTTTTTTTTGTAAAAATAATATAAGGTTTCTTCTATACCCATTCTAGCTACCAAATAATGACACAGAGACCTATTACATTTATTAATAAGCTTTAAATCACTACAGCTGGGCATATATTGGTATATTCTAACCAGTCTATACAAGCCTGGCTACTTTCCAGCCATGTCACCTTTGTTACTTTACATCTTAACTTCACTTTGGCTGGTCCTAATTTATCTGTCATTCTCCTGACTACCTCCTCAAGGCTTCAAGGAGACTTCTCTTTCCTCCTTTCTGACTTCTCCTCTAGTCCTTACCTTAACCCCCTGACTGGGGATAGGAGTTCCAATAGAGAACATTTTTTTACACAACATTGAGGCAAGAGATTCTTCATGGAAATGACAATAGCTACATCCAGACTGCAACCAGATGGGGCACTGAAATAAGCATCTGAATACACAGTGCACAAGACCATCCCCCAACACTCTTTAATCTGCATATGCAATCTGTTTACCAGCAGGTGTTGATTCAGACTGCTGCTGGTTATAGAATACTGGGTCACAATGTGTTTACTCCAAATTCTAGATGTTTGGTAATCATTTTGAAGGTTGATATCTGAACTCTCGAAATTGATACATGTAATTGGTAAGCATGACAAAGACTGAAGTCCAGCCATGTCTGTCACTATTTCCCTGGTCAAGATGTCAGGGCATATTTACTAATAGCTGGCCCTCTACCCAAGAGTGGGATGAGACCAGGGAAGCCCATGGCTAATATAATTGACAAGTTACTTTAATCTTTCACTTTCTACTTGTTAACCTGACTCTGTTTATATTTGTCATATCTGGTTGGCCCTTGGGTAGAAAATAATTTGCAATACATTCTAATTTTCCTTTTCTATTACATCTTTATTTTGAGATTATATTTTAATTATATATCTTACTTCCCTTTCTGTCTTCCAAAGACTCCAATATAGTCCCTTCCACTCACCTTCAATTTTATGACTTCTTTTTTCATAAAGTGTTATTGCATGCACATATAATACATATAAATATATACATACAAATACATATACATTCCCAAATATAACCTGTTGAGTCCACATAATGGTACTTGTGTGAATGACACCAATGAATACAGAGTTTCTTCCCTCTTTTCAACATGATTTTTCTTTGCTGTGGTGCTGGCTATCAACGGGTATTGCACATGCTGTGTGTATGTGCTCTGCCATTGAGACACAGCCTCAGGCTTTTCTAGTACAGTGTTTGAAAACACACACACTTTTGTTACACACTGGTCATGTTGGCCTTCCTGCATCCTTGTTCTCTTGTCCTGTCTTTCCCTCTGGACATCTCCAGGCCACAGCTGAAGTTCTCTGCATTTGTTCATAGGCATCCAAGTCACATGCTGGATTCCTGTCATGTTCTCAATAGCTTTAATCACTCCTTTCTCACTCCCTAATTATGGTCTGACCAGTAACTGGATTCCTGTGTCAAAATTTGTACAATGTTGAGGTCTATGTGATGGTTAAGGACTCTGGCTTTTTCCCATAATCTGATGCATGCCATAGCTGTTCAGAACTTTGATTTCTAGCAAAATTGAAATAATGAAAACCTCAAGATGATGGTGATTAAAGTTAAATAGGAAATGTATGCCTAAAGGACTATTTAATACAGTTCTGACACACAAAATGCAGACAATATGCCCAGATATTTCTTTACAAAAGTGTAGGAACATTTTCTTTTACTGTCAAGTAACCAAAGCCCCAAAGCACACCATTAGCAATTGTCCCCTTTGCACTCCATTCTGTGTTTCCTCATGGAAATAAATACAGTCATATAGTATTGTTTATCTGTCAGTGCTGAGCAGTAACAGATGGCACAATCGGAACATTTTAACTTGAAAGATTTTAATAAGGGGTATGGCCAAAATCAAAGACGCTCATGAGGAATGGGCAGGCACCCAGCAAGAAACTAATACTGTCCTTGGAAAATAACAGTGCTCAATTTTAATGGCAGCCAGTGACTCTGAACTGAATACCAGTTAATCGTGGCAGTGTCAAGTTATGTCAGGAGAGGGTGTTCCAGGTCTCTGAAAGGGCTTGGACTAGAATGGTGAGTGAGAAACAAAGAGGCATTCTCACTGCACAGTGGGAGACTGTGAAGTGCTCAAAGTTCAGCCTGCCTGAGAGCTAGTCCTGGACCTTACCTAAGAGTTTCTGATGCTCTAGGTCTGGGATGAGGCCTTGAAATTTGCATTTATAAGTTACCAGATATCCCTGATGATTGAAGAGTTTGAACAACAAAAGGATAGCAGGATATTAAATATGATTATGTCGGCAGTTTGGGGGCAGAGACAACAAATTTAGAAATAAAGAATAAGGTCTTATGCTAAAGGACAAGTCATGATACAAACAACAAAAAATCCTATTTACATATCTCACTATGTTTACAGTTTGTATAAGTTATTGTTATTCATTGCACTGTGTTATAACGAAGAGGAGGCCAGACATGGTGGTGCAGGCCTCCAATCCTGCCTATTCAGGAGTCTGAGACAGGATAAACTGTGGACAGTCTAGACTGTAGAGTAAATTCAAGGACAGCCTGGGTAACTTAGTAAGCCTTCAAATAAAATATTAAGGTAGGGTTATATTTCATTGGTAAAGTATTTGCCTGTAACTCATAAGGCATCCTGGGATAGGATGCACCTAGTCCTGCAGAAACTTAATGTGCCAGGGTGGGTTAGCACCCTAGGGACCTTCCCCCAGCTTCTCTGAGAAGAAGGAGAGGGGAGAATGGAGAGAAAGATTGTGTGAATAGGGGTTGCTGGGAGAAGAGGAGAGGAGCTTGCGATCACAATGTAGAGTGAACAAATAAAAGGAGAAAAAAAATCTATTGTTTTTTATACCATATTCTAAAAAGAAATATGATCTATCATATTTAAAATAAATTATATAAATATGATAAATAAATAAATGAGTGAAGAAAATATATATGATAGAGGTAGTACTTAAGATAAATCATTGTTGTTTTACACTAAATAAAGCTAATTTTTATCTACAAACAGCTAAAGGGAAGAACTATAAGACTGAATGGGCATGCACACATACACACACACACACACACACACACACAGACAAAACACACACAAGAATGTATGTATTGATGTAGATTGTGACCACTTGGGATACTGGATGTTATGATGGTTGCAGCTCTGCTTAACAATCACCTTCACAGAGCGAGGCTTTTATGTACTTGGTGAGCAAAGAATGTGTGTGACTTGAGACTCGCAATATAGTCTTGTGTACTTTCAAGTGCACAATCTTTAAAGAGTAAGCTTACAAGAACTTGGGGTGGAGAAGATGAGAGACTGTCTCACATGGACTTCCCTTGAGTGAAGGGGGCTTGGTCCTGTGATCACACAATGCAGAACATGAAAGGGAAACTGAGCTTAAAACTGACTCTCAGTTTCTAGGACCAGATGTTCTTGGCCAATGATACCAAAGGCCAAATAGACACATTAAGACAATGAACAGGTTGAGTGTGGGTTGGTATTGTTCCATGTAGTTCTGTTTACATGTCCTGTAGGACATCAAGAAAAAAAACATTAACAAAATTCCACTGTCTTGGATACCTAGCCAAGAGGACCCTTTGTTGTATGCCTGTTCCAATGACTGTCCTGATTCTCTTCTGGTCCCCTGTCTCTCTTGCAGGCATAATTTCTCACTTGTTTTTACATGACATCAATGCCTTGAGAAAACCTCTGAGAGCATATAAAGCAGTGTTTAATCAGTGTTTTCTATGTCAACATCTCCTGCCAAATAAGCAGTTTCTTGTAATAGTAAGGTACCCTGGAGCTTGACACACACTAGTTTCTTCACAAATGTTTTTTGGGTAAATGAATCTGTAAGCTTGCCTTCCTCTATGACAAGATAGTACACTGAGGTGTGGGACTAGGAGAATGAGGAAGACAGGAAAAGGATGAAGAGTATCGAAGAGAAAGCCTATGCATCTGGACATACTAACTGTTGATGCACCCTGCATTCAAATGCTGGTTAATGCCAGTAAGCACAAGTGAATGCCGCACAAGTGAATAACATTCAAATGATCCCAGTAGAATTCTAGAACACATCTAGTGATGTCTTATTGCTTTATGCTGTAGGTCTTTCCAGCTAATCTTGATGAAAACTGTTGTGACTTGGGCAAGGTCAGAGCACCATGAGGATGGGCAAAGAATGATAGTATATTTAGAGACATAGATTATTTTTCTGAGTCTAGGGAAAGGTTGGCTTTTATGAGGTGATTTCTCACAGTCATGTGGAACAATGTAAAACTGATATGAGCCCAGAACAATATGGAGTTTGAAGATGAGAGTGAGCAATAATTCCATAAGTATGCACTGATGTCACTGAAATCCAACAAGTGTTTCCTTTCACTCTTAATACCTCTGAAGAAAAAAAAATAATACGTTTTTCCTTAATAGGAATGCCTACATCTAAAAAGGATATGAATGAATAATAATTGAACACGCCTGAGATCTGTGTTGATGGGGAATAGGAATAGACACATAAATAACCTTGAACATTCAGATACAGTAAGAGGTTAAGAGTATTCAAAGACAGGTTTGCATTTAAATGTCTAAATTTAATGTTTCAATGTTTGAGGCCTAAATAAGGCTATGAAAAGACTGGATGTGAACAGACTATCCAAGAAACACGTATACAGGATAAGTAGTGTCTAGGGACATGACTTGGCTGGTAAAGTACCTGACATGCAAGTATGAGGATCTGAATTTGAATTCCCAACACAGAATGTGAAAGCTGATGTAGGGTATGAAACTCTAATGCCATCACTAGGGTGATGGAGAGAGGTGAATGGCTGCGTGGCCAAGCTGAAGCAATAACCTGCAGCTTCAGTGAAAGACACTGTCTCAAGAATTAGAGAATTATAAAGGAAGACATCCAATGCTAACCTTTGGCATCTGCAGGTGGCTAGAGCTAATAATCCTGCTTGTCCCTGACAATTTCTCCCTTTTCATTACTAACAGTTTTGGCTTTTTTTTTTTTATCAGCTTAATGGGCTTGTCTTCACTGTGGTTGTAGACCTCCAATCAGACCTAATCTGAGTGCAAATTGTTAAGGAAGAACATACTCACTCTAGCTTCCTTCTCTACATCTGCACAATCAGCAGGTAAGACAGAAGACTGACATCTTTGAATACCCTCTATGAATACAACAGCTCTTCCAACTGCCTTCTTGAAGTTGGAGGAGAACAGGATAAATCTAATGACTGACAGAGTGAAGAAAGATGGTAAGCAAAGGGTGGTAACTGTATTTCTGTGTGAATATCCCTCAAGGGTGAGAAAACTAGACTGTGGGAATGGCAAGTTTGTTGGGTGTTGGAAAGGAAACATGAGGAGAAATGGAATAATGATAGCATCGTAGCCTTGGCAACCTGGGACAGTCCATAGCACTCCCAAGCTTGTGTTAACTGGAAACACAGCAAGCCCCCGATATGTACTTTCACTTGTGGGCTCACCATACTATAGAGACCCGTGGCTTTCCTTGAAGACTGTAGCATATGATTTGAGTCTATGTATCTCTTCCTAGAACTATCTCCATGGACACCTAAAAGAGAACGTACACCTCCGTGAGCCTCAGACTTGTTAGTATCGTGCACAATGAAATAAAAGTATAATTTCTCATGGGTCAGCTGGTATTCTAGTCCTTTGATGTAATGACTGACCTAGTGAGCCTCTGTGGCATTTAACAGAGTCTCACGCAAGGGCAGCCTATTTCCTCACTCAATAAAATCCCACCTGAAGCACAAGAATTTGTATGGTAACGTTGGCCCTTTAAGAATAACGAAAGTTTTTTAAAAATTAGCACTGAGGTATGAGTTTTGGAAAAAGAAAAAAAAAGAGAGTTAGCAATGAAAATGTCAGACAAAGTGAACAACTGATGCCAGTTACAAATGCCATCTCAATAACAGGTCTTAAACATGGTAGGCTTAGCATGCAGGTCACATCTGATCTCAGTTCCGAATGGGCTGGAAGCCTGCTCACTCAGCACCTCTGCATTTTCACTCTGTTATCTTGCTTATTTAGTGAATTTAATGTTGTGTGATTTGCTTTTTATTGCCTCATTTGTGAGTCTCTTTCTTCTACCCAAGATATCTTCAGGGGCTTAGAGCGCTGCTTTCATTCCAAGTCCATTTTTATAAACGATAAGAATACTTGTTAACGAGTGCGTGCGGCAATTTGCAGGAGCCAAGAAGAAATGTGCTGCTTTGTGCTTCAGCATGACTTAAGAAGACAAGGATGGGTAGAAGGCTGGGGACCATCAAATGCTGCTTAGCAGGGAGGGAGGCCCTCGGCCCTCTGTGAAGAGCTCTCCTCTCATATTACTAAAAGAAAATGCTTTCCTGTTGACGCTTTTTTCTCATAAAAAGTTGGTCTTTTTATAACCACCCTGCTACAGTAATAGTTCTGTATTCAAGTATTTTGTTTATCTACATATTCAGTTGGCAAAAATTGCATTTGTGATAGTTGGTTTGAATGCCAGCCTGCCCCAAATTAGAATCAGCCCAGTAAGGAGCCTCACCTAGAGTACTGTGTGGGCAGCAGTACTTTCTGGTAGCAGCCCAGATGCAGAAGGGCGTCGCAGAAGAACTTGCCTCTTGCCTGTTTGGCCTTCCCTCTTGCTGATGTGTAGATTTACCCTGTTGCTGGCTTTGTTGATTCCCTCACCCATACCAGAACCATAGTTTCCAGGCTTCCACTGTTGACTAAGCACAAGGGAGTCTCCAGAAACCTGTCAAGTCTTTGACACCAGACCGTGACTATTAAGGCACCGAGAAGCTACTGGATTCTTGGTCTCTCCAGTCTGAGACAGCCGCTGTGGGGTTAATCAGACTGATACACTACTGGGTTTCTGGGCTGTCGCAGGTGAGACAGCTGTTGTTAAAATTTCTTTCAACCGGTTTTGTTTCTCTAAAGAACCCTGATCACTTCCCCGGTCTTCTTCCTCTTCCATGTTGCTAACCCTCCACCCCACCGTCATCCCTGGGAAGTGAACCCACTTTAACATATCATCCTAGGAGTATACTTCTCACAGAAGAACAAATACAAAGGCTTGTGGTTCACAGTGTTAAACATCCAGAATCCTGAATGAGAGAAGGCTTAGGAGTTAGGAGTCCTAACTGCTCTTCCAGGGTACCAGAATTTGATTCTTAGCATCGTTGTGACAGACAGTTCACCGCTTTCTATAACTACAGTCCCAGTGCATCCAGGCATCCAGTGCCGTCTTCTAACCTCTGAGAATACCAGGCATTCATATGATTATATATATACACACATATATGTATGTATGTATCATACCTATGTACATACATATATGTGGACAGAATGCCCACATTAATAAAGAAAATTAATATAAAAATTTAAAATGTATAATTCTAAGGAATACTTTGGGGAATTAAAAGGTAATACTCAGGAGATCCAGAGAAGTATAATGTCTAACCTGTTCAGCCAAGATTATTGGGACATTGGGTCTGTTGTCTCATGCATCTGTGGTAGCCTTATTATTTTAAATATGATGGCAAACCGAGCTTTGTCAGAGTCCACCATAGGCTAGACTTACAGATGAGAGATTCATGTTGTCACAAATGAACTGAGTGTGAAGGATGCATGAGTCAGTCTCTTTTGCATCTTCACATGCATAAAGCCCATGCACAGGTCTGTCTTCACTTGTGCATCTATCTGAATCCATATTTATACATATGAAAAAATAGCTCAATGTGTGCCTGTGTGTCTGCCTGCATGCCTAAACTAATGAGGCTCTTGGGTGACAATGTGAACTTGCCTGAAGTCATATTTGTGTTGACATTTGTTCTGGTCATAACTGTGGAGTCTGATTGCTTGAATTTGTACCCAGACCACTTGAGAATGTGCTTTACCTCCTCTGTACCTTGTTTCCCTTAATTAAAAGTGAAGATCATGACATACTATTTTTTTTTCTTGAGATAAACCCAAGTTTGCTAATGCAGTCCTCAGTGCATGATACCTTATGTGCCATGTGTAAGCCCCTCGTCCTCTGTAAGACAAACTATGGTTAAATGAAAGAGTGATTGTTGTTCCTATTGGGAAACTTTGTCACTTGTGGGCCTCGTGGCCCACATAGCTTGAAAATGTAGAGCCTGAGACTTTAAAGATGGGGATACAGAGAGGACATCTCAATTGTTTTAATTTATATCCTTTTTTCTCTCTGCTTTGATAGTCATTGTTTTATTTGATTTAATTCCTCCCAGCATCCTCCCACCTTAATATGAAATTGAGTGGGACATGGTTATGGTTGACCTGCCACCCAGAATGTCCTCCTACGCACGGTCCACTCTCTCCCCTCCAGGTTCATGCTGCCTTTTCTCTCCTTACCCTTCATTTCTGGTCAGCAGGCAGACAGCCATTCCTGCTACTCCATGATCGCACTACTTTGAGAGCCAGCCTCGTAATTTTCTTCAGGCCTTTTATGCAACAACTCATGTCATTCAAGAATCCTTTCTCGAATAAAATCCTACCTGTCTACACAGCCAGGGACAAACTGAAAAATGATCACCCCACCTATGTCAACATTTTCACTGTTGTAACGCTTTCTCCATGGAGCCTCTCCCTACCACATGCTTTTTGCCAACTTCTGCATTGGCCTTACTGACTTGCTAATTTGTTACTTCTCTCTATATAATCATAAAGATATCTATTTTCAAAGTGAAGTTTTTACACATTTTGATTTGATTGGCACATTCAGCTAAGCAGACTAAAAAACAAACTGACTATATCATTTTAGCAACCAATTCTTTTCATCAAGCATATAGTTTTTCTCTACAGTTCCTATTTTTACAATTCCAATCAGCTTTTGCTCAGTGCCTATTCTTGTAACTACTTTTTTAAACATTATTATAAAAATCTTAATGTGGGGCAAGAGAGTTGTCTCAGTGGTTGGAAGCACATCCTGTTCTTCCAGAGGACCAGAGTTCAGCTCCCAGCAACCACACTGGGTAGCTCACCACGCCCTGTAACTCCAGCTCCCGATGAACCGTCATCTTTGGCCTCCGTGGGTAGGCAAATTCACATAAACACAAACATAATTGAAATAAAATATATATCTCCATTAATGTTTGATGAATCTGTTTTATTTTATCACTTTTCTGAGAATTTTATATTTGAGTGCTGTATTTAGATCATTTCCATCTCTCCTTCTGCTCTCTTGATGGTCTAAGCCAAAGAGAAAAGGAATCATGGACATCTTTGAGCAAGAAAGGTGGCATGTTGCCTGGCTTGCTTTTGGGCCTTCACTATATATAAGTTTTTCTAAAATTATAGGGATTACATTTTAGATTTACATGGAAACAAATCCAGAAGCAGATACACTTCCACAGTAAAGAATGCTGGTTTAGGGGATGCTTTCTGTCCTGAAGAGACTGTGACTCCCTGCTCCATGAGTGTAGCCTTCTGCAACAGGCTTTAGGACCCTCACACTCAGCAGTGGAAACATGATCCTTGCCATTACCATGCCAGCTTTTCATCTCTGTGATAAAATATGTATTGGAGCCTCCGAACCTCAAGTGAGGAAATGTTTGTTTTTGTTTTCGCTTTTGTTTGTTTGTTTGTTTTTTTTCTAAAAATACTTTTGGAAATCTCAGTCAATGCCTTTGGCTTTGTTGTATCAGGCCTCTGGTGACATAGCTACCATGAGGAGACCCATGCTGAAGTAAGGCAGTGCACCTCGTAGTGGGAAAGCGAAGAGAGAATGTGGAGGAGGCTGTGCTCCTAATACTCCTCCTGGGGACATACCCGTGACCCAGTTCCTGTCTACACATCCCCACTTCCTGAAGTCACAGAGCAGGCTAGAGACTAAGTCGCTAACACATGAGCCTTTGGGGAACACTCAGAACTATACAATTTCCTAAGAACTGTAGAAGTCTGGTATTCACAAACGAGTGGAAATGACAGTTGCAGAACTTGCAGTTGGTACTCTGTTAGAAAGCAAATGACAGGAAAATCACACAGGCCAAAGAAGAGGGCAAAGGGTAAGAGTGGAACATTGCTCTTGGCAAGTGTTGTTTTGCAGGGAGTCATGCAAACTTTCCAGGGAATATATTTCCAGCTTGGATATACAGAATATTATTACCCCATGGCACGGTTAAGTCTGAGGTGTTATGAGCCTCCCCTCAGCTATATTTGTACCTAAGTCATCATATGTAACTTGGCACTTCACTCTTTACAATGCCTAAGTCAACAGTGACCTTGGAATTTGACAAACGTGTTTAATTTTGCATAGAGGCAAATATCCTGAGGATTCGTAGGCCATTCTTTGTGCTCTGCATTTGTGTTGAGGCGGGAGTCTGTGACAGCCTTGTTTATCATCACCTGGTCTTTCTGAAACCACTCTCTGAACTAACTCCTAGCACCTTAGATATGCTTAATGATCAGATGTCAGGGTTCCCACTGTGACTAACCCAGACTGAAGAACAAAGAAGGAAACACTGTCCCTCATAGGAAGATCTCAGCCTCTTTAACCTTCTGGGAAGCATAGTGATACTGTTTTCTTCCTTCCAACTCAATTCTGGCTTATCTTTCTTAGTAGACTTTTGTTTCAATCTTCTGCTGTTAGGGGAAAAAAAGCAGTTAAAAAGAAATAAGTGTATCAGAGGGACAGAAACCAGGGCCTGAGAGATCAAGAGTGTATAAGTCCAAAAGGCCTGGGCTTGTGTAATTCAGGCACAGAGGCATGGTGACTGGAGTATGGATTATTTTTCTGAGTGTAATATGCATTAAAATTAAATGAGCCATCTTCTCTTCTGTCTGTTTCAATTGCCTTCAGATGTATCTGGGCAGTGACCTAGTGTCCCAGTTACCTTGTTTTTGAAGACATCCTCCAGAGATTTTTCTTTCCAGCCCTTGACTCTGCCAGCCATGTTGTTCATGTAGAATCATTAGGCCATGCACACAGAAATAATCCTGGGCCCCAAAATCCAGGGGTTCAAATGTCCTTGGGTCCCTCTTTTAAGACTTATTTTATTTTTAATTTTGTATACATATATATATGTGTGTGTGTGTGTGTGTGTGTGTATACACACACACACATATATATATATGTTTGCATGTAGGCATGTGCACTAATAAGCCTTTAGGCTCATAAATCAAGCTTTCAGGTAAAAATGTTGCAATCTAGAGAAGATTTTTCAATGGCTTCTCTTCTGGACAATCAGTAGCTCAATACTATCACACTAAGTGAAAAAAAAATAAGTTTTTTTTTCCCATAGATCTCAGCCATTAATTGTTAAATGAATGCCACATTTCCACAGCACCAAATTGATGCGTTTTGTATTTTATTGGTTTATTATGTAAATATACCGAGTCAGGGAACTGATTTATTGCAGGCTCCCACCTCCCTTTTAAATACTTTTACATATTTGATTTTAGACCATGTAGGAAGTCTAAAACAAAAGAAGACTCTATGTATAGAGGTAGTAGCCAACAATGTAGAGGGTAGCCAACTAGCTGTTGGTTACAGAATAGATTTTGCACATTTTTATACTTACCTGTGAGACTTGGAGCCACCTGTGTGAAGGGCAGAGGTGTGTCATTTCATGGAGCTGCAGCAGTTTGACATGGTCAGGTTCTAAGGACAGTGGGCATTGTGAGCTTCGGAGGAAAAATAGCAATATTTGCATCATTGTGACATTTTGGGCATATCACTTGTGTTACCTTATTTGGTTTGTGTAATAATTTCCTTGTAAAATAAAGAAATTCAAGTAACCGAGGTGTCATGTTTAAGGTAATAATTGGGTTTTGGTTTATAGTGTCAATGCTGGAAAATCCTTCTAAAATGGCATTAGGGTTTCTTGTTTCATTGATGAACTCTGTAAAATCCTTCTAAAACCCATAAAAGAAGACCCAAATAAAATATTGAAACTAACAAGTCACTTTATGAATAAAGCCATACCGTAATAGTTAATTTCCCCCAATTAATCTATAAATTCAATTAAGCCAGATCAAAATCCCCTCAGGGTTTTAAATGCCATTTTACAAGGCGATTATTGTGTTGAATTGGACTCATCTGGAAGATAATTTTTATCTGGAAGGTAAAATGTCCAAGTCTTGCCAGAAAACTTTTTCAGAAGAGATTCACATAGTGCCTTTCATTGGCTTTGTAAAGCAATGTAGCGACAATGCGGGAGCAGATCAAGATACACCGAGATAGCAGGCAGGTTCAAAAATGAAGCCCTGCGCTTCCTATTAATGGTATTTGGGGGAAATGAATGGAATTTTTAAAGAATGGTCTTGTAGCATTGTATTTTTCAATTTTGAAAAAAAATAGAATTGAACAGATATAAACCTAAAAATTTCTATATGAAAACTTAATTTTTACTATGAAAATGTTACGGTTAAATAGTATACTTTTAAAAAAGATTAAATTCTGCTTGTGTTTGTGTTTGTGTGTGTGTGTGTGTGTGTATACTTCCACGTGCACCATGATGCACTTGTGGAGGACAGAGGACACCTTGCAGGAGTTGGTTCTCTCCTTCTCCCACGTGTGTCCTAGGGACGGAACTGAAGTCTTCAGCCTTAGTGTTATCACCTTGTCACAACTGAAAAATCTCACTCTGGAACAAGCACAGTATTTTTAATATAACTTCAAAGTGGAGTCCTTTAAGCATACACATATTTCAAAATTCATAAAGGGAAATTACTGAATTTGAATAAAGGGAAGCAAAATTTACATGCAATTAAGATGCCATAAATGCTATGCCCTGCAGCTGAAAACAGAGGCATTGCTAATTAAGACACCAGCAAACTTTTTTTTTTTTTTTTTTTTTTTTTAGTAGGTGCCCTAGAAATTCATACTGAAATCACATTAAGTCATACAGTCTGCTCTCTCCTGGTCTCATTGGAAAACGATGTTAATCTCTCTTTCCCACTCCTCCTCAGCTGGTAGCTTCTCACCTCACGGACAAAACTGACTACAGTGGGATAAGTGCCATTATCCTCCACTGACACAGCACCCAGTCTACCTGATCGTCTCTTGAACATTTTGATTTGTTGCTGTGGATTCAATGCCCAGGGTCGCCTCTGCTTCTCTCTTCTCTCTGCCTTTCTACTTGCGAAGTGGTGCCTATCGCGTCTTCTTTGTCAGTTCCTTCAACCCTGCACTGGCTCATTGCCATCACCACACCATTCAGAAAAACATCTTTCATAGTCCCTAAATTAAGTATCAGCCGGGTTGTAGATCTTCCTGCAGCCATCACTTCTATTTCTGTATTCTTTGCAACAAATTCCCCCCCCCAAGCAGATTTTATGTGCTTGTCTCCCCTACCATTCTCTGTAGGGGTGAACTCATTCAGAAGCCTGTCTCTCTGTACTAAACCCTCTCTTCTGAAAGCGGTCAATGGCCTCTAGGTTCCCAACATGGCAATCTCTTCTAAATGTCCATCTCTATCAAATTTTCTTCTCTTCAGATCTGAGGTTGGAGTCTGCCATTGTTGAATTCCCACCATCTTCTACTAGTCAAAGCCCTCAAGAAAAACATGAGGCCACAGAGGACTTGGAGATCCCAGGACTTCAAAATGAGACTTTACAATAACAGTTAAATTTATGTAGTATTTCCTGCACACCAACCTTGATCTAAGCCTCTGTCTTAGACACAGGCACCTTATATTTTCCCAGTGTTCCTCCCATCCTGCTGTTCACTAGTTCTCCAGAAAATTCTATTTAGTGCAGCAAACACAAAGAGATAATATATCAGGTTGTTTTTTTAATTTTAGTTATTTTTTATATTAATTACAATTTATTCACTTTGTATCCCAGCTGTAGCCCTCTCCCTCATTCCCTTCCAATTCCTTGCTTCCTCCCTCATCTCCTCCCATGACCCTCTCCAAGTCCATTGATAGGGAAAGTCTTCCTCCCTTTCCATCTGACCCTAACCTATCAGTTCTCACCAGGAATGGCTGCATTGTCCTCCTCTGTAGTCTGGTAAGGCTGCTCTCCCATCAAGGGGAAGTGATCAAAGAGCCAGCCACTGAGTTCAGGTCAGAGACAGTTCCTGTTCCCATTACTAGGGAACCCACTTGGGGGACTGAACTGCCATGGGCTACATCTGTGCAAGGGTTCTAGATTATCTCCATGCCTGGTCCTTGGTTAGAGTATCAGTCTCAGAAAAGACCCTGTGCCCAGATTTTTTTGATCTGTTTCTCTCCTTGTAGAGCTGCTGTCCCCTCCATGTCTTCCTCTCTCCCCCTTCTTTCATAAGATTCCCTGCACTCTGCCCAAAGTTTGGCTATGAGTCTCAGAACCTCCTTCCATACCTTGCTGGGTAGAGTCTTTCAGAGGCCCCCTGTGATAAGCTCCTGTCCTGTTCCTTGTTTTCTCCCTCTTTTGATATCTGTTCTGTTAGCTTTTCTGAGTGAAAACTGATCATCTTACCCAGGGGGCCTCCTTGTTTAGCTTCCTTAGGTCTATAGATTTTACTATGTTTATTCTATATTATATGTCTAATATCCACTTATAAGTGAGTATATACCATGTGTGTCTTTCTGCATCTGGGTTACCTCACTCAGGATGATCTTTTCTAGTCCCCACCATTTGCCTGCAAATTTCATGATTTCCTTGTTTTTAATTGCTGAGTATTCCATTGCATAAATGTACTACAATTTCTGTATCCATTCTCCAATTGAGGGGCATCTGTGTTGTTTCCAGATTCTGGCTATTACAAATAAAGCTGCTACTAACATGGTAGAGCACATGTCCTAATTGTGTAGTTGAGCATCTTTTGAATATATGCCTATGAGTAGTGTAACTGGATCTAGAGGAAGCTCTATTCCTAATTGTCTGAGAAAGCACGAGATTGATTTCCAGAGTGGTTGTACAAGTTTACATTCCCACCAGCAGTGGAGTGGGGTTCTTCTTTCTCCACAACCTCTCCAGCACGTGTTGTCACTTGAATTTTTGATCTTAGCCATTCTGATGTGTGGAAGGTGAAATCTCAGAGTTGCTTTGATTTGCATTTTTCTGATGATTAAGGACATTGAGCATTTAAGTGTTTCTCTGCCATTCAATATTCCTCTACAGAGAATTCTCTGTTTAGCTCTGTACCCCATTTTTTAAATGGATTGCTTGATTTGTTGCTTTTTAACTTCTTGAGTTCTTTATATATTCTGGATATTAGCCCTCTGTCAGACATAGGGTTAGTAAAGATCCTTTCCCAGTCTGTAGGCTGTAGTTTTGATCTGACAACAATGTACTTTGATTTACAGAAACTTTGCAGTTTCATAAGGTCCCATTTATTCATTGTTGCTCTTAGAGCCTGTGTTGTTGGTGTTCTGGTCAGGAAGTTGTCTCCTGTGCCAATGAGTTCCAAAATTATATACTTATGGGGTTTGTGTCAACTCTATACAAGCTAGAGTCATCAGAGAGGAAGGAACCTCAATTGAGAAAATGCCTTCATGAGATCCAGCTATAAGGCATTTTCTCAATTACTGATCAGTGGGGGAGGGCTCATCCTATGGTGGGAGGTGCCATCCCTGGGTTAATAGCTCTGAGTTCTATAAAAAAGCAGGCTGAGCAAGCCATCAAGAGGCAATCCAGTAAACAACAAGCATCCATGGCTTTTTCATCAGTTCGATCTTCCAGGTTTCTGCAGTTTCAGTTCCTGTCCTGACTTCCTTTGGTGATGAATAGAATATGGAAGTGTATGCCAAATAAAAACTTTCCTTCCCAACTTGCTTTTGGTTATATTTGTTGTTGTTTGTGTGTTTGTTTTTTCACAGAAATAGAAAGCCTAAATTAAAACAAATTATAAATAGCAAGTTACCCCAAAAAAAGATCCCAAGAAGTAATAAATACTATGAATGAACAGATAATTAGAGAACTGCTGATTGAAGCAATGACCAACATCATTCTCTGGTGACAACTGTTTGTGGAGACAGAGATTATTCTAAAATGCTGGTAACAATGTGAATGAGTAAAGTTTTTTTTGAGGGTAATTTGGTGTTATGTAACAAAACTTTAATATATTTTGCCCCAGAAATTTTTCCCTTGTAAATTTAAATTTTATTGAGAGCACAGCACTCTTTTGCATAGGAAAACAACAACAACAACAACAACACAGAAATATTCAAAATATCCATCAGGAGAAATAGTGGCTCATTTTAGATGAGGAAAGAAATAACACTAAAATAAATGGCAATATTTAATCATTTAAAAAAATCTCTGTCTTTTTTGCAACTGAGGGTGGTGTCTTCTTTCATTGAAACCAATGAGTGTCCTACAGGCAGAATGGTTGAGCAAATAAATGAATATTCTTTTGTGAAAGACAAGGTTTAGGGAAGTATGCAGGCAGAGTGTACATACCTCCAATTAATTTCACCTTCAGCATTACTGTAAGTTGCTAGTATGTTCACCAAAGTACCTACTGCATAAGCATTTGATAACATAGATCTAACTGGTTATTGTCAGTCTCTGGAGTATGTAGTCTCACTACTGATGGCTTAATGAGACTCAGAAGTAAATGCTTTTACAACTGAGCAGTTTTGCTAGTTTCTAATAGCCTATGAAAGAAAGTTGTACAAGATCAAGAATCAAGGTAATTAGGTAGGACAGATGCATGCAGTTCCTTTTACTTACTTCTTCTGGTTAGTTTTCATGTCTCTAGATGTTCTTTTTCCCCGTTCTATGAGTTGTTTCTTTCTTCCATCTGGCCACTTTTTACTGATACACTATTTTTTACTGATACACTATTTTTGATTGTTTGGAACACTTCCTTCCTTCGTTCCTTTCTCTGTTCCTTCCTTCCTTCCTTCCTTCCTTCCTTCCTTCCTTCCTTCCTTCCTTCCTTCCTTCTTTCCTTCCTTCCTTTCTTTTTCTTTGTACGACTCTAGTTTTTAATATGGGTTACAAATACCTTCTCTCAATATGAGATCTGTTAAGGATTTATTTTTAATTGTGTGTGTGCACACTCGTGCATGTGCTGGGTACACAGACATGCTTATGTGAATGTGAGTATCTGCAGAAGCCAGAAGAGGGCAGCAGATTCCCTGGGGCTGGCAGTGCAGGTAGTTGAGCTCCCCAATTTAGGTTAGGAATCAAACGTGGGTCCTCTGTAAGAGCAATATAAGTAAGCTCTTAACCATGGAGCCAGCTCTCCAGCCCCTTTTATCTGTCTTTTAATCTTGATTTTATAAATATCCCCCAATATTTGTCTTTTGACCTTGTTTATATGAACATCCCCTGACATCTGTATTTTAACTTTGTTCATATGAATGGTAGATTCCTCAGCTGTTAGTAAGTGAGGGTAAGGAGGAAAGAAAAATGGGTAATATGATTGTTCCTCATCTCCATAAGATTTGGGAATGCCAAGGCTTAAATGTTTCGAGTAAAGCAATTCTGGGTGCAACAAAGGGATGGGAAAGCTGTAAAGGAAAGGAAGGGGCGTGGGCTGATGTAGGGATGTCCATGTTACCAAGCACCTGTTGAAGTCCATTTTCTGTTTGAGGTATGCATTGTTGCTCATAAACTCTCGGCTCTAACCCTATGTATAGAGTGCTTAGAGTCTGATAGAGTGTGATTATGCATCCCAGATGCATAGCTCAGGAATCAAAGACAAAGTAACAAAGGGTCAGTCACCCAAGAGTGAAGCTCTATATCCAGTCTCTATATCATTGCTCATCTTTACTGTTATGATGGCAAGGTATGGTGGAAAACTCCTCTTACATACATTTAAGTGACTGATAGCATGAATTTAGTCATTTTTTTCTTTAATTCTTGCTTGCAGATTTAAACATATCGATGAAGGCATATGAATTCCAAAGTGTTGTTTAGAAATCTGTCTTCTTTCCTTCCTTCTCACCCTTCATCCCCTTTCTCTCTTTGTGTCCCATTCTTCCTACTTCCTTTCTTTCCTCCATTCTTCACACTATAAATATGCACCACAGATTTTCAGTATTAAACTGTAATGATTGATCCTTGTCTGATATAAACACAATTTGTTAGCAACCCAACTTCTGGCAAGACCGGAACTAGCTGACTCAGGCAACCCCAAACGGATAAATTCTGATTTTAAAATAACTTAAATTTTTAATTGCATTTATTTATTTGTTAGTTTATATATTTGCTTACCTATGCACATGTGTGTTCTCTTGTATAAATGCCATGGTATTCATGTGGAGGTCAAAAGGTAATATGTGGGAGTTGGTTCCTTGCTTTCCCCATGTGAGCTCCAGAGAAAGAACTACCTTTACTCTGTGAGCCATTTCTCAGGCCCGTGAATTCCTTATTTTTAAATACTTTCTGCCCCTTCATCCTCAGGCATTCTATCCTTAATGAAATCCTTAGATGAGAATGGCTGGAATGTTAAAAGCTTTTGGCTTTCCAATGTCTCTTTTAGACAGCTTCTTCTCTTCAGATGATAGGGGAATATTGCTTTCCTTATTTGCTAATGTCATCCTTAATTTTAAAAAAATCTTGTTGCCTTTCAGATCTAAAAAATTAAAAGTGTGATTAACAATGAGAATTGGAAGGAATGAATAGAAGGTAACTACCACTTTCAACTTGGAGAGGCAGAGCAAGCAGAGACGACAAAAGTCAAAAGGCCAAGTACCTTCCTTTCGCTTAGCGCTTCAACATACTTTCCATCTGCCTGAAGTCACCATTTCCAGTCACTCCCTGGTCTTCACTTACATTCAGTCTGAGAGAAAAATACCACATGTGGTAAGGAGACCAGGAACTACTTTCAGGTGATACTTCTGTGGTATATGTGGTTGTGTCCACTGCCACAGATTCATACCAATTTCTGCCCTGTTTTCTGCTTTTGGAACTAAATTACATTTTCAAATAAACAAGGTGAGAGTAACTTTCTCAGGAAGATTTGTACTAAAATCTTTCTCTTGGGATATGTAAACAAAAAATGAGAGATAATGAGCCTTAACTAAGTTTTGTTGGTTATGGTGGTAACACTTTCCGTCATTGTCAAAATAGCCCTGTGATGGGAAGGAATGTGTGACTTCCCTGTGTTTGCTTATTTCAGTTGTCCTTATCTCTAAATAGATTTTACATTTTGTAGAGAACAATGATTGTGGTTCTTATTATTTTTTATACTGTTTTCTTCCATCTGCTGTTCTTGCTAGCAAGCATAATTACCTAGCTCAGTTCTGTAACCCATACCTTTTATCCTTACTCCTTAATTTGAGAGCAGATAGACCTCATCAAGTGTACACAAGTAATTATTCCCTGAGCATTGCTATAAACAGACAACCAGAATGTTCCTTTTTGTATTTGAGTGAGTTATTGCCATTTTTAACTGGAGAAATTCAATAAAAATGCATTTCTTTGGAAAAGCTTAACACCCATAAGCACACAGAAGCAAAGCAAAAAATCCTGAAATAATTCAGTTTGTGCTGAAGTCATGTATGATTGGTGCTGTCCAAGGTGCTAGTGAGACTGGGCAGATGAGTAGGACTGGACTGGCTTGCCACAGTGTACTCTGAGAGTAAAGAGATTGAGACCGTCTGTAAGAAATGTGACTTTGGAAGAACAAAGGAAAAAATTTTAAAGTGTCACCTATATGCGGAGTTTTTGAAGTGTTTCCACCAGGTACCCACATTTAGCTATGTAAACATGTGTTTCAGTTAGCCTCAGCACACATGGGTGTCAACACTGACTTGTGTTCTGTTTCAGTTTTGTTCTTTTGGTAAGATGGCTTTTTGAAGCAGACTTCAAAAGTGTGTTATCTTCCCGGTTAAGTAAAGCTTCCTCTAAGAAAGTCATTTTCTTTGTTAATACTTATTCATGCTCCATTATTCATAATTTTATGGCTGCTGTGTCAACTTCTCTTCTTCATTCAGCTCCTCTCCATTGTTTTTGTCCATAGTATCTTGTGTCTGTGTTATCACCCAAGTGTAAAGGAGTCTTTCTTCTGAAGAGAAAATATTTTCAGGAGAATGAACACACATACCCAAAGTCACTTCTATTTGGGTAGTGATGGACCTTGGAAACGAGAACAGATGGCATTCCTCATGAACTTCCCATGGCTCTACTGACAATTCTGCAGGCGGTTCTGAACAATGAGACTCTGACAGGGGCTAGGAGCAGACACAAGTACTAACAGCCATTGACCAATGCCATGTAAGCAGATCCCACTAATTGGTATGTGAACACCTTCTGATACCCACTAGTCAAGAGTACAGTTTCTTATAATTACCTGACTCATATTCATATACAACATTGCTTTAAAATCTAGACACAAAACTGGGGGAAACTCTTTAAATATCAACTTTTCACAAAGAATGATTCCAAAGCTCATGGACTAAAAGGATAGAGAGCAGCTAAATGAAGAAAAGTTGACATTGGCAGATAAAAGCCATAACATTATGAATAATAGAGCGATGCCAAGATGGGGTCTTGTGAGCATCTGGCAGAGCAGCTTTTGTCTCTGAACTCCAAACCAACAGCCCTTCAGCTCAACTCTAACATTTACGCCTCTTTCCTTCCTTTTTCTCTCCGCTTTCTCCTCCCTCTTTCAGATGGTGTTTTACAAAGTTTCCCAGGTTTGTCTCCAACTCATGATCCTTCTGCCTCAGCATTCTAAGTGCTGGAATTATAGGTAAGTGCCATCTGCCAAAATGTAGTCTCAAAACACCAGATTCTCCCATTTAGAACTTGAAGGGGACACGTGGTCATTATTTTAGCTCATTTAATTGAACTTTACTTTCATACCTTAAAATGATGGTGATTTGAAGGAATCACTAAGTATTCAAACCTAATTCTCTCCCTGTTTCTTCCATCCTAATATGGCCTGCTTTCTAGGAGAAGGTTGTAAATTGGAATTTAGCTTATAGGCTTAATGCTTCACCAACTAAGCATAAAATGGAAGTGCAAGAAACATTGGTGGAGGAAAAGGAGATTTCCTCTTTAACAAAAGCAATTAGGGCATCCCCCACAGAGCAGATGGCTAGCCCAAGAACTTTTCACACCCCACAGACATCTGAGTAGAGCCTGTTAACTGGGTAAGCTTCTCCTGATAGGAAGCTAAATATTGCCATTCATTTTAATTGTCTTCTATACTTTACAACCCCTGTCTTACACCTGATTGTGCTTAAAGGGATAGTTGATTCTTTAGAGATAAATTCTACTGTTTCCAGTTCTAAGTGTGGCTGGGTGGGTAAGTACAGATTTTGGAAAAATCAAGATAGGGAACTTCATTTCTCTAGCTATTGGAAAAAATATCCATGTGTAGTGATTACTTTTGTCTGATTCACGCATGGTGGGAAGTTGCTGGGGAGTTCACTGTCAGAAGATTTAAAAGTGGCAGAATAGCCCTTTCTTCATAGGCTAAAATACAGAAGTTCCCAGTAAGATTAAGAGAGTAATGGTGTTATCTCCCAGTTGCTGGGACCTGAGTTTTCACAGAGATGGAAGACTTGCAACAGCAACTCCCTGCCCAATACTTTCAGAGCACAGTACCTTCACCCCTTCCAGGAGTCACAACAGGCACACCCTAGTTCCTCTGGTTAAAGGAAAATCCATTGCAAATGAACCTGAGAACAAGAAAAAAAGAGGAAAATATCATGTGCGTCATGACTTCCATCCACCTGAACAGGAGCACATAAGTCATTGCTCTCCAGACACCGAAGTAGATCTGGCTGCTGTGTCAGAGATAACACAGCTACTCCAGCTGCTTGACAGTCAGCTCTTCTCCCTTGCTGCTGAATGCCTGACTTACATCCTTTCTTGACTCTTTTTATTAATTTTATGTACTTTTATTTCATATGCTTGGGTGTTTGCCTGCAACTATGTACGTGTCGCATGTATGTGCCCAGAGAGGCCAGAGAAGGTGCTGGCTCCCAAGAACTGCCATACAGAGGGTTGTGAGCCACCATGTGGGTGCTCACTGTACTCTGTAAGAGGAAGAAGTGCTTAGCCATGTATCTCTTCATCCCCCTTCTGGGTTAGGAATAAAAATTTGACTTTCTTTTATTGTCCTTCTACTGCCATTCTATTTCTCAAATCTCTTTACAATCTGTAACACATTTCTGTAATTGTATTTTTTCTTATTAGCACTAATCCATTGCCTAGGATGGTAACCTTATAACCAAAATGCCTTTTATTATGAACCATCATTATTGTGTGGAAAAGTTACTTTCTGACACATGAATTTGGGGGAACACATTGGAGACACAGAATCAAATGAAAGATAGTATTTCTCCCCAAGAAAACTAAGTTAGCTTTGCACCCATCTCTAATTCCTGTCACAGGTTGGTGTTCAAGTTGCAGCACCCATGCCCCTCAGTCATGAAACCAGTGCTAGAGACAAAGGCTGGTAGTATAGCATTCACTGGACAGAGTCTTAGGAAGAAGAGTTTGCACAGGGCTCAATATGTAGAAGCCTGTAGCAGCCTGCTTGTGCATTCAACTAGTGCATTTAAGGAGTGTGCTAGTGTGAGGAGAGTGTCCAGAGTTGGAAAAAGAAATAGTAAAAGATTAGAGACAACAGTGCTCAGCCCTCAGGAAGAACTGTGGATAGTTCCATTCCCCATCTGCCTGTCTTCTCTCTACTATCATGTTCTCTCTCTTTCTTCCTCTCTCTCTCTCTCTCTCTGTCTCTCTCTCACTTATAGATGCCATAATAGGCATGATACTTGATAATAATTTTACATTTCCATGTTGAGCATCTTTTCATGTTCCTATACATTTTCCGTATCTTCTTTGGAGAAATATCTACAACATCTCTTAATGTGATCATTTTTCATTTACTTATGACATACTAGTATATTGGTTCTTTGATCGATGATTAAGACATATTGCTAGGGTGGCCAAGGGTAACCCATTGGTGTTATCCCACTTTATTGAAATAGTTAAGAAAACAGTATTTTAATATTCTGAGAGAATAGAATCATCATCAAAAGGTGGAAGCATAAATAGAGATGCATAATTTCTTACCATATTTGCTTTCTATCACGTAGTTTGGATAATGCTGTCAGAAAAGGTTTTGCAGTGTGAGCCTAGACCATATACCCTGGTGTATCTCATTAGTCCATTGGTGCCCAGTGTGCTATTGTGTTACTATAGATATACTCAAACTTGTGCAATATCCCCTGAGGCCAGAGCAAGAGAAAATTTTGAGTAGGTCTGGGCTATATTCAGTCCATGTTAACTGGGAGGTTTGGTGTTGGTGGAAGTGTTTTGATGCTTGTTCAGATTGTGCTGTTGAACAAGCTTTCACGAAAAAAAAATTAGAAGAACGTATTATTAGAATACAGCTAGTATATAGTATTGTTTCAAGAAATAGTCCCCACCTTTTTAGGCAGTTTAGTCATTGCCTTAGGGTTTTTATTGCTCTGATTAAATACCACAATCACAAACAACTTGCAGAAGGAAAGGGTTTATTTAACTTACACTTCCACAACACAATCTGATGGGCTCTAGCAGGCCTGAGCATGGCTAACTCAGGCTTGAGCATGGCAAACACTGAAATTTTCTCTCCCTTTCTAAACCATTACATTACATTCCTAAAGCAAGCCACCAAGGTCTATTCCCTTATTTGGCCACTTTGCTATGCCTGACTCATTCCTGAGGCTGATGACCAAGAACCAACTCTCAAAACATCAAGGTCCAGCAACCAAAACCCCTTATTTTGACCAACTTAATTAAAATACACAATCAGAACTTTCCAACTCATCCTAGCTCATTGTCACACAGACCTCTTCTTTTTCCTTTTTAAAATTTATTTATATTTTTATAAATCACAGTTTATTCACTTTGTATCCCAGCTGTAGCCCCCTCCCTTATCCCCTTCTAATCCCACCCTCTCTCCCTCATCTCCTCCCATGCCCCTCCCAAAGTCCACTGATAGGGAAGTCCTCCTCCCCTTCCATCTGACCCTAGCCCATCAGGTTTCATCAAGGCTGGCTGCTTTGTTTTCCTCTGTGACCTGGTGAGGCTGCTCCTCCATCAGGGGGAGGTGATCAAAGAGCCAGTCACTGAGTTCAGGTCAGAGACAGTTCCTGTTCCCATTACTAGGGAACCCACTTGGGGACTGAGCTGCCATAGGCTACATCTGTGCAGGGGTTCTAGGTTATCTCCATGCCTAGTCCTTGGTTAGAGTATCAGTCTCAGAAAAGACCCTATGCCCAGATTTTTTTGATCTATTTTTCTCCTTGTGGAGCTGCTGTCCCCTCCATGTCTTCCTATCTCCCCCTTCTTTCATAAGATTCCCTGCACTCTGCCCAAAGTTTGGCTATGAGTCTCAGAACCTCCTTCGTAGAGTCTTTCAGAGGCCCTCTGTGGTAGGCTCCTTTCCTACTGCATATTTTCTCCCTCTTCCAATGTCCATCCTGTTTGTCTTTCTACATGAGGATTGATCATCTTACCCAGGGTCCTCCTTCTTGCTTAGCTTCTTTAGATGTACAGATTTTAGTATGCTTATCCTATATTGTATGTCTAATATCCACTTATAGGTGAGTATATACCATGTGTGTCTTTCTGTTTCTGGGAGAACTCACTCAGGATGACCTTTTCTAGTTCCCACCATTTGCCTGCAAATTTTATGATTTCCTTGTTTTTAATTGCTGAGCAATATTCCATTCTGTAAATGTACCACAATTTCTGTATCCATTCTGCAGTTGAGGGACATCTGGGTTATTTCCAGCTTCTGGCTATTACAAATAAAGCTGTTATGAACATGGTTGAGCAAAAGTCCTTGTTGTATATTTGAGCATCTTTTGGATACATGCCTAGGAGTGGTATAGCTGAATCTTGAGGAAGTGCTATTCCTAGTTGTCTGAGAAAGCATGAGATTGATTTCCACAGTGGTTGTACAAATTTACATTCCCTTGCAATGTTATTTGCTGCTGTTTCCGCCCAATTCACATTCTCTTTTCTCTTTGCCTTGCTTAATAAAGGATCTCTTTGTGTTTGGAAATTGATGTTTGGCTGAGGTTTGTACTTAATCTGGGGTCCAGAGGGGAGCACCACAGTACATGAGTCCGTTCACAATCCATTTCTGAGGGGAGTCAGGGCAGGCACTAAAACAGGGCAGGAGCTATGAGGCAGGAACTGATACAAAGGCCAAGGAGGAGTGCTGGTTGTTGGCTTCCTGCCCCAAGGCTTAGTTAGCCTGCCAATCCAGAAGAGGCACCACTCACAGTGTGGTGCCAATTAACAATCAAGAAAATGCCCCGAGGCTTGCCCACAGGACATTCTGGTGGACATTTGCTTAATTGTTCTTCCTGTTTCCCAAATTACTCTAGCTCATATGATGTTAACATATGACCATCCAGCACAGTTAGTGTGTTCATTACTTTCCTTGTTGCTGTGACAAAATACTGCACAAGAAGCAACTTAAAGGACGAAGGGTTCTTTTTGGCTCATAGCTCAGGAGGACACAGTCCAGTCCATCATTATGATGAAGTCACAGCTGGAGGTGCTATAGTCAACTGGTCACCTTGCTGTCACAGTTTGGAGTACAGAGAGATGAATGCTGGTTCATACTGTGCTTTTTCCTTTTTCATCTAGCCCAGGGCCTAATACATAGGATGATGGTGCCGCCATTTAGGGCTTCCTACTTCAGTTAATCCAGTCTGAAAGCTTCTTCACAGACAAACTCAGAAATTTGTCTCTTGGGTGATTCCAGACCCTGTCAAATAGACATTATTAACCATGCAAACCTGGGCTCCCTTGGTTTTGGTGTTTTGGTGCCAAAGTGAGGAATGCTTTCCCCAAGAAACATCAATGGAACTGCTAAACTTTGAAGTTAAGAATACATCTTTAATATTGAGGATCAGGATCCATGAGAAATTAGATTAGCATTTTAAATCAAAGAATACCAGGCATGTGGAATTCTGTCAAACATAAGAGGTTGGTAAGAGAGAAAGTAGGTCACAAAACCATGAGGATTGTGTCTGCCACTTATGTTCTGTTTCTTAAGTCTTGGGAGAAAATATATTAAACTAATTTTCTTCATCTTTCCTTTTTATTTGTTCTTCTACTAAAAGTAGAAAATGCCCCCCTCCACCCATGGCACAGGTGGGCCACAGACACACAGAGCTCTGCCTGCAACCATGAAGTACATCAAGGGAGGAGGAAGAAATACAGATCTCTACCTGCAGACCACCATGCCACCCAGAGACCTGCCCTCCAGGGCACAGTGCAGGCTGGCTGTAGACACCTGCTGCACCACACCATGGAGCAAAGACTGAGAAGGCCACTTAGGGGACCACCAGCTGTGTGGCCAGACTGAAGCAGTGGCCACTACAACGTGCAAAAATGGGGTGCACAAATGGGAGAGAACAAGAAGTGGACCAGCTTGAGCGTTATGAAGAGAGATGGAACTGGAGACTCAAGGGTGGAGAGGGGTAGCCTGTTGTGAGTGGCCAGCCCTGCCATGTCCAGGGGCTATGCAGAACTGGCCCTGTGCCTCACTGGCTATGGTACTTTGGAGAGCTGGTCCCACCCCTCATTGGTGGCAGCACTTGGGAGAGCTGGCCCTGTGCCTTGCCCAGGCAGCACAGTGAAACTGGCCCTAGTGGCAGGGGTGTTGGTGAACCATGCCCAAGGTCATCAGTGTGGGAGAGTTGACTCTGGCAGTTGGCAGTTGGAAAAGCTGCCCACAGGGTCTTGAGCATGGGAGAGTTAGCCCTCACCAGCTGCAGCACTCACAAGCTGGCCTTGCACCTCACCTGCACAGCACGGCAGAGCTGACCTTGGAGGTGGGGGGCACAGGTGAGCTGGCCCTGAGGGTGCGAGCACAGGAGAAGTGGCCCTGACACTAGAGGGCAGTGAGATAGTGTGGGGGAAGACTGTTTGATGGCCTCGCCTCTCCCTGCAGCAGTCAGGAGAGTAGGCCCATTGTCACGAGAGTAGGTGAACAGCCCTGTCCCTCAGTGGCTGATGCACTAAGAAGAGGGAGCCCAGCATCTCACCTGAGCAGCACAATAGAGCTGGCCTTGGTGGAGGGGGCACAGGTGAACCAGCTCTGAGGGTATGAGCAAGGGAGAGCTGGCCCCACCAGTCAGTCATCTGATATGAGGTGGCATGGGTATGGGAGTGATGCTCTTTCTCCTTCTTTCCTCCCTGACTGTGGTAGTTGGAAGAACTGGCCCTGAGGACATGAGATTGGGAGAGCTAGTACTGACCCCCCCCCCACACACACATACTGGCTGTAGCACTCAGGAGAGCAGGCCTCCACCTGGCCTCGGCAACCCAGTGGAGCTGTTCCTGATGGCAAAGGCAAGGGTGAGCCAGCCCCAAGGGCATAAGAGTAGAAGAGCTACTATCTCTGGAGGTTGGTGTGGGTTAGCCTGGTCAGGAGCACGTGAGAACAGGAGAACTGACCATGCCTTCGGTTAATGGAAGCATTCAGTGGCCTAACTGAAGAAGTACTAGAGAGCCTGCCCTTGGTGGTGATGATAAGGGAGAGCCCGTGGGCTGACCAACTCAGCTACCACCCAGGCTCAGATGCAGGATTCTTAACCCAGGACTTAACCCAGATTCTAGGACTTAACCCAAAATCTGTATCACTGAATGGTTGGGACTTGGGAAAGGGCCAGTCTTGCTCATCCAAAGCTGCAGGATCTCCATGACACAAGGTAACAACGGGATAGCTGGGAGGAGTACCGCTGAGGATCCAATAGTGATGGTGTCACAGAAGCCTGAGACCTGGAGCCAGACCTAGAACTCATTACACTAAACATTTGCAAGTGAAGACGTATGGACAGAGAAATATACTATGGGATACGCTGTGATACACTACAGCTTCCTCAATGAGGTATTTTTCAATGCTTTGCTTGTTTGTTGTTGTTTGTTTGTGTGTGTGTGTTATTTTGGTGGGAGATTGCAAGAGCAAAGGATAGATATGAGGGGACAGGGAGATGAATGGGACTGGGGTGCATGATGTGAAACTCGCAGAGAATCAATAAAAAGTAAAAACAAAATAAAACATAGAAAATGCTGGTTAATATTATGATTGTTCTGGTTGTGATAGTCCCAGAGAGCTAAAGAATGGCCCAGCAATCTTCAACTCAAACCTGAACCAAATAATTCAGGAGAAATTAGTCAGAATCCTTATAAGGAAGGAGAGAGGTTAGTGAGATGTGTGACACAATGTTCTAGGAACTTTTTGTTGTTATTGTTTTCCCATTTGTCTGTTTTCAAGTCAATTTGGGATGAAGAGTGACAGTGATTGTGTTATACATCCAAGATGCACTGTCTTCTCTGATGTGTTTTCATCCCACTGGCAGTCTAGTTCCTACTTCTAGTTAGTGTCTTTATATAGGTTTTGGAGTAATCTCCCACATGCATTACTAATGAAGGAGCCATTGGCCAATTCCCACTACAGAGACTGCCTCATTTGCTAGCTTGTCTCATTCCTTCCCTGATCAGTCAGGGGAGAACATTTAATGGACTCTGTCTACAGACCTGGGGTCTTTGCATCCTGAAATAAGGTGCATGATGTTGAAAGCTGATTATAGTCACTTCATTGCTGTTGCGGAACATCATCTGAGAGACTCTACTTCAGCTGTCTGACACCTCTGTGCCCTACTGTCTGGTTTTTCAGAAACCCCTGGGCTCTGATTATTTTATAGATCCATTGAATCTACACTCAGTCCTGGAAGATACGGTATGTTTTCAACAAATTCTTTCACTTGGGAAAGGTGGTTATTTTTGTAACTATTATACTGATTTGCACAATATGCAACTTTCTGTGGATGTGCATTCAAATCTCTTAAGGAAGATAAGATATAATTGGGTTAGATAGATCCCTTTTGGGTACATACGCAATGCTATTCCAGTCTTCAAATCACTTGCCCACATAAACATTTTGTTGTCTGGTGTAAGGTCCAAGTTAATCAAGTCCATTTCTTTGGAAGCTGTGCATTTTCAACCATAAGACAGATACTGACTTAGAAGAGAAAGAGTCTATAACTTGGAGCAAGGGTCTCTCATTGGGTTGGTATGGACTTCTCGGAGTCAGGCTCTATATGGGGCATGTATCCTGTGTGGTCTCATGAGGCAACAGAAGAAATCCTAAAGATCTTCCTTTTTGTGCCAATGAGTTCCACATGCTCTCATAAAGTGACTCCTGGGGGCGTCTATCAATGCTGGGAAAATCACAACCAAAGTTCAATTCCATCATTCCCTTCTGAGCCACTGTTATTTAGTTGCAGTTTAAAGATCTCCTGTTCCTGCCTGGGGGTGATAGGTCACTGCGCCCTGGTTTTGTAGGGCATGCAGAAAGGTATACATTGTGTTTGCTGGTGCAGAGAGGAATCTAAGTTCTGAAAGGAAAGCAAATAGGCTCTTCATAAACTGGGATGAGTGCAAATATGGAGAGAATCTAGCTCACAGAATATTCACTGCCCTTGTGGTTATGATGATATGTTGAACATTAGTCTGTTCTTTATTTCTTACATCATTTCCTTCCCTTCTTCTCCCCACATGAAATCCTCCTATGCCCATTCCTCTCAAATCCATAGTATATAAATGCATAGGAAAGTACACACACACACACACACACACACACACACACACACACACACACACA
>NW_026596256.1:6824988-6984187 GCF_907164565.1 Psammomys obesus
ACACACACACACACACACACACACACACACACACACACACACACACACTACACACACTACACATGCCTGGTGGGGTCATTTAATGTTGTTCTTATGTATATATATTTAGGGATGACCACTAAGGATTGAATCATTTATCATGGGGCTGGTTCCTGGAGGAGGCTAATTCTTTTTTCATTAGTAGCTATTAATTGCCTATTGTTCTTCACCTAAGGAAGGGGAATTTTGAGATTTTTCTCCATCTATGTTGGAATGTCAACTCTTATTGTTCTTGTAACTGAAAGTTCCATGCAAACTGCCTTGGGCAAAAAGCAATCAATAGTCCTATTCAGCTTTATTGCTTGGAAACCACAACAATGACCATTATGGCAATATGTCCCCAAGAATGTGATGGTGGCCCTTTTATTTTGGGGATAACCAACACCTTTCTAATTAGATTTAAGGCCTGCTCAGTAGGAGGTAGTTCATTTCCTGGTACCATAAGCCTAGACAACTACCTGCGGCTGGTGAGGTCATGAACACTACTGCCACCTTCCTAAATCAGTGTCATTCCCAACTACATTCTAGAGACTCATCTTAAAGTGTACTCATCCCTTATCAAAGAATCTTATTTTTACAGCAGACAGGGACCATCACAGAAATCCACATCTGGTCAAAATGCAGCAAGAAACTGATGGTGGAGTACATTCTGTTCTTTCAAAAACAGTGATGGCACATCAGAAGTGATGACAGCCATCAGTAAAGTCCCTTTGCTTTCACTGTGAGGCTATATTTTAGACTTGCTTGCCTGATGCTAGTTGCCACTCACCTTCATCACAGGTGTTACAAATCAGATTATCTCTCAGTGGGTATCAGGCATAGGTGCAGAAGGCAAATGCTGTTCGAGAAAGAGTATGTTATTAAATCCACAGAGTAAGCTGCTGCAGTAACTGTGCCCCTAAGCCACAGTCTCCATATTCTGTTTCTTCTGTGAAGAATGCAGACTCTCTCAAACATTAAAAAGAGAGAAACTGGAATCTAGTATGCACATTTCAGTAGTACAGAAATAAAATGCTCACGGGCATCATGTCAGCACTTAGTAACAGTGACCTAGAAAAACACAACCACCCCATTAACTTGTCACACGTGTGTGGGAAGAAGGAATCCAAAAGGCCTATGTTTCATGAGGAAAGCAAGCTACCCTGTTAGGATAAGATATTGGAAGTGGCCAGTGGGGAAAAGACGCAGTTGTTCATCGAGTTCCGTTGGAATTACATTAAGGAATATACCGAGCTACCCTTTGAGTTGATAAGTCCAATATAGGCCACGCAAGTTACCTGTTTTTGTCAACTGGACACAAGCTAGTCTCACCTCAGAAGAGGAAACCTCCATTGAGAAATTGTCTCCATCAGATTGTCCTGTTAACATGTTTGTGGGAGGGAGGGGCATGCCTAGCCAGGTAGTCCTAGGTTGTATAAGTCTAAGAAAGCCATGGAGAGCAAGCCAGTAAGCAATGTTCCTCCATGATCTCTACTTCAGGTTCTGGCTTTCCTCATTGATGGACTAAAGCTGTAAGCTGAAACAAACCCTTTCCTCCACAAGTTGCTTTTGGTCACAGGGTTTTATCATAGCAATAGAAAACAAATTAAGACAGTGTCTTTTGAGTAATCTCATAGGAATTGACTAGGATACTTCTGGCCAATTGAGGAAGTAAAAGTCTCAAAGATGAGGAACACTGTCAACCAAGACAAACCCAAGAGTCAGTGCAGGAGGATCTTCACAGGCCTATGTGAAACTGACTCCCCAAGAACTGATGAGCCTCACCACATCACTGCAAATCAATAAGGCAAGGTAAGTACTGCCTAGTACCACGTGGCTTTGAAAAGTTCCCTGTATACTTTACATGTGTAGCTGTGGGACTCCTTTTAGTAAAGCATGTGTTTACCTGCCCTTGAAGGCTTTCGGAGTCTATCTACAGAATTGCCTGCATTCTGTGCAATTATTTTATTAGCTCTCTAGGAGGATATTTGAATATAATTCCTGCCGACAAAGAGAGATGTGAAGGGATTTGAATATGATTCCTGTTAGTAAAGAGAGATACAAGAACAGTATAATATCCATAGGCTCTCTAGGATCTTTGCATAATACAAAGAACATAGATAGGAACCTTCAGGGTTTGTATAACTTAATAGAGATGTAGGCTATATGAGTACCTTTCTAGGAGGAAAGGATTCTCTCTCTGAAGCTGTACAACCAGGTAGCCCAGAGAAGCAGAGTACCACTTCTTACCATTCAAGATGTAGCTTTAAGTAGAGATGCTGTGTGGGCTCTGTGGTAGACTCCATGCAACGCTGGTACTGACTTGTACTATGTGGTGCTATTTTTTTGCTCTAGGGTCATGTTGGAGCCATAGCTACTCTTACAGTAATATTCTACTGTCTGAATTGTTATCGACTTTGGTAGGATAGGTCGAAAAGAGAAAACAAAGGATCTTGAGCATTTTACAAAGGAAGTTCCAGTGTAAAGTGTTCAGTGAGTTTATCTGGGTAGTGAGGGCATAAGTATCCTGTAAATGTGTCTCTTCTTTGTTCCTGCCTGCTTAGTCTGCTTTTTCCCTGCTTCTTCTTAAATACTAGGCACTCAGCCATCTTCCACCCCTGCCTCCTTCATTAGGGCAGAGATAACCCAGTCCTGAGCTGAATACAGGCATCTCTTGTAACTGTCTTCCTAACATTGTCATTCTGGTAAGCAAAAATTCATATGTTGAGACCTTAGGAGGTGGTGATTAAGTCCTGAAATTAGAGTCCTTATGAGTGAGAGTTGCTGAGACAATTGCTTTGCCTTCCTTGTAATTTCAGGACACAGAGAGCACCATCCAACTCTGCTCCAGAAACAGGCCTCACCAGGTACCCACTCTGCTGGCCTCTTAATCTCTATACTATAAGAATTAAATTTCTACTGCTTACAGTTCCTAAATTTCTGTTGTTCCTCATTTATGATAATTTTTACAGTAGCATAAATGCATTATATTTTGTTTCCACAAGGGAAACTATGAGCAATTTCATTGATTGTTAAAACAAAAGAACAAACAACCCCTCCCAAAATTCTAGTTACAAGTATCTTTCCCATTTCACAGACTATAAGAGTGAAGTTGAGCAAGATCAAGTGACTTTCTTTTGATACCTGGAGAGTGGCTGGCAGCAGGTCAAAGCTTAGGTACACAGGGGAGACTGGAATCACTGAGTATTTGGTCCAAATATTGATAAGCTCTAACAGCACTTATTTATCATGGGGTGGTCACCACCATGGTCCTTCTCTGTGGGGAGTGATGACCCATTTCCACCTGTAACAACTGTGGTATTGACCTTCCTACCCAAGGTTACCCTTCTTTTATCTCTGATTGCTTACTTAACAATAAGTAAGCATTTTACTTTACAGAAAAAAAAACCCTCAAAAACGCTGAAAGATATATAGATATGTGTCACACACATTGTTTTAAAAAGGATTATTTTCATATTTGGGAATCCAGATACACGCTAAAACGATCTCTCTAGAATAAGAGTTTTCCTTCACCATAGTGACCTGAAATAATACCTGATGGTGAAATGAACCGTATTTCTTATGGTTCATGAACTTTTCCTCTTCTTTTGAGTCACAGAACCAAGGAAAAACACAGATTAAATCCAACAAGTATAACTGTAACTTTTATTCACCTTATGTAATTGTCATCTTGGAGGCTTAGTGCTGAATACACTCTCCCTTTCTAGTTCTTCCTGAACTCTGGTTGGCTGGTTCAACTCAGCTGTTCTGGCTCAAAATTCCTCTCTAAGCTGACTGATTCAAACTGGCTCCTCTCAGCTTCTGAATGAATTGCTCTGATTGGCCTCATACTAACTGTGCCAATATCTTATAATCTTCTGACTTCTTCTCATTCTATGGCTCTTTCTGTCACTTGTGTCTAGCTTATCTTTCTCTGTCTCTGCATAACTGTCCAGGTAGAACTGACTCTGAACTCCATGAACTCAATTGCCACCAACTGAGCTGCTGTGAACTCAACCCCACTGTGCTGCCCCTCAACTGACTGACTGACTCACTGAGCTCTACTGTGAACCGACTGACTGAACTGACTCCCAATTGACTGAATTGAACTTAACTGTATTCCCTCTGCACTGTTGTTAGGTAGCTGTTCTCCTCTGAGTTGGACATATGCTATCTCTGACTCATTCTGCCAAATCTTTCTCTGATTTGTCACTTTGTCTGCTGCAAAATGTATCTTTTTTTTATGCCCACTCTTTCTCTGAATAATGACATGGAGACCTATGATATTTATTAAAAATTTCACACACTACAGCTGGGAAGATACTTAGCTATTCTAACCTGATAAGGCTGATTTGCCAACTTCCCAATCACGTGGCCTGTTACCTGCCATCTTAGTCTTACCCTGAGACTGCTTCATCTGTGTGTTCTGATGGCAACTCCCCCGATGGCTACTCCCATGGTCCCCAACTGATAGTCTCTCTCTCTCTTTCTCTCCCCCCCACCTACCACCCAGAGCCAGAAAGTCCTGCTTAACCCTCCTTCTCAGCCAATAGGAAATTTGACCAATCAGTAAGTGATGGAGAACGATGTTTACAACATACCAAGACAGGAGCTGCTTCACAATAATGATAATGCCAAAATCTGGACTGTAATCAGATCTCTGGGTACAGAAATCAGAAAGTGATAGAGGACAATGTTTATAACATGCGAAGACCTCCAAGATGCTTTATAATAAATGACAGTGACAATGTTCGCTGTGACCAGATCTCTGGGTACAGAAATCAGCATTTGAATACACAGAGCACAAAAACATCCTCCAACAGTCTGCCTCTCAATTAGATGTACTTGTTTGGGATTAAAGGTGTGTACTAATAGATTACAGCCAGAGGTATTGCAGGTACTACTAAGGACATAGCTGCATTCCAGCCAAATTGTATAGAACTAGAAAGTCTTGATCCCTTGCCAGAGCAGCCATGTTGCTGGATTAAAATTCTTCTACAAGCAAGGACCTTAACACATTTTTCACATCTTTGAACAAACACTCTAACCCTAAAAAAGTTATACACTAAACATGTTTATAGCAAAAAGTATAAAGTAAGGCTAATGCCTGACTGTTGTTGATTAATGTAACACATATTGTTTTCTAGACATTTGATGATCCTTATCTGAAAGGATATGCAAGTTTTAGATACATTTCAGGTGACAAATACTTCTATTTATACTTAATAAAAATCCAGTGACTATTCGTTGAATGCCTACACAGTATTAAGTATTTTGATAGATAAATTGCCTGTGGCATATTACTTAATATTGAAAGTTGTATTGAAGATGAATTTTCACATCAGATAAGCTCAATTTTATTAAAAATTTCATAACATCTTATATTAAATCAGTTCTTTTAAATTATTCAGTGTCTAACGACCTTACTAAAGAATAAGAGATATAAGGCTTAAAGTACACGTGTTAATGTATGTCTTCATTTCTCTTAGTCTACATTTTTACAGTATGAAAAAAATGCAGACATTTTACCCCCCAGTAATTTATAAATTACTTAGCATAGTGAGAAATATAAATTGTGACACAGCTGAGGTTTAGGAGTTGATACAGGATTATATTTATCATTTACACAGGTACTTGATATCTGCTGTGTTTGAATCTAAAATGTCCCTTATGATTGTTTGAACACTTGGTTCCCAGTTGGTGACACTGGGAAAGTTGAGGACTGCTTAGGATGTAGAGTCTTACTCTTAGAAGTAGGTCATTGGTGGTGAGCTTTAAGGCTGTATAGCTCAACTCCACTTCCTGCTCACTTTTTGCTTCCTGAGTGCAGATGCATATGACCAGCAAACTCTTGCTCCCTTCACCAAGCCTCCCTTGAATGCTTTCATGTCTTCAACGATGGCCTACATAACCCTGGATCTATATACTAAGAGAAACACCTTTCCCTTTAAGTTGCCTTTGTCAAGGTATTTTATCACAGCCATAAGAAAGTAAGTAAGACATCATTTAACATGGCCTAGCCATTGTGCCAGGCTTAGACCGAAACAGAAACAGAGAGCTGTGAAAACGTAATTGAATGAGGAGGCCATGTTTCAGTCACAGCAAAGAGCAGAACTTGGCAGCTTCAGCTTCATATGGTTCTGGCTTTAGAGTCAAAGACAGAAAAAAGGGATTATAAATCTCACCTCATGACCAAGGAAAGCCACTGAAGATAGGCATATGTCAGGGGTGTCCCTGCATGGAGGCCTGGAGAGGAATTGTGTGAAGCTGTCAAGGTGAAGCCTGGATTGCCTTGAAGACCCCAAGGAGCTGTGGGAGCTATGGGATATCTGCTAACAGAGAGTAGAACCACCCAAGAGAAAGAAGTGTTTCATGCAACAAAGCTGAAAGGAGATGGAGAGGTAGAATGTTGACCATCACCATTCACTTCTTTCTTTTTTCTTGATCAACCCCATTAAAATTGAGACAAAACAATACTTATGGCAGCATCCATAGGGCAGAGAAAGACCACTGTGTGCACTCCTCAGAATTACGAAGCAAAGCCTCAAGAAAGGTTGCTTTTCAACTCTACACTGTGAAGAAAGTATCAAGCCTCTTAAATTCACCTTGTGAAAAGCATCAGAGAATGAGGCCAAGGTTTGACTTTGCAAATGTCTAAAGAAAATTTTTTTTAAGAACTGGGCTGAAAAAGATAGGGGGAGATTAGAAGCACAATAGAAACATTTTTATTGCCAATTTATTTTATAGGTCAGCTCAGTACTGTAGATAAGAAAAGAGTGCTCACCTTTCTCCCTTGTGGTACTATGCTCCAGCAAAGACTTGAGAAGTACAGGGAAATCTCCAAGAGACAAAGAGGAGAATGCTGGGAGCCAGCTCTGTGGCAGTCAGATTATTCATCTGCTGAAGTCCAAGGAAGGGTATAGTTAAAACAGGGCATTGTGGTGGGAAGGGTGTCCCTCTGCATGCAGTACTTATAAGTTCAAAACTTACAGCCCTTTGAAAGGGCACACTCTTATGCTCTTGTTTACATCTTCAGAATCTCTGTTACTGGCTGGCAAATAACCAACCACAGTTGTTTGCTTTATAAAACATAGAGAACATTTTAAAAAAAAAACTGGGTTTTTAAACATGTTAAGAGTGTTATAGACTATGGGGACTCATGAGGTCAGACTGAATGCTTTTTACATTATGATATAGCTATAAGCCTATGGGGGCCAGGGAGTGAAATATGGTAGTTGGAATGAAAATTACTCCACAGCCTTATAGGGATGTGTGTTCCTATTGGGGAAGGCGTGGCTTTGTTGGAGGAAATGTGGCACTAGGGGGAGGGATATGAGGTTTCAGATACTCAAGCCAGACACAATATGCCACTGTCTCTTCCTGCTGCCTGTGGATCCAGATGTAGAACTCTCAGCTACCTCTCCATCTCCGTGTCTGCTTGCATGCCACCATGTTTCTCACCATGATAATGGACTAAACTTAAACTGTAAGCTAGCCTCAGTCAAATGTTTTCCTTTATTAGAGTTGTTATGGTCATGTTGTCTCTTCACAGCAATAGAAACTCTAAGTAAGACAGATGCATAAATGAAACTATCTTGAAGAAAGGGAAGGGGAGAGGAAAAAAGTGAGAGGAAGGAACAGACAGGAGAACAGTAAGGAGAAAGTAACAAAGAAGAAAATACGGAAGGGGAGGAAATTCGTTGAAGTCACAGAACCTTGACTTTCTCTTATCGTTATGTTCAGTTCAGTTCAGGTAGAGGTGTGAATCAGAAGGTGAGCTGGGATAGCTCTATACTCTTGTGTTTTCTCTTCCTTAATCATCTATGCCTTCTCTTCCATTGCTTCCCATCAGCTCTCTAACATTTTCCTAGTCTGTGTCTCCTCGACCTTGAATATCATACTGTGGAAATGCTATTTAATTCATCACATTCTCTTTTATGTTGCCTATTTGATATAGTGGCTTATAACTTGGTCCTTAAAATGCTAGGCACCGGCTGTGAAAATGGAGTACTAGTAAAATTAAACTAGAGATCAAAGCTGGAAATCATTTATGTTTATCTGTATTTTGCCAGGGAAATGTTAGCTCTTTTTGACATTTGAGGGATGATGCTTTAATGGTCATTTTTATGATATGCTTACCAAAACCCTCTGTCTTGTTTAAATTCCAGTGATTCTAAATAATTAAATAAATACATAAAGAAGCAGCATCTTTAAATATTTTGTACTTGAAGGGAATGAATTACTTTCAACTTAAAAGAAAAATTGAGGACAAATGAATGATAGTTTGTCTAGATTCTACACAAAAAATCTTGAAGCTTTTTCTATTGATCTATTTGAAAGGTGATGTAGAGTAAATGGCTAGATACTTCTGCCAATATAGCTTTCTGTAACATGGTGAGAGCAATTTGATTATTCTCTCATCTACACCTGAATGTTGTTTCCATAATTAACAACAACAGCCATCCCCAAATAAGCTCTTTACTTCTCTGATGGTTTCCATTGTTTGAAATATTTTATTGCTTTTAAAATGAGAGCAAAAAAAATGCATCTTGTCCCATCAAACATTTCAATTGCACATTTGTTCTATGCAGCACAGACTGGAATGAGCTGACAGAAGGCATAAAGTCTGCAAGCCTCCTCCAGGAGCCGGGGGTGTCCAAAGAGAATACTAAGCTCTCAATATTTAATTAAAGCTTGCTATATTTAGACATAATTAAGCAGCATTTGCATTGTCATTAATGATCTAGTCTTAATTCAAATATTCACTGAGGTCTAGCTCACATACAGATCTGAAAAGTTTTGGACAAGAACAGAGCAAATGCCAGTCAGTAGTGGTGTTTTAGGACATAAAGGCAAGGGATGTAAATCTGTGCCAATGCTCAAGTTTTTTGAGAAAAATTTCTAAATCTCCAAGCCTGAGTAGTACTGCAGGGCAATGTGAAGTGATTGCCTATGGGTCCCTAGCACTTAGAAGAGAGAGGCAGGCTGATTTCTGAGTTTGAGGCCAACTTGGCCTCCAGAGAGAGTTTCCGTACAGTCAGGGCTACACAGAGAAACCATGACTCAGAAAATAATGTAAAATAAACCAAAATAATAAAGAGAATATCTGTAGCCCCGTGCAGGTTAAAGTTGTGATAGAAGACTGAAAACAGCTATGTCCTGACTTGCTTCTACCAAAACGGGTGTATCTTACTTATTGAGTGACATTCCATTAGTAGCTTTGATTTAAGAAAAAAAAATTCTCCTACTAAAATACACAATGATAGTGTATCTGGCCTCTATTTTTCTTTTGATCCTTCAAGTCCTCAGTCTTCACTTCAAGAGCATTTCTTCAGACAATATGTTTTCTTGCCATCTGTCTACTACTCAAGATGTTCCAAATCATATAACTGTTTATTTCTCACACCCTATAGGGAGTTTAACTACATCTTGTTCTTTGTATATGTCTAGTAGATACGTGAAGCTTTATCTTTCTTGATCTTGGCCATATCCTCATACTTTCCACTGTATCCAATGAAATAGAATTGCTGAATAAATGTGTCGTGAAGAAATGAATGAAAAACTGAATGAATGGATAAGAGAGATTATAGCTCTGTTCAGCTGAGGACCCTGGCATGCCTAATCATGTCTGGAGGACAAAAAAGGAAGGTTCTTACTCTTCAACCATCTATTTGTCCACAGGAAACATTTGGGAATGGACTAGTCGTTGTGAAGAGAATAAAAAAGTTAAAGTATTGTGGTTTGGGTCAAGGTTTTGTCCCTTCCAAATGCTGCTTCTCAGCTTCTAGGTCTACTTGTGTGAGATGTAAGGATCTCTGTGCATACATCTGTCATATGAAACTCACAAAGTTAAGAGTTGCTGAAATCTAAGAACACTTGTTCAGATTATCTGCAGAGACTGAGTGCAGTTATTTCAAAACTTGGCAGAATATGGGTGGTAAGTACTAGATCCTGAAGAAATAGATTTGATAGAAACCAATGAATTTAGTTCTCACAGAAGGAGTAAAAACTGAGGTTTTTACATCTGTCACAGGTAACAAGAGCCTGGTCACTAGGACCCTGCTCCCAGAAAAGAAATAGACTCTCTCAGGTCTCTGGAAGCTGGGGGTTCTGGACAAAAACTGATAGCACTTATCTCAGAAGCATTGAGTAGGGAATTGAAAGCTCAGAACAGGGGGATGAACGAATTGTTATTTCTAAACTTATCAGTTAAATGTGGGTACTTGAGAGACTAACCTGACAGCTCACATTTGGCTAAAACTTTAAGTATTTTCTTTAATTTAAAAAGGGATATTTTATTAAAAATACACAGCTAGATTTTTTAATTATACATTCATTGTGATTACTAGTCCCTTCAATTTACTTTGTATTTATAATTATTTAAGAATTTGAGTAGTTTCATAATCTGATTACTCAGCTAATATATTTAGAACCTGACCTTGAAAGTAATTTCCAGTTATCCATGAAGGATTTTAAGAATTAAAGGGCCAGAATCAGCTTATGGAAAACAAACATTATTGAAAAACAACACAATCATACTCATTAGTGATGATTATGCAAAATCATGAAATTTGCAGGCAAGTGGTGGGATCTAGAAAAGATCATTCTGAGTGAAGTATCCCAGAAGGAGAAAGACAAACTTGGTATATACTCGCTTATATAGACCTACAAGATATGATAAACATAATGAAATCTACACACCTAAAGAAGATAATCAAGAAAGTGGACACAGGCAAAGGTGATTAATCCTCATTTAGAAAGACAAATAGGATGAGCATTGAACTTATGACAGGAGTCTACCACAAAAGGCATCTGAAAGACTCTACCTAGCAGTGTTTCAAAGCAGACACTAAGACTCATAACCAAACCCTCGGCAGAGGGCAGGGAATCATATGAAAGAAGGGAAGTTAGTATGATATGGAAAGGATAGGAGCTCTACAAGGACCAAACATACCTGGGCACAGGGTCTTTTCTGAGACTGACACTCAACCAAAGACCATCTATGGATATAACCTAGAACTTCTGCTCGGATGTGGCCCGTGGCAGCTCAGTAACCAAGTAGTTTTCCAAGGACCATCTATGGATATAACCTAGAACTTCTGCTCGGATGTGGCCCGTGGTAGCTCAGTAACCAAGTAGTTTTCCAAAGTAAGGGGAACACGGACTATTTCTAACAGGATCTCAAGGGCAGACTCTTAGACCTTCCCCCCCCCCAGGGGAGGAGCAGTCTGTTAGGCCACAGAGGAGGACTTTGCAGCCAGCCCTGAAGATACCTGATAAAACAGTCAGATGAAAGGGGAGGAGGTCCTCCCCTATCAGTGGACTTGGAAAGGGGCAGGGAGAAGACCAGGGAGGGAGTGTGGGGTTGGGGAGGGAATGAGGGAGCGGGATACAGCTGGGACACAGAGTTAACAAAATGTAACTAAAAAGAAAAAAAATTTTAAAAAAAAGAAATCTTGAAATAGCTGATAAATAACTGAGTTCTTTTTGGTTGAATCTATTTGCCCAGAGAGTTAATCGTATCACCTATTGATGTCCCATTGTGGACAATCTCTCTAAGACTCAGGTACTGCTAATCTTCACAGACAGCTCAATCAGAACTTTTACTGACAGGCTCATTGTAGTGACTGTGTTAACACTTAATAGTAAAACCGATGCTCAGCACACAGTAAGCAGATTATAACGACCGTTGTTCCTCCTTCTCTTTCGTTTCAAAATTTCTGTTATGTGTCTGTGTGTGTGCCTGTGCTGTGTTTGCTATATAGTCTATGAGAAGAACAAATCTCCTCTCTGTGGAACTGTCTGTATAAAAGGGAAAACTGTATGTGTATGTATGTGCACCCAGTGCCTGCAGATGTACATGGAGACCAGAAAAGCATATGAGATCCCCTGGAGCTGGAGTGACAGGCAGTCGTAAGCTTCCGGATGTGGGTTCTAGGAACTGACCTTGGGTTCTCCAAAAGAGCAGCAAGTGCTCTTTACCAGGGACCATCTCTCTGGTCCTCTTCTTCGTGTTGTTACCGTACTTCCTGGTGCAGTTCAACATCCAGCACATTCCTTGCTCTTCGTTTAATACCTTATGTTGTCTCTTTGTTATGTGTTTCTCTTTTCCTCTTCGTTTTATCCCAGTGAAAATTACTAGTGTGATTTGGCCATGAGTTGTGATATCCATATGTTTTTCTTGTTAGCATCAAGTCACCAGTTTACAGTTCTTCTCTCCTTGCCTCTTTCTTCTTCCACCACAGTTTACATTATTACCTCTGTGTCCCTGAGAATGGATGACACTCTTTACCTTTTGCCTAAACAGTCTATTTTACATTTTTCTCTCTCCCATTGTTTTTAGTACCTCAATTGGTATTTTTAAGAGCAGAATAACTAAGTCAGTGAGCCTAATGCTCATCTCAAACTAAAATTACCTACCTTCTTTGAGTCTGTAACTCTCCTTTCTCAACTCCATCCAAATCATTCTTCTCCTGAACTTGTGTTTTTCTGAGAACCTCTGTTCCATTTCTGACATTAAGTAAGTAATGTAATTTTTTTAAGTTTTTTAGTAATTACACTTTATTCATTTTGTATCCCCCATAAGCCCCTCCTTCCTCCCCTCCCGATCCCACCTTCCCTCCCCTTTCTGCATGCATGCCACTCCTCAAGTCCACTGATAGGGGAGGTTCTCCTCTCCTGTCTGATCTTAGTCTATCAGTTCTCATCAAAAGTGGCTGCATTGTCCTCTACTGTGGCCTGGTAAGGCTGCTCCCCCCTCAGGGGGAGGTGATCAAAGAGCAGGCCAATCAGATTATGTCAGAGGCAGTCCCTCTTCCCATTACTAGGTAACCCACTTGGACACTGAACTGCCATGGGCTACATCTGTGCAGGGGTTCTAGGTTATCTCCACGAATAGTCCTTGGTTGGAGTATGAGTCTCTGGGAAGTTCCCTGTGTTCAAATTATCTTGTTCTGTTGCTCTCCTTGTGGAGTTCTCATCCCCTCCAGCTCTTACTATTTCCCACTTCTTACATAAAATTCCATTCACTCTGCCCATCAGTTGGCCATCAGGCTCAGCATCTGCTTTGACAATCTATACTGCAGAGGCTTTCAGAAGCCCTCTGTGGCAGGTTCCGAGGTTGTTTCTTATTTTCTTTTTCTTCTGATGTCCATCCATTAGGGAAATGCAAATCAAAACAACCCTGAGATTTCACCTTAAACCCATCAGAATGGCCAATATGAAAAACTCAAGGGACAACACATACTGGAGAGGTTGTGGAGAAAGGGAAACCCTCCTCCACTGCTGGTGGGAATGTAAACTTGTACAACCACTCTAGAAATCAATCTGGCGCTTTCTCAGACAACTAGGAATAGTGCTTCCTCAAGATCCAGCCATACCACTCCTAGGCATATACCCAAAAGAGGCTCAAGCACACAAAAAGGACATTTGCTCAACCATGTTTGTAGCAGCTTTATTTGTAATAGCCAGAAGCAGGAAACAGCCCAGATGCTCCTCAACTGAAGAATGGATGCAGAAACTGTGGTACATCTATACAATGGAGTATTACTCAGCAATGAAAAATAAGGAAATCATGAAATTTGCAGGTAAATGGTGGGACCTGGAAAGGATCATCCTGAGTGAGTTGTCCCAGAAGCAAAAAGACACGCATGGTATATACTCACTCATATAAACATACAACATAGAATAAACCCACTAAAATCTGTACATCTAAACAAACTAAGCAAAAGAGAGGACCCTAACTAAAATGTAATGTAATTTTTAATAGAAAAGGAGTACATGCAAACATTTAAGGTCATATCATAACAGCCATAGTTGAGATTTCTTGCCAAAAGAAATCAGTGCGAAGTGCAGAAGGATCAGTCTGAAAGCAAATTATGGTTTCCTCTCTGGTTATAATGTCTGCCTTTCAGTGAGTTGTGTTTCCCTAAAATTTAATCCCATTGATGAGTATTGAACTAGTATCTATAAAATAGAGTGATTTATTATTGATAAGATACATCCTCTTTTTTTCTCATTCACTAACATGGCCATTAAGTCACATTGACACAAGACTCCAATCATCACTTTCAAAGACTCACCTTTAAAGTAGAACAGAGCATTTACCACATTGATGAGACTGAAGAAAGAGTAACTTGAGATCTACCTCACAAAGCCTTTGGGGAGATGTTTTCACACATTATTAATCTGCTTAAGCATCATAATCAGAAAGATAAATTTATTCAGGGATCAACTCACAGAAAGCCCTCTGTTTGATTGACTGGATAAGGGAACCATAGGTTCCAAATATCTCTGTCTCTTGGTTCCCCAACCAAAGAAAAGTTTGGATTGTTCTAGGATTTAAAACTCCCTGACAGGGAGTAAAAACATGCTTTGAATAGACTCATAAAAATGTATTTAGAATAGAAACGTTATTTCAAAACTGAGTGACATTTTTGCTTATAAAGTTTGCCAAGGGCAAAGGACTTTTAAAGCACCATTTTTCCAGTTCTCTCTCTTTTTTTTCTTCTGTTACTGCTGCACTAAAACACACACACACACACACACACACACACACTCACACACACACACACACATGCACGTACAAAAAAAACCAAACAAACTCATTTCATAGATCTCCATTCTTCATTGTATTAAAACTTCTGCATATCCTTAAAGTATATAGAAGTATGCTTCTTCTTTTTTTTTTTTATTTCCTAGCAATTTCCTTCGTAGTCTGTACACAGCCATGCACAGGATGATAGTGTTTCAGCTGATGGCATATATCATGGTGTTTCCAGAAGATTAAAACATTAAAAAATTTCCTGTTGTCTAGAGGGCTGAGACTGGGACCCAACTCAATTCTTAAGTGTGCTTGATGGTTTGAAGTGAGTATAATACTCCACGTGGGTAACACACTTACGGTGACGCTGTTGTAAATCACATATTATGTGTTCAGTCCTAGAAAGGTAGAATGCATACAGTCATGAAAGGAACACACCAGTAAGATAATCTTTAGGTATTTGTTATAGTATGCTTGTTGTGGTTGAGTGTCTTTCTGCTCGTAAAAATGTCTACCATGAAACAGTACTCTGCGTTCTGCTCATAGCAGCCTTCCATGCATCATACTTACAACTCCTGGTGGCATCATGAATCTCTATTAGGTTATGGACCTGTACCATGTGCACATATATATGCCATGGTGTCACAAAGTGACCACATCAACTAATGATGCCCTTCTCAGAATATATCCATGTTACTAAGCGGTGAGTGATTATAAACTTACAGCTACATATAGATCTACACAATGGAGTATTATACTCGCTTCAAACCATCAAGCACACTTTAGAATTGAGTTGGGTAGATCTGACATCAGTAGGGCAGTCATGACTGCCAGCCAAACCCAGCCTCCTTTCAGGAGTTCCTGGATGATAGAATTGACCTATACAATTAACTCCACCGACAACGTTTTAGGGACTAACTACACAAATTCTTGGCTTTTTGCAAACTCTGGGGGGTCTTCTGTGATTTTAAAAGGTTGTAGGAGACTGAATAACTGACAACCTGCTCTTTAAACCTCACTTAGGATTAGAGGGAATTACAGGTTTACTGTTCACTGGAGAGAGACACATGCCCCATTACACAAGAGGGATTAGGGCCTGGAGGAACATTTATACCTTCAAAACAAGGTTCGCCTTTGCCTCAGAGTGAAGCTAAGACTCGCGGACTGCATAGCTGTGAACTGGAGTCACAAAATAGGTACTAAGTTGAATAATGCTTTAAAACTGCCGAGTAATGACTGGGATTACTATCTCAGTTCAAGAAAGGACTGTACAAATGTTTCAGAATGAGTCTGTGAAAACATCATCATTATTCAATGAGATTCCTTTTCCTGAATCTTAGTGTTTCCCCATTTGCAGCAGGCTCATATACTAACCAGCAGTCTCCCACTTCTTGGGAAGCCTAGGTAAGCTACTCATGCTTTTTACCAGGAGATGGAGCTGACCTACAGTCAGGGACACGCTGAGGGTCCCACTGTCATTCTGGTGTAAGATGAACGTTCTGAATTTCCACTCATATCTATAGTTCAAGAACAGCGTTCCCATTTGGTTTCTTTTGCTGTGATAAATATGACAGAAAAGCAACTTGGGGAGCAAAGTGTTTACTTAGCTTTACAGGTTAGAGTCTATCATCAAGGGAAGTCATGGCAGGAACCTGGAGGCAGGAATCAAAGCAGAGGCCGTGGAGGAGGGGTGCTTACTGGTTTGCTCGGGCACCTTTATTATTTTTCCTTGTCCCCTTGCTCATGCCTAAGGATAGCTCTGCCTGGGCCCTTCCATATCAATCAGCAATCCAAAAAAATGCCTCTCAGACATGCCCACAGGCTAATCAGTTGGAGGCAATTCCTAAACAGAGGTTCCCTCTTTCTTGCCCTGTCAAGGGTTCACTACATAAAGAATTGACAGAGAAGCTTGGGAGTAGAAGGAAAGAAACTGGGAGTTTTGTCAGCTTTTTCATGTCTTAGCTTGTACATACCACGATTAGGGAAAGATGAGAAAAAAAATATTGTTCCTTGTTATGCCCCATAATGTGCACCAAACTTGGACTGTGACTTCAAATCAAACTTCTAACAGAATTAGAAAGAAAATGAAGCAAAAGAAACAAAATTTGAAAGAGGTTGAGTTCTCAAATATCAAATACTTATTTAGTTGGTCGATATAGATATTTTGAGAAAACATATCTGCAGGACAATGTGAAACAGTAAAACAGGGTTACATGAAAATTCTGTTTGCCAAACTTCATCTCACAGGGCCTGCAAAAAAATGTTATCTACATATATGTAAATAACAATGCATACAAAGAAATAACCACTGCAGACTATCAATGCAGATGCTGAGACTTATGGGCAACCTTTGGGCAGAGTGCAGGGAATCTTATGAAAGAAGTGAGAAACAGCAAGATCTGGAGAGGACAGGAACTCCACAAGGATAGCAACAGAACCAAAAATCTGAGCACAGTGGTCTTTCCTGAGACTGATACTCCAACCAAGGACTATGCATTGAGATAACCTAAGACCCCTGCACAGATGTAGCCTGTGGCAGTGCAGTATCCAAGTGGGTTCCATTGTAATAGGAACAGGGACTGTCTCTGACATGAACTGATTGGCCTGCTCTTTGATCACCTCCCCATGAGGAGGGAGCAGCCTTATCAGGCCACAGAGGAAGACAATGCAGCCAATCCTGATGAGACCTGATAGACTAGGATCAGAGGGAAGGGAAGGAGGACCTCCCCTATCAGTGGACTTGGGGAGGGGCATGGGTGGGGAAGAGGGAGGGAGAGTGGAATTGGGAGGGAAGGAGGGAGGGAACTACAGGGGGGATACAAAGTGATTAAACTGTTATTAATAAAAATAAATTAAAAAATAAAAATAAATTTAAAAAATGGGGTACAGAGCTTAACAAAGAATTCTCAATAGAGGAACATCGAAGGCAGAGACACTTAAATAAATTCCCAACATCCCTAGTAATCGGGGAAATGCAAATCAAAGCTACCCTGAGATTTCATTTTACATCCATCAGCATGGCTTAGATCAAAAACTCAAATGACGAGATTCGGCAAGATGGCGGCGCCGGGACGACTCTCGTTCTGACCGGCAGCACAGCAGGATCGGCACAGTGACCAGCAGTCAGAACTCGCGGCCCTAAAACACAACTGATTGTGTTTTCCAGGTGTCTGTGCCACAGCTCTGAAGGGTAGCTCTTGAACAAGACACACTGAGTTGGTTTTCTGAAAAACTGCATTTTTGAAGGATGGAGAAACAGGATCCCAAGAGCTCACTGGCTATCCTGCTTAGTCAAAAGAGCAGTTCACTGATGGAGTTACAAAATATGACATCTAATATATCCTGCTTTGTCCTCTTCATGTTCATTATGGGCTGGTACACACTTACAAACATTTGCTTGTATACCACTACCCCCCCACACAACGCACACACACAGGCACACACACTAAAGCTTGATCTTACACTCTTGTATATGCATAACACACATGCACCGTCTGGTTCAGTCTTAAACTCTTGTGCATAACCAACACATGGAGTCTGGTCCACACTTACATTCTTATGTGTGCATGACACATACATACACACACACAAACACACACACATAAACACACACAGACACACACACCACAGAATTCAAAGGTATACTTGCTGAGCACTTTCTTAGAAACTCTCACCAAAGATTTCCTCATGGGACAGTATAGTGGTGTGTCGCTGAAGACTTTACGTCAGCAAGAAGGTGATGATACATATTTAACTCCGCAAGCTGTCACACTGTGAGTCAGTGGGGAGGGGATATGTGTAAAGGTCTCATTATGAGAATTCTCCAGCAGTGCGACGGCAGTAGCAACACACTAGATATCCTGGTGTCAAGGACTGGCCTGAAAACTTTATTTTGGATTCCAATGACTAATTTTAAGAGGTAGATCTACTTTTCTATTTTTTGTTAAAGAAATATCTCACTCATTATTTCTTGGGTGCATCATAGGTTTTCTTCACTGGAGATTCTCATATGGCTGGATGGCTGGATGAAAGGTGTTTTCCCCTGTAGAGACTAAAGTTATCAAAAGAAGATACTTGCAAATAATACACATTAAAATAAAATATTCATGGTAGAACATTTAAAAAAAGAAATGCCTTTTGGGATTCTAAGGGACAGCATTTTTACTAGTGATGGGAAGAGTGATCAGAGAGGGATCTTTAATCTAGACTGTGAAGGATGGGTGGCAATGGGCCGCTTCCCACAAAGCAGGAGAGGGAGGGATCACCCACGCTTTGCCCAGAGATCTACAGTCTAAGGCTGTATTCAACTATGATGAGGAGGCAGCTGAAAGAAGCTTCATGCTCTCTTTTAATTAACTTCTTTCTTTTCCTCTTGACTATTTGACAAAACAACTCATACTAAAGTATTACTATTGACTAAGAGTGAAATTCGATTTTTGCCAGAAACATATGCTTCTGAATGAATTTTATTGTAAAATAACTATTCATGACATACAATGACTCAGATATAACCAGAGACAGAATTCATGATTGAATTTCTTTTTCTTTTTGCCATGTTGCTTCTAACCACCCCCCTTCACCTGTGTCTTATTAGCAAAACATCCTGGAGAGCCTGATTTCTATAGCTAACAGTCCCTAGTTTTGAATTAAATGTTTGACTTCAACCAGAGACCAACTGAAATAACTTGTGGGCTGTTGGCCAGTAAAGTGGATAAAACAGGGAAGATTTAGGTATGCTGCCTACTGTCTACACTTACTTAAAGACCATTAACCACTCTCAAGGATGGGTATGATTAGGGTATCATTAGCAGTTAAAACTGGCGATGAAAATGGTAGAAGAGTGGTAACAAACACGGGATGAATGATATACCTGTGATTCTGTGAGGAAGATGCACCCTGGACAGAATAAACAGAATAAGTCTGGGAGTCTTGTTCATTGAGAAAATGAAGCTCAGATGTGGTGACGGGGGGAGCCAGCTGTGTCACAATGTAACACAGGCCTTATGCCCTGTCATGGAATTATCTGGGGCCAGAGTGACAGTGACAGTGAGGGTTGGCCTGCTGTTTTGAATGAATAAAATTTGTTTTGTTAAGGGGATGGAGAAAAGGATCAGCAATTAACAGCACTAGCTGAACTTTCACAAAAGCTGTGTTCAATTCCAAGCACCGGTATGGTGGTTCACGACCATCCATCACAGCAGTCCCAGGGGGGATCTGATTCCCTCTTCTGACTTCTGGGGCATCAGGCACATACATAGATGGTAAAAATATATGTGTGAAGGCAAAATATTTATGCACCTAAAATGAAATAAATAAATCTAAAATGAATAAAAGAAATCATTAGTTAAGCAGAGTGAGAAATACTAATTTAAAAAAAATGAACAAACCCAAAACTATGCTTTTTCTGTCTGTGTATCCAGGTTGCCACAGCAACTTCAGAGATATCACTGGTTCTTAGGCTACAGGCCATGTCTATATCTGTAATCCATTCTAGCTGAAGGGGATGTTTGCTTAGGGTCCAATATAGGCCTAACAATTCTAACATTAAATTATGGTATAATTTGTGGTTATTATTGTCTTCAAAACTTATACCAGTGATTAAGAGAAAAAGCCTTGTTCTGTTTCAACAGTAGAATATCCAGGCTGATAAACAGCCCTGGTTTCTCTTTTAGTCAACCATGGCTATTCCTTTATTCTTGCCAGGGGTTGGTCTAGAAGTTGGTGTATAAGGAATACATATCCAGTGAAATGGGAAGGGAAATTGCAGGTAGTCCTGATGAGACTTGATAGGCTGGGGTCAGTTGATAGGGGAGGAGATCTCTCCCTTTCTTAGGACTAGGGGAGGGGGAAATGAGGGAAAAGGGAAGGTGAGACCAAGAGGAGACGAGGGAGAGGGCTACCATCAGGATGTAAAGTAAATAAATTAAAAAAGCAGAAAAATCCTTTATCTGTAACGAATGCTGTGTGAAGTAAACACACCATTGCTCAATGACCTCTCCTGTTTAAGAGGATGACCGTAGTAGTTTCGTTTATTTTGATTTTTTGATCTCAGGAAGAAGAATGCTTACCATATCAAGAACAGAACTGGAAAACAAAGCCTTGATGTGATTACACCATAGCTCAATTTCTTTATTAATGAACACTACTTATAGGCACAACCATGGTTAGTTAAGCATTGGCACTTGGGACTCAATGCCTTCTAACAAACACACAGCTCTCTTTGAAAGATAAGAAGACTAGATTCAGATGGGAATGTAGAGACCCAGTTATCAATATAGTCACCAAGTTGCCATGACATTATTTGTCATAGAAGAACCACTGCTTTCACCTCCTCACTCCACTCCGCTTGCTTTGTGGTAATGGACACAACATTCAGTTCTCAGCTTTACAACACAGATGATTGTTGTTATCTTTTTTTAATTTAATTTTATTTTTTTCTTATCAGTTACATTTAACTCTGTATCCCAGCCATGTCCCGCTTCCTCATTCCCTCCCAATCCCACCCTCCCTCCCTCATCTTCACCGTGCCCCTTTCCAAGTCCACTGATGGGGGGGACCTCCTCCTCATTCATCTTAATGGGAGCATTGGCTTGCCTCTTTCTTCCTTTCTGACCTCACCAGCACTGTTCCTTCCTCCATCACATAGGGATCTTTTCCTCTTCACTGTCTTCTCTCTGGCTCCATTCACCTTATGGTGTCATATATTCCTCTAGTTGTAAACCCTGTTTAGAACAAAAAATCCTTTCAGATCTAAAGTGACTCCAGATTTGAAGTTCTAAATGCTTATGGTGACTTCTGACTGGCCTTACATCAACAGCACAAACATGTGTGCTGAAGCAAAGCAACTATGTTTCTCCTGCCATTTTTTGTTTCTGTTGCTATCATGGAGTAGTTTCCAGCCTTTTCATTTTCAGGTCATTTGGCCCATGTTGTATCTGTGTAATTGATGGCTGTGAATTCAACTTCTGAATTTATTTACTGATGTCTTCCCTCCTGTCTACCTCCTTTGCTTCTAATTCAGCTCTGCACTAAGTGCTACCTAGACAAATGTAATGGATCAAATGGAGAATTGTTTTATATTGTTTTTCTTTTTTTCTTATTTTATTAGTTCTTTGAGAGTTCTACACAATGTGTTTTTATCATGTTTACCCTTTACCAATGCATTTAAGGTTTAACCTTCTTACCTACACACCTGACTGTTCTCTCTCTCTCTCTCTCTCTCCATCTATCAAGTCCAATTTGTGCTATCCTTCTACTCTTGGGTATGTGGTCTTCCATTGGAATTCAGTTGACTTATCAGGGGTAACACTTTAAAAGAAAACGGTTCCTCTTCCAGAAGCTATCAATAGCTACTTGGCATGAAGTAGAATTTCATGTCCCACCTCTGTTCTCCTTGCAGAGATTTTTGTCTGTCTTCAGCTTTCTCATGTCTTGAGCATGCTGTGAGCTCATCTGTGCAACTTCACTTGTGCCCAGAAAACACACATTCCCTGTGGCCTCTGAGAAGTTTTTGCTTCCTACTCCATCTTATCATGCTGTCATTGTGTGTCTTCTTAATAGGAAGGCTTCGATAGTGGCCTCCCTCCTGCATCAGGAGAAATTCCTTGCACTTTTGTGCCACTATCATGAGGCCACCTCATCTCTGTAGCTGTATTTCTCTGTGCTGGTAGCTAAGCATGGCTTCATGCTTCATTCTTGTTACTATTACCACTAGCAACTACTGCCACCATTACATAGCTCTGATGTTGCCATGACTACACGATTCTGGTAACTGCATCTTAATGACAGGCATTTACTGAATCCTTAGTATGTACCAAACAGCTTAAACACTTTCCATCAACACAAAATCTGGAGCTCTTCCCCCCAAGTTAGCAATCCTCACTCTCTAAAATAAAAGACAATATGCCTCTTCCTGGGCTTCTAATTTGAGACTTCTCTGATACATCTATTTCTGGGCCTAAAAGGCAGAGTTAATGTCCACTTTATATTCAGTTCATAAGATAGTAAGATGGCATCACTAAACCTTACATTTATTTCTCTTTCCAATGTGCGCTACTGCATGCTTAATTTGCAAACGTGTTCTCCTGCAGTACATTAAGAAAGAGATTAAGGGAGATATTGGTGATTTGTTTGGAATTAGATCACTATGATCAATTTGAGCATAGCTGATTCATCCTGCTTCCAAATGTCCAAGGGACCAATGGAAATAAATGAGGTGTAGTGAATGTTACTGCCTCTTTGTGCATGGAGCACCATAGAGGAATGTTCTTTGAAATACAGGCCTAACACAGCCATCTTTAACATATTCTTCCCTCTTGCATAGCCACTGCTCATAGAATATGGGGGGCCTTTGCTTTCATCCTCTTTGATTTTTAAATTTTATTTTGTATTTTAATTTTTATTGCATTTTAAAACTATTTTTAAAACTTTCTTATAATGTATTTTGACAATATTATTTTTCCTCCTCCAACTCCCCTCAAATTTCCTCATCTCCCTGCCCACCTAACTTCATGTTCTTTTTATCAAAAACAGAAGCAAAACCAACCAACCAACTAACCAACTAACCAACCAACCAACCAAAACCCAACAAAATGAAACAAACCCCAAAAGAGAAAAAATAAAACAAACATAGCATACATAATTATAGTAAAAAGGTGTGGCACACACACACACACACACACACACACACACACACACACACACACGGTCTGTTTTGTCTTGGCCAACTACTCTAGTACTCTTGAACTTGAGGGCTGCCCTATAGGATGGTTGATATACCCAGTGTAACTCCATTGGAGAAATCTGATTTTCTATTTTTCAGCAGGCATCAATTACAATTAGCTTTTGGTTACGGGTGGGACTTTGTGTCTACTTTCCCTTCACCATACTGGAACCCTGTCTGGCTAGACCCTGTATAGTCTCTTGCACAGGTAATTTCACATGTGCATCATTCCTATTTTGTCTAGAAGATACTGTTTCCTTGGTGTCTTCCACCATCTCTGGCTCTTAAAATGTTTTTGCCTCTGCTTCTGTACAACTCCCTGATCCCTGAGGTAGACTTTGATGAAGACATTGCCCTGCTGTGGGTCTTTGGGTTTCTATAGCAAGATGAAGCTTCTCTCATGAGGCCTGAGCACTGATATATGAGTATATTAATATGTCATTAGGAGTTATTTTATTGCTACGCAGCCTTAGCAGAATAATAGTAGTAGGCTTTCCCTTAAGCCCGTAGCCTGTATCTAGTCAGGTTCTTGGCTGCTTGAGTATCAAGTATATTTCCTCTCATGGAGTGGGCCTTAAATTCAATAAATAACTGATGATTGTTCTCATAATATTTGTGCCACTATTCCATCAGTATATCTTGCAGTCAGGTCGCTCTTGTAGGTCACAGGTTCAGAGCTGGATGAGACTGATTCTTTTTCTCCTCCAGTAGTGTTCATACTGACTTCCTGTACTATGAACAATAATAGTAGAAATAAAACTCCTAGTTGGCCACCAGCTCAATTTCTCCATATTTGATGAAATAAGTAAGTGTTGTCTTTAGCAATAAATCTTTACCAGGTTTGCAATAGCATGTAATGCTTGGGTGTGTCTAAAAAACTGAAAAGACTGATATGTCCAGAGACTGAAGAGATGTAAGCCATTCCTGTACTATGAGTTTTACTTAGTAACATATAATGTCTAGTGAAGATATTCTCTCCCCCATTATATGGTGATTCCCTTTAAACTCCTTTTATGTAATTTAGGAAACTTCCACAGCAGGAGATTTCCATGTGGTTTTCCAAAGACCTTTAGGATTAGTAAAGAAAGTCTAGGCATTCCACATAGGAGATGGATATGTTAATGTTGAGTTTTAACAGTATTGATTTACCATTGCTCTGTAGTACAGCTTGAGATCAGGGATGGAGATACCTCCAGATAATCTGTTGTTGTACAGGATTGTTTTAGCAATTCTGGGTTTTTTGTTCATTTGTTTTGTTTTTCCATATGAAATTGAGAATTGTTCTTTCAAGGTTTGTAAAGAATTGTGTTGATATTTTGATGGGAATTGCAGTGAATCTGTAAAGTGCTTTTGGCAGGATAACCATTTTCACTGTTAATTCTACCAATCCGTGAGCATAGGAGATCTTTCCATCTTCTGAAATCTTCTTCAATTACTTTATTCAGAGACTTAAAGTTTTTTTTTTAAATAGGTCTTTCACTTACTTGATTAGAGTCACACCAAGGCACTTTATGTTATTAGTGGCTATTGTGAAGGGTGTTGTTTCCCTAATTTATTTCTCAGCCCTTTTGTCTTTCATATACAGGAGGGCTACTGATTTTTTTTAGTTAATTTTGTATCCAGCCACTATGTTGAAGGTGTTTATCAGCTGAAAGGGTTCCCCAGTTGAATTTTTGGGTTCACTCATGTATACTATCATATCATCTGCAAATAGTGATACTTTGATTTCTACTGTCATAGAAACAGAATCGTGGATCAATGGAATTGAATAGAAGACCCAGAAATAAACACACACACCTATGAACACTTGATTTTTTACAAAGAAGCTGAAAACATACAATGGAAAAAAAAGATAGCATCTGCAAGAAATAGTGCTGGTCTAACTTGATGTCTACATGTAGAAAAATGCAAATAGATACATACTTATCACCCTGCACAAAACTAAAGTCCAAGAGGATCAAAGACCTCAACATAAAACCAGACACACTAAACCTGTTAGAAGAAAAAGTTGGGAAGATCCTTGACCTCATTGGCACAGGAGACAACTTCCTGAACAGAAAACCAATGGCACAGGCTCTGAGATCAACAATTAAGAAATGAGACCTCATGAAACTGAAAAGCTTCTGTAAAGCAAAAGACACTGTTGTGAGAACAAAACAACAGCCTACAGATTGGGAAAGGATCGTCACCAACGCTCTATGTGACAGGAGGGTAATATCTATCGAGAATATATACAGAAATCAAGAAATTAAACAGCAACAAATCAAGTAAATCCAATCCAAAATGGGGTACAGAGCTAAACAGAGAATTCTCAATAGAGGAATATCAAATGGCAGAGAAACACTTAAAGAAATGCTCAACATCCTTAGTCATCAGGAAAATGCAAATCAAAACAACTCTGAGATTTCACCTTACACTTATCAGAATGGCTAAAATAAAAATCTCAAATGACAACACATGCTAGAGAGGATGTAGAGAAAGGGGAACCCTACTTCATTGCTGGTGGTAATATAAACTTGTATAGCCACTCTGGAAATCAATCTGATGCTTTCTCAGACAATCAGAAATAGTGCTACCTCAAGATCCAGCTATACCTCTCCTAGGAATATATCCAAAATATGCTCAAGTATACAACAAGGACATTTGCTCAACCATGTTCATAGCAGTTTTATTTGTAATATCCAGCATCTGGAAACAAACCAGATGTCCCTTAATGGAGGAATGGATACAGAAATTGTGGTACATTTATGCAATGGAATATTACTCATCAATTAAAAACAAGGAAATCATGAAATTTTCAGGCCGATGGTGGGAACTAAAAAAGATCATCTTGAGTGAGGTAACCCAGAAGCAGAAAGACACACACGGTATATATTCACTCAAAAATGGACATTAGACATATAATAGTGGATAAACATACTAAAATATGTACACCCAAAGAAGCTAATCAAGAAGGAGGATGCTGGGTAAGATGATCAATCCTCACTCAGAAAGTTAAATGGGAAGGACCTCAGAAGAGGGAGAAAACAGGAAACAGAACAGGAGCCCACCACAAAGGGCCTCTGAAAGACTATACCCAGCAAGGTATCAAAGCAGATGCTCAGATTCATAGCCAAACCTTGGGCAGAGTACAGGCAATCTTATGAAAGAAGTGGGAGATAGAAAGACCTGGAAGGGGACAGGAACTCCACAAGGAGAGCAACAGAACCAAAATATCTGGGCCCAGGTATTTTTTCTGAGACTGATACTCCAATCAAGGACCAGGCATGGAGATAATCTAGTACCCCTGCGGAGATGTAACCCATGACAGCTCAGTATCCACAAAGGTTCCCTAGTAATGGGAACAGGAACTGTCTCTGACATGAACTCTGTTGCTGGCTCTTTAATCACCTCCCCCTGGTGGGGAAGCAGCCTTACCAGGCCACAGAGGAAGACAATGCAGCCAGTCCTGATGATACCTGATAGGCTAGGTTCAAAGGGAAAGAGGGGAGGACCTCTCCTATCAGTGGACTTGGAGAGAGGCATGGGAGGAAAAGAAGGAAGGAGGGTGGGATTGGGAGGGAATGAGAGAAGGAGCTACAGCTGGGAAGCAAAGTGAATAAACTGAAAAAAATCAATAAAATTTTAAAAATAACACCAAAAACAATATTGACTTACACAGACACAAAGTGCAAGACATCCTGAAAGCATAAATGTTTAGTGCCAAGTGCACAGTCGTCTTTTAAGAAACATTGTTAAGAACAGTGGTACAGTCTTCCATTTTGGGAACGCCAATCAGATAATTTCCTTCTACACTGGGACTCTGAGTCCATGCAAAAGCCAGGCTAGCAGTCTGATTGCAGTGTGCTATTGTGACTCTCTTAAGGAGCACCACAAAGCTGTTGGCAGCACCAGGAAGAGAAACTTTGTTCAAGTTGAGAGCTTGAGAACCTTAAGGAGAGTCAGCACCCAAACTACAGAAATGGAAAGCAGAATACATAGTAACTCAATATACAAAAAGGTAGGACTTGAGGAAAAATAAGGACTAGAGATAAATGATAAAATCTGAAAGTAGAAAGACTGAGTTTAAATAAGCAAACAAACAAAGAACACTTTAAAATATATTTAGGCACAAAGCCTAGATTTCAATATTCAGAAAAAAAGCAACAACTAATATGTATGTGTGTATATACCCCTCTACGTATGTGTCTCTCTTCATCCATGTGTGTGCATATGGGTGTGTGTCTGTGTACATGTGAACGTTTCTACCATCTGTGTATGTGTGAATGTGCGTATGTCTGCATGTGTGTATGTCTGTGCATGTGTGTCTATGTCTGTATGTGTGAATATGTGTATTTATCTGTGTCTGTGTGCATATGTATGTATTGGCACATATGTGTATGCATATGCGTAGGTATGTGTGTAAGTGTTTGTGTGTATGAATAAGTGTATGTCTACGTGTGTGTGCTTTTGTACACATTCATGTATACGTCTGTGTTTGTGTGTATGTATGTGTAAACATCTGTCTCTATGTGCACATGTGTGTGTTTAGAACACAGAATCATTGGATACTGGTTCCATTACTATTTCACTCTTAAACTCAGTGTTATCAGGGCAACTGTCATTCAAAATTTGTATTCTAACCTGAGCATGGTGGTGCACACCTGTGATCCTAGTGTTTGAGAGGCAGATGCGGGAAGACCGAGATGGTGGGAGCAGCTTGAGTTGCTTAGCAAGACCTCATTCCAAAAAGGTGTAAATTAATATTCCAAGCAGCATGTGGATGACGAGCATTCACTCTTTCATCTCTCATTCCTCTTCTCAAAGTGGGATGCTTCATATCCCATCTCTGAATCTAGACAGCAGCCATCCATAAAGCACAAGATGAGACACGGTGACAACACACAGGTTTGAGCCTTGCAGCTTTTGTTTCCTGAAACTTCTATTTTGGAATTCAGGTCTTCAGCTATAGGTTAGTCCGAGAAGAGCGCTCCTGAAGAGCACTGTCAGGGACACCGTGAGCCCCTGACTGCCATTTTAGCATACCCAGTCATAGCAATAAGACACCCAGGAACTGCTTGCTTCAGTCCCAGCCACGTCATCCTAGGAAACACTGCTTGGAGTGGGTACAAACCAGACTTCCCAAGCCCTGCCTGAACTGCAGGTTAATTTCTGAGTTCGGGGATTATTTTTCACGCATCTCCTTTGAGGACCTGGGTATGTTTCTTATTATACAATGTAAAGACTGCACTGATGAGCGCGAGGACACATCAAAGCAGATGCCTTCTCTGATGACAACCTCCCTTTATCCTCTTGTGTCACATACCAAATGGAAGCAGTTATGAAGGAAGAGGGGACTGAGGGGTGGGTTTCAGAAAATAACTCTGCCAGATGCTGTCTTTCAGCTTCTCCATCGTGGTCAGCCAAACAATAACCCCAGCTGAAATTAACACATGTTCTCAATTAGAACCTATTGATAATAACTGGGAAGCAGAGTACATGCCAAGCAAGATAGCTGCTAATTGCTGCTGAGAGCTGAGATTACAGAGAGAATGTGAAGAATTTCCCTCTTTTTGTTTCTTTGTTTGTTTGCTTGTTTCCTTCCTTCCTTTCTTCCTTCCTTCCTTCCTTTCTTCTTCCTTCTTTCCTTCCTTCCTTCCTTTCTTCCTTCATTTTTTTCTTTCTTTCTTTTTTTCTTTCATCCTTCCATCTGGATACAAAGAATTTTGATGGGGTTGTAGATGTTATTTTATATTCTATGTATGAGTGGTTTGCCTGCATGTATGTCTGAGCAGCATCAGCATGCAGTACCCACAGAAATCAAAAGAGGGTATGAATGCCCTGGAACTGGCTGGAGTGACAGATGGTTGTGAGCCTCCATGCCGGAGCTAGGAATCCAATCCAGATCCTCTGCAAGAGCAGCGAGTGCTCTTAACCACTGAGACATCTCTCCAAAAGTGGAATTAAAAGAAAAGATCTGTTATGGGCATGGTAACACATGCCTGTAATCCCAGCACTTGGGAAGCTGAGGCAGGAAGATTGAGAGTTCCAGCCCAGCTTTGATTGTATAATGAGACCTTGTTTTGGAAATGAACAAAAATTTAAAAACCACCTTGTATATTTCGCAACATTTCCATGATATTAACAAGTTAGTTCTTTCAAAGTCCTTAGGATTCAGCAGAACAAAAATTGTAAGGTAGTAGCCAATGTTGGTAGTGTAAGATTGTAGTATTAATCTATATTTAATGCAATATTTTGAGGATCTATTTACTTAACTTCGGGCAGAGTTCAGGGAGTCTTATGGAGGATATAGATAGAAGAACATGGATGGGATAGGAGCCCCACAAGGAGACTAACAAAGCTAAAAATCTGAGCCAGGGGTTTCTGCAGAGACTGATATACCAACCAAAGACCATGTGTGGAGAGGACCTAGACCACCCACTCTAATGTAGCCAAGGGGCAGCTCAGTTTCCATATGGGTTTCCGAGTAAGGGGAACAGGGGCTGTCTCTGTCATGAACTTGATTGCCTGCTCTTTGATCACTTGCCTCTGATCATGTGGCCTTCCGAGGCCACAGAGGAAGAGGATCCAGGCAGTCCTGATGAGACTTGATAAGCTAAGGGCAGATTTAGGGGAGGAGAACTTCCCCTTTTCATCAAACTAGGCGAAGGGGATGAGGGGAGGAGGGAGGGAAGGTAGGAGTGGGAGGAGTTGAGGGAGGGGGCTACAATTGGGATGTACAATGAATAAACTGTAAAAAAAAATTTTTTAAAAAGAAAATCTACCCTGAGTAGATCGCTTATATCTAAGCTTTCTGTGAGTTGAATACGATATAAAAAGTATACCTGTATGGGAAGAATTATCCTGAAATAATAAATGTCTGATAGCTGCTTACTCACTCATTTCTCAGAAAACATTTATACTCAGATGCATTATTGGTGTGCACAGGGACAATTTTCCTGGATCCTTAACTAAAATAAATTAAAATATTCTATCAGATGGTTTTTATCATATCAAATTTGTACTTAATTTGAATAAAATGTATTTTTTGTGTCAGGAAGAGAGACAGAAAGCTCACACACTTCACACATTTTCCTTAACATAGTTATTTTAAAACATGTCTATTTATAAGAGTGGGCTGACACCCTCTCTAGGGGACAGGAAGCAGCATGAATGAGACTGAAAAACAAGACACTCATCCCAAGGTGTGGAGACTTGACCACCTATCTCCTCTATTTTTTTTTTCAGGTTTCAAAAAGACAGCCTGTATGTCTGTGTAGGAATGTAGCTGTGGTTGACTTCATACTCACTACACAGCCCAGGCTAGTTAGAAACTTGCAGCTATCCTCCTGCCTCAGCCTTTGAATAGATTTCTTATATGGTTCTTTCCTTCTCCTGAATGTTCAAGTGTATATTTGCCTTCTCTGTCCTTGCGCCTTTATCTTCTCTATTGTCTACAGAAAGCTACATGTGATTTGTAGCTCATTTTTAATATATCTTTTCTGTGTTGCAATTTTAGTTTGTTTTTGGTTTCTTTTTCTTATTCTTTCAATTGGCTCTTCTTTCCCAGGCTCTGGTGTTTGCTGAGATGTAGGAGGGACTAGAGTTGGTCAGAATAAGTAAATACCTGCCAGAGGCTTCACAAGGGATAGGAACTCTGCCTAGAGCTACCTTCTGGAATGAAGGCAAGTCCATTCTTTTCATAGCCCTCAGATGAGATCAACTAGGATTTAGGTTTTCTGGGCCACAATGTCCCAGGTCAGTGTAAACCATCAGGATGAAAATACTTTGATCAATATAGACATCACCGAAAGCTATTACTTTAAAAGGAAAAATCAACAAATGTACTTTTAAATCCACTAAGAAAAGAGCTGAGTGGAGAAGAAATCTCTAATTGGTAGGGTGTTCATTTCCCTCTCTTCTTTATACTCAAAAGAATGACGACTCAGTATAACTCATTTGCAACAATCCAAAGAGGTTTATGTATTTATTCATAAAAGTTTGCGAGTAAAGTAAAGGTTTAATATTTTAGCCTCCTGGAATTTTTGCAAGACTCCTTTTGCTGTTTTGTCTCTTCCCAGAGGCTTATCTGAGATTTCCACCATCCCTACCTCCCTTGAATTCAGGAAAAAAGCCAGCACTTTGTTTCAATTGAGATGAAAAAAAAAAAGAACAAAGTATTGCTTTTAAAAACACATTAGAGTTAACTATATAAAAGATTTACTATGTGTGAGATGTTATTTCAAGTGCTTTGCATAAATTTATTCCAGTCTTCACATGAAACCCAGTAGGTAAATACTATTATGCCCACTTCAAATGTGAGAAAAACAGAGGCAAAAATTATCCAACTACAAAGCTCCAAAGTTAGTTTCCAAACTCTATAGTCTAGATTCAAAGTCTTAACTTTCAGATATTTGTTTCCAAATTTGCCCCAAACACACACAGCCTCACCCAAACCAGTTCTGACATAGGCATTATCTGTTGCTATTAAGACTGTAGTTGAGGAAGAAGAGAGCTTTCTTTTGGATCCTGACTCTGGAGAGTGGGAAGCCAGGATCATGCAGATTCTCCTGCTGTGGGCAAGTTCACAGTAAAATGCAGCAGGGTAACGGGTGGGTGCAAAGAAGACAAAATACAACACAAGCAGCAGCCTTACTTTACAACTCCCTCTCAACAGCAATCCCGGTGCACGGACAAAACCATCAACAACAGCCACCTCTTAAGAGCCCCACTTCCCACCAACAGTGGTAAATGCACTTCAGTAAGAATTCTATGTTAATCCTGCCAAGCCATGAGCATGGGAGATCTTTCCATCTTCTCATATCTTCCTCTAATTCTTTCTTCAGAGACTTGAAATTTTTTTCATACAAGTCTTTGACTTCCTTGGTTAGGGTTACGCCAAGGTACTTTATGTCATTTGTGGCTATTGTGAATGGTGTTGTTTCTCTAATTTCTTTCTCAGCCCTTTTGTCTTTTGTATACAGGAGTGCTACTGATTTTTTTGATGTTCAATCCCCATCCTGAAAGGCAAAGAGGATGGACATCAGAAGAAAACGAAAATAGGAAACAACCTCGGAACCCGCTACAGAGGGCCTCTGAAAGCCAGAAGAAAACAGGAAACCACCTTGAAACCTGCCACAGAGGGCCTCTGAAAGCTTCTGCAGTATAGACTGTCAAAGCAGATGCTGAGCATGATGGCCAACTGATGGGCAGAGTGAATGGAATTTTATGTAAGAAGTGGGAAATAGTAAGAGCTGGAGGGAACGGGAACTCCACAAGCAGACCAACAGAACAAGATAATTTGAACACAGGGAACTTCCCAGAGACTCATACTCCAACCAAGGACTATTTGTGGAGATGACCTGGAACCCCTGCACAGGTGTAGCCCATGGCAGTTCAGTGTCCAAGTGGGTTACATAGTAATGGGAAGAGGGACTGCCTCTGACATAATCTGATTGGCCTGCTCTTTGATCACTTCCCCCTGGGGGGGGAGCAGCCTTACCAGGCCACAGTAGAGGACAATGCAGCCACTTTTGATGAGAACTGATAGACTAAGATCAGAAAGAAGGAGAGGAGGACCTCCCCTATCAGTGGACTTGGGGAGAGGCATGCATGCAGAAAGGGGAGGGAGGGTGGGATTGGCAGGGGAGGAGGGAGGGGCTTATGGGGGGATACAAAATGAATAAAGTGTAATTAATAAAAAATAAATAAAAGATTAAAAAAAAAAAAAAAAAAAAAAAAAAAAAAAAAGAATTCTAGAGAGGAAAAAACAGCCTGACACCTCCCAACACACACACACACACACACACCACTGGAAAAAGGGAGAGTCATTCCAAGCTTGAAATATCTGACATTTGGAAGCCTTATAAAGTTCCAAGAAACATCACATGCTGATGGAGACCAAATGAAGCAAGATACTTGTATCCTCCATATAATTAAAGAGTTTCAAGTTATGATAGCAAAACTTCATTTTTCTTCTTAGAGCATAACAATTGAGGGAAATGTTTTGTCATACCGTGAGGATTCTCTAACGATGGATGGGACTATAAATAGAAAAGAGCTTCAAAAGCATTTCACGTGGCTATAGACACATTCCAAATCTTATCTCACAAAGACCAAAATATATATGGCCAAGTGCATTCATGCAGGGTGTGGGGTGGTGTGGGTCCTTAGAAACTTCAGTGTAGCCGAGGCAACATAAAAATACTCAGGGTGAATTGTATAAATGCTGGGTATAGCACAGAGGAGCCGTGTGGTAGTGTAATTATGAGCTCTGTGCCAGGAAAACGTGAGCCACATGAGTAAAGAGAGAGAAGCTGAAGAGTATGTGTGAGGTGAGTGTCTTTGTGGTTGTTGTTGAGATAGGGTCTCACTATGTAGCTTTGGCTGGCCCAGAACTCACTATGTAGACCTGGCTTTGGCTGGCTTCAAACTCACTGAGCTCTGCCTGAGGCTGCCTCTTATTGGCTCTGGTCTCTCACAAGAACACCATAACTATCATGTGACTGCATAATTAGTATGTGTCAAACTACATTTGGGACAGAGAAATAGCTCAGTAGTTAAGAACACTGTCAGCTTTTCCAGAGGCCCTGGTTTTGATTCAATGCACCCACACAGAGGCTCACAACTGCCTATAACTTCACTTTCTAGGGATCTAGCATCCTCTTCTGGCCTCCACAGATACTGCATGTACAGATGTACATACATACATAACATACATACAAACCTACAGGCAAACACTCATATACATAAAATAAAAATAAATAAATCTTTAAAAATATATGTGTCCAAACATATTAGTGTATTACTTGTTCCATGTTGGACAAAAGTAATACAATTGTATTACTTGTTGTTCCAAGTTGGACATCCAGGTTGTGAAACTCATGATATCAGGTGTGCTCTGCCTTACATTAGAATCATCCAGAGAATGTCTGAAACCATGCTTATACCCAGGCCCTTCCTGAGGCAAACTAAAGCCTGGTAGAAATCCTGATGTCTGTACCCCATGTTTTTCAAAGATCCGTGTACGTCTAGTAGCTGCCAAGGTTTCACATTGCTGAAGTTCCATTCTAACTGTCTGTGAGTCCTGATAGTTAGATGGACTTCCTGGGACATTAGCCAATGATGTGGATTATTAACTCTTACTTTTCTGAAAGTAGTCCTGTAGGGTGGGATTTTAAAATAGCCTCCAGAGGTACAATACAAATCCCATTTTAGAACCTTGAGGTTGGGTCTTTCTGTATGCAGCCCACATCAAAATCAAACAAAACTTCAAAAATATCACTCAACTTTTCATTCTTTCCTAGAATTTCTTATGCATGACTTTATCAGGGCACAACCCTCTGGAGCCCAAGGATCAGAGCTCATAAATATTTGAATGACTCCACGGCAACCATAGTGGCATTTCACATCGAAAAGGCAGTTACCATCATTTCTTATTTTGTCCCCTCACGCCTGCATTTGATGTTGTCCAGCTTTAGCCTTGGGAGGTTTAGCTATACAGGAAATCAGCTTTTCACCCACAAAGCTTCAGGGCCAAATGCAAGGTCAAAAGTGTTATTGTATTCTTTTGTTTTCAATATCGTATGTTATATGTCCTCCATAAATCCCCACAGCCCAGATACATCTCTTTGTGCCTAAACTCTGTCTTATTCTAAACCATGTCTCCAATCTGGGCAGAGAAAATTTAAGAGCTTTTCATTGTACAGCTTTGGAAAAGCTCACAGTGGTATTTCAAGGTTTCTATCTGCCAGGTTCTACTTGTTCATGTATTAATCTACCCATCTGCCACAACACTCTAAAGGCTCACCAGCCATCACTGCTTCTTAAGTCATGTTGCCCTGATTTGTTTTCATGTCAGCTAAGCTGTCAGCTCACCTACTAGTCCAGGGTGGCCCACGCAGTCTTCTAGGACATTTCAGGTGACAATATGCATATGCTACATATCCCTCCCCACAGCATGCAATGGGGAGCTTTCCCATTGGCTCATCACTCCTTGCTTTGCTGTCCAATTTCTCTGGTTCTTGGTTGGGAGGCATTCACGAAGCTCCTGTAATCCACACCTAGTTTGTGAGCCAGCTTCACAGTATTCAGCTTTTTTATTACATTTTGATTTAATTGTTTCTAACTTCTCTACATCAGAAGACAGTTTTTATAACAGAAATATATGCCAAATTATCTTCAATAGAAAAAAAAATAATCCATCAACCTCCACACATTGCTTTCTTCCCATGGAGCTCTAACATTTGTGAATCAACACATGGTCTTGATTCTTTAGACAAAACATTCTCTTTTACTGCTTTAGCATTTTTTTTGTCACAGTTTGTAAGTTCTTGAGGTGTTTCTTAATTTATTTTCCCTTAATACCTTGTTTGTTTAGACACAGACTAATACCTGTTTAGACACAGACTATCTCAGGGCTTCCCTCGTTACTTAGGACAACTTTCCATCATTCTAGTGATGTTTTCATTTAGAGCAACCTGGGACTTCATGTCATCTTTGGTGATGTGGGGAAGCATTTTCAGAATTGAATTGCTGATAGATATCTTAATCTGTTCCATAACATTATAACTGAACACATGATATTGAATTGTTCCAAAAAAATTTCTTTGGCTCACAGTTTTGGAGGTTTGAAGTCTAAGTCAAATCAGATCAGGTGACTCTATCCATTTGCTGTCTTATGAGGCTTCATTCCAACATGGTGGGTAGGTGTAAGATGCAGTGATTTAATGATGATCAGAAAACTAGAGAGGCCAGGGAGGCTAGTCTTGCTGTTATTACCACAACTGGTCATTGCAGGGACTAACTTACACTATGAAACTGGTTTTAAATATCTTTTTTTCTTGAATCACTGCAGGAGCAACCATATCATAGCAATAAACACTTCAACTACATAGAAAACAGTATTAATGTTCTTTGTGATGGTTGGCTTTGGGGTTGGCAGAAATTGGAATCACGTCACCTGAGAGCCACACCTCAGGATATCTTTACTGCCTTAACTGATGTAGAAAGACCAACACCTAAAAGTAGGAGGGACCCTCTGCTGCTAGCCTAGATGGAAAAAGGTGTGGCAGAGGAAGAATATTTGGCTCTTACTCTCTGGGTCTTCCTTCCTGTCACTGTGTTGATTTATCTTCTTGCTTTTGGTGATGGTTTATTTTCTGAAATTAAAACCAGCATTTCTAGGTTTCCAGCATTGACTGGTGACCAGTGGCTATCTGAAAAAATTCTAGGTATTATTTTTTAAGTTGGGAACTGCTGAGGCATCCAGCTTATTGAGACAAGTAGCTTTAGACTTCATCAGCCTCTCAAGAGTGATACAGCCATTGTTACTATTTTAACATAAGGCAACTAAATTTAAATTTACATATATTCTACCTGTTCCTCTAGAGAACCTTGATTAATACATGGCTAGTAAGAGTAGACCTGGTAGCACAAAACTTCATAGAGTAATTGAAATTCTAAGCTTCTCTGTGATTTTCAGAGAGGTAAAAAATTCATGTTTCTAAAATATATTTGATCTCAGGATTATCTTCTCTGTATTGATTAATCATTTAAAAAGTGATGGAGGGACTCAGCAGAGGTGGCTAAGAGCATTGGCTGTTCTTGCAGAGGACCCAGATTCAACTTCTGGAACCAACATGGCGGGTCCCACTCACAGCTGTCTGTAACTCCAGTTCCAGGAGATCAGACACAGTCTTCTGTTCTTCTCAAACACCAGGCATGCAAGTGGTGCCCAGACATACGTCCGGGAAAACATTCATCCATATAAAAAAGGAGAAATTGTATAAGGAATTATTGAGAAACGTTGATAAAATTTTAGACAGAGCTCATGTCTTTTGACTTCCAATACTTACCTAAGGTTTCTAATATGATATTGTGAAGATGCTGCTTGGTTTGTGTTTGTCTTAGTTAGGGTTTCTACTGCTGTAAAGGGATTACCACCACCATGGCAACTGTTACAAAGGAAAGCATGTAAATGGGGCAGGCTTATAGTTCAAAAGTTTAGTCTGTTTTTGTGATGGTGAGAAGCATACTAGCATTCAAGCAGTCATGCTGCTGGAGAGGTAGCTGAGAGATCTGTATCTGGGTCCACAGGCCACAAGAAGAGAGTAAGAAACTGAGACCACAAAGCCCAACTCCAGTGGTACACTTTCTCTAACAAGGTCATACCTCCTAATAGTGGCAGAACCTATGAGCCTATGGGGGCCATTTTCAATCAAACCACCACATTCTGCTCTCTCACCTCCATATCATAAATGCAGAAATGCATCCAGTCCAACTTCAAAAGTCATATAGGCTATCAGTCTCAACCCCATTTAAAAGTCCAAAGTTTCTTCTCAGATTCATGGGAGACTTGTAATGGTAGTCCTCTGTAAAATCAAACTTGAAAACAGATCATTTACTTCCAACCTACAATGGCACAGGCTATACATTACCATTACAAAGGGGAGGGAATGGAACATAGGAAGAATATATTGGGCTGAAGCAAGACTGAAAAGCAGCTGTGCAAACTGCAAACTCTGCAGTAGCTTTCATTAGGCACACAGAGAGATTCTACAACCCCTTTCTTCTGTCTTTTATTCTAAGGCCAGAAGCACTTGGCTGAAGCTGCCAAGTTCTGTTGGTTGCTGGGCCTGGAACATGGTCCCCTCCCTTCAAGTACATTTTTACCAGTTTCCTGTTTTCAGTGGTTTCTATCACTGCCTAGTCTTGGCTGCCTTGGAACTTGCTCTTTAGACTAAGCTGGCCTTGAACTCTGAAATTCGCCTGCCTCTGCCTCCCCAGTGCAAAGATTAAAGGTGTACGCCACTATACCTGGCCCTAAGCTTTTCTTTAATTCTTTCTCACTAGTTGGAAGCTTAGCTATGTGGGATCTTGACCTGAGGTCACTACTTCTTTTATTCAATCTAGCATAAGGCTTTTCTTTAATCTCCTTATTTCCTTCAACACAGGGTTTAGCTCCATTAAACGTCTTGGTGCCCCTTTTCTACTCACACTGTACGTTTTGTATTTTTCCTTGCTTAGCTTGCTCTTTTTCTTCCTAGATCTGCAAAAGCACAGCTATTAATAACCACATGGCACAGTCCATGCCAGGCTGTTCTGAATTCTCCACAAATGCAATTAATCCAAAACTCTTTAGTTTAGCCTCAGGCAGGTTTTTTGGACAAGGGAAGAAAGCAGACCACATTCTTCACCAAAATGTCACAAGAACAGTCTCTAGGCCACATATTAGCACTGTTTTCCTCTAAAACCTCTTGAGGTAGGCCCCTGTAATTCAAATAACCCTCAGCACCACTGTCTTTCATGCTTCTACTAAGATGGCCCATTAAGCCCTGCTTCAAATGTCCAATAACCTTTCTAGTCCAAAGTCCCAAAGTGTTCGATATTCATCCTAACAAAAACATCAACTGATCACAGCAGAAGCTGGTCCCTCATACCAATTTCTGTCTTAGTTAGGGTTTTATGGCTGTGAAGAGACACCGTTGACTATGGCAACTCTTACAAAGGAAAACATTTAACTGGGCCATTTAACATTTAACAGTTCAGAGTTTAGTTCATTGTGGTGATGGTGAGAAGCATGGGCGCATGCAAGCAGACATGAGAGAGAGGTTGCTGAGAGTTCTACGTCTGAATCTGTAGGCAGCAACAAGAGAGTCAAACATTGGAAATGGCTTGACCATCTGAGACTTCAAAGCCCGTCCCCAGTGGTACACTTCCTCCAACAAGGCCACACCTCCTAATAGTGTCTGCCCATATGAACCTGTGGGGGCCATTTTCATTCAAACCACCACAGTGTTTATCATTACTAACTGTTTAAAATGTTCTTAACATTTTTAACCCAAATAATGCTAAGAAGTCTCAGTGAGTGGTAGACAGATGTATCCTTTCTCCTTCAAAGATGCCTATGTCCTATGCCATGGAATATATAAATATTTTAGCTTACATGATATTTGCTTACATGGGAAAGAAGAATGGTGGTGGATATGCTGTTGATCTTAACCTGGTGGGGTTGTCCAGGGAGCCTTCCCCAACCCCACCATGAAACCACAGGCTTCTGAAAGTGAGACAGGAAGATGGAAACAGAGAGTTAGAGGAAGACACAGAGTGTGGAAAAACATCAGTGAGATGCAACATTCCCTTTTTCTGCAGGTGAGCAATGTAGACAGAAGGAACAGAGCTGAGGAATCAGATGACCCCTAGAAGCTGGAAAAACCAAAGAAACAGGTCACTGCTCCCAACACCCTGAGCCTTCAGGAAGAACTGAATTAGTTCTGATGACTACTCAATTTTAGCCCAGAGAGATACTTCACAAATTTCTGATCTTGAGTCTTGAGATAATAATTAGTTAAAATAGCAAAAAGTTAAGAATACAGCAGTGAGTGCCCTGACAGCCATATGCATTCTACCATCAGGAAAGCAAGTGGATACTACAATTTTGATTTTCCTCTCTGCCCCCCCCCCCGTGTGTCTTTGTGAGTTGAGGCAGAACTTTTAAACTTTCAGAAAGATATGGCATGTCATTTATGAAGCAAAACAAGCAAAACAGAATACTTCTTCAAGGAAACTGACTGAATGCCAAGGTGTTTGTTGAGATTGGATGTAGAAAAGAGCAGAAAATAGAATGATTTCTGTGTCTTGATGAATGTGCACAGTATATACCCTTGAGGATCTTTTGTGGGAGGTCTCATCTGACAGTCAAGCCATAGGAGCTCCTAGAGGCCATTGACTGTGGGATTTCTAGTGGACAGAATACCAAGGACATTTCAATAGGACACAGAAGGGAAGTAGGTCAGGTTCTTCATGTGGCTTCAGCAAAGGGTTGATACTGTTGTGTATATTTACCTCTGTAGTGGTTTCAATAAGTATGTCCCCCATAGACTCATGTGTTTGAATGCTTGGCCATAGGGAGTGGTATTATTAGGTGGTGTGGCCTTATTAGAGGAGCTGTGGCCTTGTTGAAGGAAGTGTGTCACTGTGTAGGTGGGCTTTGAGGTCTCCTATGCTCAGGTTCTGCTCAGTGCAGAAGGTAGTCTCCTCCTGGCTGCCTATGAATCAATATGCAGAACTTTCAGCTCCTCCAGCACCATGTCTGCCCAAACACTGCCATGCTTCCTGCCATGATGATAATGGACTGAACCTCTGAAACTGTAAGCCAGTTGCAGTTAAATGTTTTCTTTATAAGAGTTGCCTTGGTCATGCTGCCTTTTTACAACAATGAAACCCTAAGACAAGCTTCATGCTTTTTTCTTCACCTTCAGTCTCAGCTTCACCTCCAGAAAATATCTCTTTTCACTAAGTTCGGCAATCACAATACCAGGTAGGAGCCTTAGGTAAAATCTGTGTATTTATATAAAGCCTGCTTACAGCACCTTCGTATCCACATTGGATGATTGGCAGCCCCCATTATCGGGAACAGACAAAACTGGTGTTTTTTGAAAAGTACTGAACTTCATTCCATTGACATAAAGCCAGGAAGAGAAGTCCTGCGAGATAAAATGCTTTGGAAGCGACAGGTCTGTGAGTGTTTCCTCCCTTGGAGGCTGCAGCATGGCTCTAATGATGGGGAGAGCAGCTGCTGAGCTGCTTAATGGCCACACCGGCTGGGCATGCAACCTCTAATGAATAGTTAGGCAGGCAAGGTGATTCATTGGGATCTTGCTTCGTTAGAATGTCAACCAAGACTCAGCTGCTACAAATCCCCTGTGGAAATTGACATAGTGAAATTATAAATAAATACAATAGCAAAAGCTTATTGTTAATAAACCAGTGTTTCCATCTCTGTATGTATTTGGTTTTCTGCTCTTCAGTACAGCTGTCACTTAGTACCGTATTCAGGGACTCAGATGCCCCTCAACATAGAATGAGCTCACATCCCAGCAAACCCATCACAAGTTAAAAATATTACAATGCAAAAAATGGACGTGATCTTCCCAGCCTGCTGAGCATCACGACCTAGCCTAGCTTGCCTTAAATGTGCTCTGAACCTACAGCTGAGCAAATTTATCTCACTCAAAGTCATTTGATCACACAATATCAAATATCTCCTGCAATTTAAGAAGAGTGTACTGAAAGCAAAAACTTAGTTTGCCTGAGGACCTGGGTCCAATCTCAATACACAGAGAGAAGGGAGGAGAGAAAAATAAATGGGAAGTGGAAAGAAAAAAAGGGAGGGAGGGAGGAAGGAAGAAAATTAATTTTAGTAGATGGTACATAGACATAATGGACAACCAAGAGAAATACATAAAGAAAACTGGGCAAAACGAGCTACAGCAGGCACCTTCACAATTCAGAATAACTGTGAAGAGGCTTACTGGCTAAGCCTAGGTACAGTCTTATACTGGTGATAAAATGGGGTTGTTTCCATTTCTCACTGGGAAATGAGTGGATTCTTTCATCTATTGTAAAGAGAAATTGTATAGAGAATCTATACCCTTCATATATATACACAGTAGGTGATTACTCCAAATCAGGAAGAGGTAACATGCATCCAATATCCATTGTCATTCCATGTTTAGGGGATGAAATGATTTTCCCCTGATGTGGTGTTGAACCCTAAGTCCTGGTTCTTAGGTGATAAACATAAGAACAGAAGCAGCTTGGTCCAATAATCATGAGACATTGAAGCACCCACCAAGACTCTATGCAACCTAAGGACCATATATTTGTATAACCAAAGTAGCACGGATGTGACTTCCAAAAGCTTTGGATGGGACATGACGCCAACTCTAGTCATAAGCATTGACAAATGGCTAAGAAAGTAATAAAATATTAGACATAGTATCCTGTTCCAGAGTCATATGGAGCAGTGACAACCAGGGATCTTTTCTACATAAGCATTTGAGTCTCATGTAAATACTACCCTGAGAACCCAGAAGGCAGAGAGAAACTAGAATGACTAAGACATACCTGTCCCCTATAGGACCCTAAAACAAAAAGACAATCTAGCTAAGGAAAGAGAACAATTTGACTGCCTGAATTTATAAACAGAATATTAAGTCATTATATGAATTATAAAATGAAAAATGTAAGCAATAAATCATTGCATTTATATTAGTTATGAATTCCTAAGGGTTAGAATGGTAAATTCCAAGTAGAAAAAGTTAATTAATGGAAGGAAAGTCACAGCTTTGCCCACCTGTTGCCTAGGGAAGGACAGGATCACAGTTCCTGTCCTATAATGGCTAGTGAGTTCCTGGACAAGGACAGAAGGAAGAGAGAATGTTTTCACTCTGTGGTGGGAGCCAGTGTCCAAAGAAGACTGAAATAGATGCTGTGTTAAAACAGGAATGATGCAGGCAGAGTACTTCATCAAACCAGGGCTGCAAATTAACCTTTCCAAAATGAGGAGCTTTTCCCTTGATGACTAAAAATCCCTGTGACCCAGAAGAGGAGAGTGCTGGAGCCATGGTCTACACCCACATAAGATGGTGACCTTTGAATTCTAATTGCTTACAGCTATCTTAATATGACAGTTGGAATTTCTTAACCTTACAGGTAAAATAACACATTTGTAGAGAAAACACTGTTGAGGTTAATGAGATTTCCCCTCCAAAAAAGCTATATTCCCTCTGGTAGGGTTAAATTATAAAAGCAGATCCTAAGGCTTTCTGTCTTCCATTCTACTGTGAGTCTCCTCATGGCGAATGTTGAGGACTGTAAAAATGGCATCTTCCTACAAGCACATTTATTGCCCATTGCCTTGTTTGAGACCACAGCTATGGGAAAGGGAAGTTTAAGAGTTTGCTGTCATTTGAGGCTTGACGTCCTAAAGGGAGGAGTCAGAATTCCTGGGGTCCAGTACTGAGCACCCTATTTAGCACCCATGTGCTTTCATCTTGTCTGTGCCTCAGTTCCTGCTTTTTAAAAACTCAGTGATAATATGTTAAGGACTGAATATGGAATGTACCCCAGCCCAGGTTTCTGTTTCTTTCCAATGCTTGGTTGCATATGGTATTGTTATTTTGATTGTGGAAAGTTTAGGAGGTGGATCCCAGTTAGAGGAAATAGGTTGCTGGGTAGGGTGGGCCTTGGGAGCATATTAATTCTTGGCTATTTCCTGTTCTACACTATTGACTGGTAGGCTAGGAAGTAACCAGATCTCCTCTATTATGCACTACTGCCCTTGTGATAGTCTATCCAAGCTTCTGAGACTAAATCAACCCTCAGAAACTGAGTCCAAATAATTAACTCCTTCTTCTGGTGGTCAATCTAGCCTGTCAGCTTGACTACACCTGGAATCAAAGTAGTCCAAAGCTTCTGGGTACTCATGAGGGATTTTCTTAATTATCTGATTACTTGAAGTGGAAAGCTACACCCTAAGTTTGAGCCATACCTTCTGGTGGCAGCCCAGATAAAAGGATAGAAAAAGAAAGCTTTCGCTTTTGTGCCTGTTTATTCTCACTCCCCTTGGTAAGTTCATTTATCCTGTTGTTACGGAAGTCCTTCACTGGTGTGAGAACTGACTTCTTCAAGAGTCTGAAATAGACTGAAGAACAGCTGCTCTCCAGGATCCTCGGGGACTCCAGTGCTAGGTTGCGATTGCTGAAATTTTCACCTTTGTGGACTGGACAACTATAGCATTCTTGGCCCTCCAGTCATGGGACAGCCACTGTCGTACTACCTGGAGCACAGTCTGTAAGCCACTCTCATGATGTTTCTATGTATGTGCGTGTGTGGGTGTGTATCTGCATGTGTGTAAACATGCATGGGTGTGTACAGAGAACCGTGCTGAATACTCTCCCTTAGCTTGTTTTAAAGTGATGAAGAGTAGCTAATCTAGCATAGTCCAAATCCTCTCCCTCAGTTGCTATGGGAAACAAGCTACATAATTTGTGTTTAAAAGCCTTTAGTGTTAACTACCTAGAAGGACCTTTACATGACTTCATCTACGATTCATGGTTCAGAAACAGAAACACTGATGCAATAAACTCCCAGATATGCATTTTAACCGGTCTGGATCCATCTATAGGATGGGATAGTAATCCTTGCCTCTTGGAGCTGTTGGTGAAGGTTAATGATTGACTGAGTACAGTTCACCAAATCGATGCATACATACCTATGAATAACAAGTTATATAGCACATATATAGGCTTGATCTCAGGCAATTCTTGTTGTTCTCCTCGAGGGTCTTTTATCATGCAAAACTATATGCTTAGGGATTGCCTCAGGAGGAAGGACAAAATTCGCAGACAAAAACTGAAATAGACAAGACAAATTCAATGGAAAGAATGGCCCTGCGGGGTAAGAGGGTGATGTAATTCTCTCACCATTACGGATGCCTGGCATGTATTTTAGGAGAATGATTTACAAAGGCAACATGTATTCTATTTTGAAACTTTTGGTTTGGGGAACAAGTTGGATTTTTTTTTTTTAAATTCATCTGTTCCCTCATTAAATTCATCTATTCACCCATCCATTCATTCATTATTCATTACAAAATTTAGTGCAAGCTTTGTCTTCTGGGTGAGGAATATTCTCTTTGCATCTACTGGGAGGTTGTAAGTGTAAAGGCAACTTAGGCTGACAACTAGTACAAGTACGTTAATTTATAAATTAAGAACTTTGAAAAAAATCATCAGATGGCTGAGTATCTGGGGTGGGTGGTAGTGGAGGATCCAAAAGAACTGCATTCCATAAGATGACAAACTCTCCCTGCTGAGAAGGGATTGATAATTGGATCCTTGGCAGAGCCATGGGTGGGGGAGGTGAAAAGGATGTAGGGATGCCAGAAAGCTCCTGAATGAAGTCTCAATGGCTGTCCATGAACTACTAAGAGATTATATTTCCATGAAGCCTACCATTGTTCTTACCCATGCACAAACTTTTTATTATGGGCTTTCATGGACTGAGTGGACACATTATGTGAGGGGAGGGGAGGAAAAGTGAAAGAAGCCTCTCTGATCATGCCAGGCTCACACTTCACACACCACTGGTCTTCCGAGGCAACAGAGATGTGATGGATATTCTCAGTTGTCAACTTGGCTACATCTGGATTTGACTAAAACCCAAAAAAACTGTGATGCTTTTTCTTTCTTAATTAAATCATTTGAGGTGGGAAAATCCACCTTCAATGTGGGCAACACTTTTTGGTGGCAGTGTATATGGAGGATATGGACAAGGGAAGTTTTCACTGTTTGCTTGTTCTTGCTAGCAAGTCCACTCTTTCATTGGCAATAGAGCCTACTGCTTCAGGATTCTGGTGTACACTGAAGACTAGCTGAGACATCTAACTTGGTTGGTATATAAGTATTTATGAATATTTAAGAATTTATAATTCTTTTTATAAATTCTGTTCCTTTAGAACAGGGTAGTGGGGTAGGATGGTCTTGTAAGAATCAGAACAGTAAAAGAAAAGTTAGAAACAACCCAGAAGCTGACTGTCAGGCAGCAAAGCAGTGAATAATCTCTACAGTGCTTATGGTACTGGGTCTCAAGCCTTTGCAAAGGGAAAGTCCTGATCTCCCTTTAAAATATTTGAAGATGTAGAAAACTGTTTTCAACTAAAGCTACAGCAGATCCAAGACACAAATAAACTGAAGATTAAACTGGCTTAGCATGTCTTATCCTATCAGGATGTTTCCCAGTGTTTCCTGGAACAAATGACATTCAAGACTGCACTACACAAAGCCAAGGATGCAGTAAAAATGATAGGACAAGAAAATGTGAGCCGTGGTCAGGAGAGGAAACGATCAAGCAGAGTGTATTGAGAGATTGCCAACATAATGTAGCTGTCAGACAGGGGCTTTACTGATACTAAAAATGCTAAAAGTAGAGGAAAAAAGTGATTATTTAACTGAGGAAAGTTTTGAAACAGAACATTCAAAGAGCTAAATGAAAGTGAAAGAAACACATGGTACATGTAGAACTTATTCAATAATTTTAACAGGAAATGGTCTAGACAAAGGTACATTTTCACTACTCAAAGATTTATAAATGGAAATAATACAAATTGAAATGCTGATATTTTAAATATATAATATAGAACATAGCATAAAAGACATGCAACAATATCATCTATAACAGATGTAATCTGAATCATAAAAGGAGTCATGAGAGATGAGGAAAAATTATTTTTAAAAAAAATAACTGTCAAAAATTTATTATTTTATTAAAATAACAAAAAACCATAAGCTCATTAATCCAATAGTTTCAGTTAACTCCTGCAATGTAATTAAAGCAGAAAATCAAATCTTGGTGTATCATGTATGAAAAATAATAATTTTTTGCTGAAAATCAAAATTAAAGTATCTTAACGTGCTAGACAAAGAAGGCATATGGGAGGTATGGAGCTTGCTGTACAAATACGCAAATCTGAGTTCAAATTTCAGCATCTTTGTAAAAGATGAGCACAGGGACCTGCCCTTGTGGGCGGGCTTGATGGCCAACTGAAACAGCCAGCTCCAGGCTTAGCGAGTAATCCTGTCCTCCCCCTCCCCCCAAAAAACAAGATAGAGTGTGGTAGAGGAAGACCCTGGCTTCTCCATGTGTGTATGCACACACGCCTAATACACATACCCACACACAAGAGAATAAGTAATTAAATAATAAAATGTCTTCATAGGATCAAAAACAGGAGTTAAAGATAATGTCCTATCCATTATGGAGGCTTGGAGATTTATGTAACTATTCAGAGTGTGCTAAAAGAAAGGCGGGAAAAGCACACTGTATAGAGGTAAGAAAAGCAAAAATACTAATAGGATTCCATCAAATAGCACAGTTTCTGCACAGCAAGGAAAACAATCTGTAAGTGACAAACAATAGAATGCAGTAAAAGATTTTCAAATGTTATCTGACAAGAAGTCTATATATAAAATTTGTGAAACTCGCACAACCCAAGAGCGAAGGACAAAGCAACCCAATTTTAAAACGAACAAAGCATTTGAATAGATGGTTTCCCAAAGAAATACAAATGGCCAATTGGCATTGAATATCAGCGTCCACAGAAGAGTTCAACAGTGCTAGTCACTGAATAAGTTAAAAGCCTCATTGAGGCAGAAGAACACATGTTAGCAAAGACAAAGAACTCTATATGCTGTTGCTGAGAATACGAAGTGCTACAATCACTGTTAAAAGTTATGGAGGCTCTAAAGCCGGAGCCACTCCTGACTCAGCAATCCATCTCTGGGTGTATATACAAGACCAGAATCAGTGTGCTGAAGGATTATCAGAGCCCTCATATTAATTTTAGCATCCATTCTTCACAATAGCCTAGATATGGAATCAACCTGGGTCCATCAACAGTTGAATGAAATGTTCTTCAGTCTTTAAAAAAAAAAAAAGTGGAATATGACCAATTTTGAGAACATGGATGAAGCTAGAGGATATTGTCCCAAGTGAAAAGACTGACACAAAAACAAAAATATTGAATAACCTCCTTTACACTTCATGTCTCAGAAGTCAAACTCACAGAGGCAGAGTGGAGTGGCAGTTGTCAGGGATTAAGAGATGAGTGGCAAGGAAAATTTCTGCTTCATGAGTGCTGATACTCAGCACAGTGACCAGTGTTAAACATAGTGAACTTTGGGGTTGGAGAGATGGCTCAATGGTTAAGAGCATGGGCTGCTCTTCCAGAGGTCCTAAGTTTAATTCTCAGCAGCCATCTGTTGGCTCAGAACCATCTGTAATGGGATCTGACTCACTTTTCTGGTGTGTGTGGAGACAGGTCACTCTTGTGTGTGTGTATACATACATACATGTACACATATAAATAAATACATTTTAAAAATACTGAACTTTATATTTGAAAATTACTGAGGGAGGATCACAAATGTTCTCATCTCTCAAAGGTGCCTATGATGTTGTAGAGGTTCGTTTGATTATATTTGTCTTGTACTCTTCCTTATATCAAGACATCTCATTTTAAACTATAAATATGTATATTTCTATTCTTCAATAAAAATGGAAGAAAGTGAAATGACCAATTTTCCAAAGAAATTGTACTGAGAAGATGAGGCAAAATAAACACATTTATTCAGATAATAGTGAGGAAAAACACATGGAAATCAAAACCAAAGTAAATAAAACATTTAAAATGTTTTACATGGCGTGGAAATGATTCCAAGAGAAAGGTTAATTTTATAGGAAGAAACCCAGAACAGCAAAAAAAGGCAAAGGACAGGAATAAGATATAAAATATTCATAAGAAGCATTTAAAATTTGTAAACTTCATTCTCATGCATGCACACGTAATCACAGATACATAGTTTAAGAAAGTATTAACACTTTAAAGCAAGTTTCAATGTGTGTCTTGAAATGTTTCTGTGGAAGTAAGTTACTTTAAAAAAAATACATGGACAGGAAAGAAAGTGAAACAAACTGTCAGATTCCACACTGGTCATGAAACATCACATTCTTAGAAGACGTACTATAAAGGGACAAAGCTGAATGCTGTCCTCTCTCATGCCACCAGTTCACGAATCAAAACAGTAGTATAAAATAGAGAAATTCCATAAAATGTATAAAATTATATACATTGAATAGTTGGTGGAAAAGAAGGTGCAATGGGGAGAATTAATGATCAAAACAGATAAAGCCATTTGGGAAGAGAAAACCTAGATTAAGAAAATACATTCAGCAGATTGGCCTGTAGGCCAAGCCTGTGGGGCATTTTCTTGATTAATGATTATATGTGGGAGAACTCATCCTACTGTGAGGGTGTCACCCGTGGACAGGTGGTCCTATGCTGGTTAAGAAAACAGCTTTAGAAAGCCATGAAGAGCAAGCCAGGGAGCAACAATTCCCCATGGTCTTAGCTTGAGCTCCTGCCCTGCCTTCCTTCAGTGATGGAGTATGACCTGGGTCATGGCGTTTATCACAGCGACAGAAAGCAAACTAGGATGTAAAGTAATGGAAATAGAATATACCACAGCAATAGAGAACAAACTAGAAATAAAGCAATAGAAATAAAATATATCAGTTCCGCCAATAACCATATTAAATATGAATGGATCGATATATGTAGCATCAATCAGTTATAAACTTGACTAACGATGAAGAGAGCTAATTTTTCCTGAATGTTTTTCACAGGGCAGACACTTTGCTAATCCAGTTAGATTCTTTAACTTATTTTATCTTGAAAAGTACCTATGGTCTAAGTATAATTTTTATCTCCATTTGTTACAGAAGATAATTCAGACAAAGTATCCCCTCTTCTCCATTGCCATGCAGCTGCAATGGCAAGATCAGGACTCGGTTTGGATCCCTCCGGTTATCCAGTATTGTTATGAATATGATGTTGATGAGAGAGATTATGGTTAGGATGATAGTGGTAGTGATGCTGTTGGTAGTGGGGATGGTATGATGGCAGTAGAGGTGGAGATGATGAGATGGCTCAGCAGCTGTGGGCCCTTACTGCATGATCCTGAGAACTTGAGGTCAATCTCTGGCACCCAGATGAAAGTGGAAAGAGAGAACTAACTGTACAAAGTTGTCATTTGACCTCTGCTTATTGTGCCATGGTATACACGTACAAACATGCACACACACAAATAGTAATTGATGATGATAAACAAATAAACAAACAAACAAAAACCACAAGAGGCTCTATTAAGTTATTTGCGTAACGGTGCAGATCAGAGTTAGTGTACTATGTGAAGTCAGTCGTGATAGAAATCATCTGGGAACACGTGTCTCAAAATAGTCCCTTCTGTCAAGAAACACAGGGCTATGTTCAACACACCTGAATCACAAAGAATGATAATGCAACGAACCAGTCACTGCTCCAAAATAGGAAAGAGAAATGTCATCCTGTTTTCACATATGCACATTTTGTACAGCATATCGTAAAAGAAGAAATTATCCTGGTAATTCTCACAGGGAGCTTTGCCTCAGTCTGGCTGAATATAATGTGCTTTTTGGTACCTTGCAGACAAGTTGCGGGCAGTTTTATGGGCACCAGCAGTTGATAACATCCATTGTCACATTTCTCAAAGTAACTCCGTGGAAACCTGGGAAGTGCCAGGACATCCTCCTTAGGACTAACTGGTGAATATGCCAGTCACACATTTTCACTGTTTTATCCTGGTGTCTGGTGCCTGGCCACGTCATCACCTCTTTATAGTTACTTGAATAAAACCATTTGGTAGAGGAAATTGTGTTCTTTCCCCAGAATCTAGTGTTCCCTCTTCTAGTTTGTTTCTCTGTTGCTGTGATAACGGGCTGACCAACGTAAAAATTCCAGGCAGGAACTTGAAGCCAGCTGAAACTAAGGACAAATGCTACTCAGTGGCTTACTCAGATAACTTTTTTACATAGCTCAGGCCTGCCTTCTTGAGCTACCATCTACTGTGGCTGGATGGCACCACAGTAGGCTTAGCCTTCCTATGCTAATTAACACAGTGAAGAAAGTGCCTCCAAAGGTATGCTCACAGGCCAGTCTGATAGTGGTAATTCTTGAGGATCCCTCTTCTCACATGACTCTCATTTGTGTCAAATTGACTGTCAAGAGCAGCTAGTGTATTTCCTGCGGAAGAAGCCGTCAGAAAGCATGTGATGTATTCTTGCTTTAGATAGCTGGGTATTCAGGGTGGTTAGGAAGACAGAGGAGCCAACGGTGCAGCTGTCTGCCAGGAAAAGGACACAGTTCCTGGGAAAGCCATGGGAAATAGCCATCTGCTTTCCCCCTCCCCCCATATGGTTCGAATACATTCTTTTCAGAGCATGCAGCTTCACAGAGCCCAGATATGGAAGCAGCACTTGCTGAACCAGTGGATGAATTCAATTTTAGAAACCGAAAGAAGATAAATAGCAGGAATTTAATTTTCCTTACTTTCTTCTGCACTTACACCTTCAGCTCAAACTTAAAGCTCTTGGTACTTGAAACAGACCCAGGAGTTTGCAGAGCAGTTCCCCTAATCACTCTATTTGTCAACAGAGATAAAACTTGGAACAGTGTAAATGTTCACTGCCTCACATTGGGAGTCTGCTGAAATCCTCTGAAATGTCCCCATTCTTAAGGAGTGCTACTTCCTTTCAGCACTGTTATTTTAAGATCATTTTCCCACCCCCATCTCACCTCACAAATAGCTTGAGAAAGTCACAAGGAGAGGCTGTTGGGGGTGGGGGGGAGAACCGTTCCAAATGGCAATAGTATTTGAGATTTCCCATGTTCATATGTTTAGAGCAAAATTTTAAAAAGTGTAACTTTGAAAATGCACATGAAAGACTGAACTGATGGTATTTCTAAAATGAACAGGGACATCAGGAATGAAAGCATTTATCAACTATCCTTTGCCATGAATCAACCAACCTGAAGGTTTGAGCCACTCCTTCCATGCCAAAGCGCACAGGTCAGTACTTTGTGCTGAGCTCAGCTGGGCAGCTCTGGTCCAAACCTGGCTTGATTACTCTTGCTGAGTGCGATGGTAGGATTAATGGTTCTTACGGTGCTGGCTGGGGTCTAATGTCTTTTGAGTGATGAGACAGGTAGAACAGTGAGGTCTGCTCTCAGTGTGGTCTCTCATCTCAAAGTTGTCTAGAGAGCACTCACAGAGTCTGAAAAACAGTAGGCAAGGCTCCTTACGTCAGATCACTGTGGCCCATATCAGAGTCAGCTTGCAATACCCACAGGTGCAATCCAGGGACCGTGAACATACCAGTGTCTATTTCCCCAACATCGGATGTTTTAAACTGTGATCTAGGGCATATAGGAATTCAGAAGGCCCAGGTTTGTCACTGAAAAGATGGCATGCCTGGCGTTCGTGTGCCTGGCTCTTCACTTCCACCAGTTTCCTCCTTTTCTACCTCTCCACGCTTGGCCAAGTCTTCTCAGTGTTGTTGTCACTGCTTGCTTTGAGACTCTCTCTTTTCAGGCACCCCTTGATGGTCCTGGTATAGATGACAAATGAGATCGACTACTCTAGTGAAGTGACTGTCCACACACAACACAGTACAGCAGCCTCCAAGGTACGGTGCAAACATAGGAACACGCTGAGGACTTAAATGGAGGTCACAGAAGCAGAAACAAAATGCAGTTTTGTTTACATATTTCTGCGCTATAGACAGCTTCGCTTAATTACCAAATGGGTACCCAAGGGGTGGAGCCTGGATCCTCTGAACAGACAAAAATTTATAAGGGAAAATGTTATGCACAATTAAATAAAGTCACTGTGCTCTGGCTTTCTGGCTTAGTTCATTCAAACTATACAAAAGCAATCAAAGAACCACACAGCAAAGCCAAAGCATCGGTTGCCATTATAAATCCGATAAATATCTTTGCTCAGGGAGAGCTTTCTTCCCAGGCAGGCACTGAGCTTCTGATTACCTATAGATATATTTGCTGGAGGAAAATGAGACTACATCAATCCTTATTTCTATCTTGCTAATTAAAAAAAATCAATTTATCTAATCAATGAATCATGCTGATATAGTTCCGATAAATAAACTTATGTAATCTTTGAGGGCTGATGTATACATAAAGTATGCTGGTATAAACAGAGCACACAGGTCTAATGCCAAAGCAATAATAAGAAAATACTATTTTTGACACTGAGTCCATGTTAGGGCTATCCCAGGTACTTTGTATATATTATTTAGCTTAGTACTTAAAGCTAATAATGAGTTTTTTGTTTCTGTTTTAAATTTCAGGAGTTGGAATGCCAATTAGGTCTCCAATTTTATCTCCAAACATGCAAAGTTACAAAGATAAAAATATTTCGTCCTGGAATAAAACTCAGGCTTCCCAACTTTAACCCTTTCTGTGTGATGGGCTTTCCCTTACGATGAAGAAGGCAAGGCAGACAAGTCATCCTCCTCCTTTCAGTGCAAGTGAATTACGACGAGCCCTGCACAAATGCTGGGCTCTTAAAAAAGCCAGTCCTTAGGTTGCACATAGTCTAGAGAGGAAGGCAGACAGGTACCCAGAGACATATTATCAGTGCTAGACATGTTATCAGTGTAGCACCCCGTCTGCCAGGGATGGCTACACATACTGAAGACAGAAACGTTAAATCAAAAAGAAATGCCAGAAGACAAAGGGCAGGCTTCTCTGTCTGACTTTCATCTTGGATACTTCCTCTAACTCACTGATTCTCAACCTTTCTAACACTGCAACCCTTTAATACAGTTCCTCATGTTGTGATGATCTCAAACAATAAAATTATTTTGTTGCTATTTACTGTAATTTTTCTATGATTATGAATTGTAATCTAAATATCTGATATGTGACCCCCAAAGGGGTTGTGACCCACAGATTGAGAAGCGCTGCTCTAACTCTCTGGTACAAACATAATCTTCCTTGTGGGGAAAGCCCTGAAATCATCAAGTGCGTCACAAATATAAGACCAGCCTCACAGATCTTGCTGGCATTGAAATCTGGAGAAAGAGAGACCAAAATCAGCTAGAGAAACCAAAATCAGCTGCTGTGACTATTTTAAGCTATTTTCTAGCTCTAAATGGATTTTGTTTTGAAATAATTTTAATGATTTTTACCTCATTTGATCTTTGACCATCTAAGTTATCGTGTATGATCAGATGAGAAAACAAACAGGATAAAATTCTTAAGATAGCTGTCTTGGCTTATTAGGGCTTGTCTTAGTTAGGGTTTTATTGCTGCAATGAAAAAAACAATTTGGGGAGGAAGGGGCTTATTTGGCTCACACGACCAGATCATAGTCTATCATTGGAGGAAGTCAGGACAGAACTCAAGCACAGCTGAAGTTTGGAGGCAAGAGTTGATTCAGTGGCCATGAAGGGGTGCTGCTTACTGGCCTGATTCACCTGGTTTGCTCAGCCTGCTTTCTTTCTTTCTTTAGCTAATTTATTTATTTACAATGCACCTCAGCTGTAGTTTCCCCTTCTTTCTACCCTCCCTGCTTGTCAGTACTCCTCACCCTCATCTATCCTTCCTCCCTTTCTCTTCAAAAAAGGGGGAAGCCTCTCGTTCATATCAACTAGCTTTGGCATACCAAGTTGCAGTAAGACTAGGAGCATCTTCTTCTTTTGCTGCTAGAAGGCAGTGCAGTAAGGTCCCAAAGGCAGGCCACGGAGTCAGAAATAGCCCCTGCTCCCACTGTTAGAAGTTCCACATGTAGACAAAGCTACACAACTGTTCCATATGTACAGAGGGCCTAGGTCAGTTCCATGTGTGCTATCTGGTTAATGATTCAGTCCCTGTGAGCCCCTATGGACCCAGGCTAGTTGATTCTGTAGCTTTTCATGTGGTACCCCTGAACCTTTTGGCTCCAACTCCCCCCCCCCCGCATTCTGCATTCTTAAAGAATTTAGGACTATCAGCTCAGGGACAGCACTACCCACAATGGGCTGGGCCTTCCCTCATTAATCACCAATTGAGAAAAAGCCTCAAAGCTGGATTTTATGGAGGCATTTCCTCAACTGAGGCTACTTCCTTTCTTACAACTCTAGCTTGTGTCAAGTTGACACACAAAACCAGCCAATAGAAGGCACATGCATTAAAACACCACATTGAAAGTCTTCAAAGGCATAAGGATATTTTATTCCCTCTATTCTGTAGGCAAGAGTTTGAAGATCAAGGTGCTGACAAAGCAGGTTTCTACTGAGTACCTCCATCCTCTTCTTGAGAGAGCACCTTCTAGCATGCCTCTTCATCCTTTCTGAATATTTTGGCGACTCTTTCAATGATTCCTAATCTTATTATTAAAAACACCATTCATATTTTATTAGGGCCTACCATAACATCTCTGTATCAAAGCAACTACCTTGTTAAAGTCCTATCTCTAAACATCCGCAATTTAAAAATTATCCAATTTTATTTTATATATATATTGGTACTCTGCCTGCATATATGTATATGTACCATGTTTGTGTTTGATGCCTACAGATGCCAGAAAAGGGCATTGGATATCCCAAAACTGAAGTTACAAATGGTTGTAAGTGGCCATGTGGGTGCTGGAAATGGTACCTAGGTTCCTTGAATGAGTAGACAGTGTGCTTAACTGCTGGGTTATGTCTCTAGCCCCCAAGGCATTTCAGACTTAGATATGAGAACATTAGGGTTCACAGTACAGTCTATAGTAATAACTCAGATAACATGTATTAGAGCCATTTCAGATTCTATTTGAATTTATTTGTCTTAATCTGTGTGTAAAAAGAGGCCTTTCCATGGCAAAATTGAAATGATACTTTTGATTAGGCTACCTGATTTCAGCTGGTAACCCAACTTCCCCAGTGAGAATCTTCACCAGTATTTCCATTTTCTCATACATCTTTCTTCCTTATTTTATAGAACAATTCATATTTTGTTTCTTGCCCTAAACAAGTGGGTTCTCAACTGTGCCTTCACATTCATTTTTGAATGTGCAATTTGAGGGAGGAACAGTTATAGATACTAATGAGGACCAGACGAGAAATATCTTTTTTTTTCCGGAAACCTGTATTCTAATTTACATATATGCAATATACAAGTCAATAACCATCTAAAATAGACGTGTGTGTGTGTGTGTGTGTGTGTGTGTGTGTGTGTGTGTGTGTGTGTTGACAGGGTTCAAACTCAAGTCCTAGCAATGCTACTCAATTGCTTTACCATTGAATTATACCCCTACTCAATTCCTCAAACCAGATGACTTCTAAGTAGTGTCAATTCTTAAGGAGAAAAGAAAACAGAAGAAAGACTTGAAGAATCTAACACAAGATGTGAGTATCTGATTTCACATAATTCTTTTCTGTTTAAGGATATAAATGATGTGTCAGTTGCAAAACAAGAGTAAGAAAGACACAGGGAAAGATAGGTTGGCATCAAACCCTTATATTTAGGTTAGCCCCAGTGAGCAGCCTGATGGGTGTTATTCATTAATAAAAAAGTTTCTCTCCAATGCTACTTACAGATGTCTTCAAATATTAATTAAGTTGAGCCTGCTTGGGATCTGATAACTTGAGTAAATGAATCAAAATGAAAACAGAGGGATCATGGCGAAGAACTCCACACAGTCTTCGCATCAATTAACTAGATTATTTTACCCAGTTGCAAGAATCTAGATCAAATAACTTCTTATACCTTTTATAAAGGGTCTTATTTTTGTTAGTTTTAGTGAGCTCGCACCATTAAAATTTTACTAATTAGCTGAAGGTTTTAAGATAGCAATATTTTAAGACAGTAATCCTCCTGACAAAGGTTAGATGCCTCCAAAGTACCCAGTGGGCACCATCAGGATTCCTCTCTAGTACAAGATGCAAGTGCTTGATTACACACACACACACACACACACACACACACACACACACACACACACAAAACAAACAAACAAAAACAACAAAAGAACCAAACAAAAAAAAATAAGCAAAGCAAAACTAACAAATAAAAACCCTTTTCTGGTGATTGAACCAGCCAATTTGATTCATTCATCTCACAATTGAAATATCTTTGGTACTTGGTGTGACCTTCATTTCAGGCTGGCTATAATTTTGTTAGGAAAGTCAACGTGAATGCACAGGGATTATTGAGGGGAATAAATCATAACAACCTTTCTATCCTCATAAGCACAAGAGAAGAGATACAATGCAGCAGACAGCAAGTCCTTTCTGCACTGTAAGTAGAGCTGGAAAAGCAAAGGCACAGTTTCCACATTCCAAATGAATCAGATTCCTTATCCTTATCCATGAATCCTACAGAAACCTTTCACCCTGAGTGTCACCCATAAGCAGAACTGCAGGCTTATTAACCATGGAAAGCCTTGGGAAAGAAGCACATGTGTTTAGAAAATTAGAAATATCATCTTACATTCCCTTCCCCTGAAAGAAAGAAACTGGCACCTTCTCACATTTTCTGTAATTTGTTGTTTTTATCCCAAAAATCCCTCTTTTTCCCAGCAAAGAAAATTTCACAGGCAAACAACCATGTAGATTTTGAGGGATATTTAGTTTGTGGACTTTATTTGATTTCTTTTTTTTAATTTTTATCTTTTTTATAATTTTTATTTTTTTATATTAATCACAGGTTATGTTTTTGTATCCCAGCCATAGTCCTCTCCCTCATTCCCTCCCAATCCCACCCTCTTTCCCTCATCTCCTCCCTGCCCCTTCCAAGTCCACTGATAGGGGAGGTTCTCCTCCCTTTCCATCTGACCCTAGCTTATCAGGTATCTTCAAGAATGGCTGCAATGTCCTCCTCTGTGGCCTAGCAAGGCTGCTCCTCCCTCAGGGAAGAGGGGGAGGTCAAAGAGCCAACCATTGAGTTCATGTCAGAAATAGTCCCTGTTCCCCTTATTAGGGAACCCACTTGGATAATGAGCTACCATGGGCTATATCTGAACAGGGGTTCTGGCTATATCCATACATGGTCCTTGGTTGGCGAAACAGTCTGATAAAAGACCCCTGTGCCCAGATATATTTACTCCATGTGGAGTTCCTGTCCTCTCCAGGTCATACTAACTCCCCCTTCTTTCATATGGTTCCCTGTACTCTGCAGAAGGTTTGGTTATGAGATTACAGTTTATTCACTTTGTATCCCAGCTGTAGCCCCCTCCCCCACCTCCTTCCAATTCCACCCTCCTTCCCTCTTCTTCTCCTATGCCCCTCCCTCAGTCCAATGATAGGGGAGGTCCTCCTCCCCTTCCATCTGACCCTAGTATATCAAGTCTCATCAAAACTGGCTTCTCTGTCTTCCTCTGTGGATTGGTAAGACTGCGCCCCTCTCAGGTGGAGGTGATCAAAGAGCCTGCCCATGAGTTCATGCCAAAGACCATCCCTGTTCCTATTATTTGGGAACCCTCTTGGACACTGAGCTGCCATGGGCTACTTCTGTGCAGGGGTTCTAAGTTATCTTCATGCATGGTCCTTATTTGGAATATCAGTCTCATAAAAGACACCTGTACCCAGACATTTTTTGTTCTATTGCTCTTCTTGTGGAGCTCCTGTCCCCTCCAGGTATTTCTATCTCCCCCTTCTTTCATAGGATTCCCTGCACTCTGCCCAAAGTTTGGCTATGAATCTTAACATCTTCTTTGATACCTTGCTGGGTAGAGTCTTTCAGAGGCCTCCTGTGGTGGGCTCCTGTCCTGTTTCCTGTTTTCTCCCTCTTCTGATGTCCTTCCCATTTGCCTTTCTGAGTGAGGACTGATCATCTTACCCAGGCTCCCCCTTCTTTATTAGCTTCTTTAGTTGTACCAATTTTAGTATATTTATTCTGTATTATACGTCTAATATCCACTTATGAGTGAGTATATACCATGTATGTCTTTCTGCTTCTGGGTTACCTCATTCAGGATGATCTTTTATAGATCCTATCATTTGCCTGCAAATTTCATGACTTCTTTGTTTTTAATTGCAGAGTAGTATTCCATCATGTAAATGTACCACAATTTCTGTATCCATTCCTCCATTAAGGGACATCTGGTTTGTTTCCAGCTTCTGACTATTACAAATAAAGCTGCTACGAACATGGCTGAGCAAAAGTCCTTGTGTATACTTGAGCATGTTTTGGATATATGCCTAGGAGTTGTATAGCTGGATCTTGAGGTAGCAGTATTCCTAATTGTCTGAGAAAGCACCAGATTGATATCCAAATTGGTTTTACAAGTTTACATTCCCACCAGCAATAGAATAGGGATCCTCTTTCTCCACATCCTCTCCAGGATGTGTTGTCACTTGAGTTTTTGATCTTAGCCATTCTGATAAGTGTAAGGTGAAATCTCAGGGTTGTTTTGATTTGCATTTTCTTAAGAATTTGCATTTAACTAAGGATGTTGAACATTTCTTTAAGTGTTTCTCTACCATTCGATATTCCTATATTGAGAATTGTCTGTTTAGCTCTGTACCCCATTTTTAATTGGGTTACTTGATTTGTTGCTGTTGAACTTCTTAAGTTTTTTATATATTCTGGATATTACCTCTTTGTCAGATAAAGGGTTGGTTAAGATCCTTTCCCAATCTGTAGGCTGTCATTTTGTTCTGATGACAGTGTCCTTTGTTTTACAGGAGCTTTTCAGTTTCATGAGGTCCCATTTATTGATTGTTTATCTTAGAGCCTATGTTGTTGGTATTCTGTTCAGGAAGTTGTCTCCTGTGTCAATGAGTTCAAGGCTCTTCCCCACTTTTTCTTCTAAGCGGTTTAGTGTGTCCATTTTTATATTGAGGTCTTTGATCCACTTGGATTTTAGTTTTGTGCAGTGTGATAAGTATGTATCTATTTGCATTTTTCTACATGTAGACATCCAGTTAGACCAGCACCTTTTGTTGAAGATGCTACCTTTTATCTATTGTATGGTTTTGACATCTTTGTCAAAAAACAGGTGTCCATAATTGTGTGGTTTTATTTCTGGGTCTTCTATTTGATTTCATTGATCCACCAATCTGTATCTATGCCAGTACCATGCAGTTTTTATTACTGTTGCTCTACAGTACAGCTTGAGATCAGGGATGGAGATACTCCCAGGAGATCTTTTATTGTAGAGGATTGGTTTAGCAGTTCTGGGTTTGTTTTCTTCCATATGAAGTTGAAAATTGTTCTTTCAAGATCTGTAAAGAATTGTGTTGTTAATTTGATGGGAATTGCATTGAATCTGTAGACTGCTTTTGGTAAGATCACCAATTTTACTATGTTAATCCTGCCAAGCCATGAGCATGGAAGATCTTTCCATCTTCTGATATCTTCTTCTATTTCTTTCTTCAGAGACTGAAAGTTGTTTTCATACAAGTCTTTGTCTTGTTTGGTTAAAGTTACACCAAGGTACTTTATGTCATTTGTGGCTATTGTGAAGGGTGTTGTTTCCCTAATTTCGTTCTTAGCCCCTTTGTCTTTTGTATACAGGAGGGCTACTGATTTTTTTGAGTTGATTTTGTATCCAGCCACTTGGCTGAAGGTGTTTATCAGCTGTAGGAGTTCCCTGGTAGAATTTTTGGTGTCACTCATGTATGCTGTCATATCATCTGTAAAAAGTGATACTTTGACTTCTTCCTTTCTGAAGTGAATTTTCTTGATCTCCTTTAATTGTGTTATTACTCTAGCAAGGACTTCAAGTTCTATGTTAAAGAGTTATGGAGAGAGCGAGTATCCTTGCCTTGTCCCTGATTTCAGTGGGATTGATATAAGTTTTTCTCCATTTAGTTTGATGTTGGCTATAGGCTTGTTGTATATTGCCTTTACTATGTTTAGGTAAGTGCCTTGTATCTGTGATCTCTCTAGGACTTTAAACATAAATGAATGTTGGATTTTATCAAATGCCTTTTCAGCATCTAAGGAGATTATCATGTGGCATTTTCTTTCAGTTTGTTTATATGGTGGATTATATTGATGAATTTCTGTATATTGAACCAGCCCTGCATTCCTGGGATGAAGCCTACTTGGTCATAGTGGATGATATCTTCGATGTGTTCTTGGATTCAGTTTGCAAGTATTTTATTGAGTAATTTTATATCAATGTTCATAAGAGAGATTGGCCTGAAATTCTCTTTCTTCATTAGGTCTTTGTGAGGCTTATGTTGAAGGTGACTGTGGCTTCATAGAATGAGTTTGGTAATCTTCCATCTTTTTTTTTATTTTATGGAATAGTTTTAAGAGTATTGGTCTTAGCTCTTTTTTGAAGGTCTTGTAGAATTCTGTGCTGAAACCATCTGGCTCTGGGCTTTTTGTTGGATGGGAGATTTTGGTGACAGTTTCTATTTCCTTAGATTATATAGGACTATTTAATTGATTTACCTGTTCTTGATTCCACTTTGGTAAGTTGAATTGATGGAGAAAATTGTCCATTTCATTTAGATTTTCAAATTTTGTGGTGTATAGGCTTTTGAAGTAAGACCTAATGATTGTTTGGATTTCCTCAGTGTCTGTAGTTATGTCCCCCTTTTCATTTCTGATTCTGTTGATTTGGATGGTGTCTCTTTGCCTTTTAGTTAGTTTTGCTAAGAGTTTGTCTATCTTGTTGATTTTCTCAAAGAACCAGCTCTTGGTTTCATTGATTCTTTGAATTGTTTTATTTGTTTCTAATTTATTGATTTCAGCCCTGAGATTGATTATTTCTGGCTGTCTACTTCTCTTGGGTATGTCTGCTTCTTTTTTTTTTCCTAGGGCTTTCAGGTGAGCCTTTAAGTTGCTTGTATGAGATGTTTCAAATTTCTTCTTGAAGTCACTTAGTGCAATGAATTTTCCTCTTAGCAGTGCTTTAATTGTGTCCCATAAGTTTGGGTATGTTGTGTCTTCATTTTCATTGAATTCAAGGAAGTTTTAATTTCTTTCTTTATTTCTTCTCTTACCCAGCTGTCACTGAGTAGAGAGTTGTTCAGTTTCTATGTGTGTGTAGGCTTTTTGCTATTTCTGTTGTTGTTGAGGTCCAGTTTTAGTTCATGTGGTCCAATAGAATACAAGGGATTATATTGATCTTCTTGTATCTGTTGAGGCTTGCGTGGTGACCAACTGTATGGTCTATTTTGAAGAAGGTTCAATGAGGTGCTGAGAAGAAGGTAATTCTTTTGTGTTAGGGTGAAAGCTTCTGTAGATGTCTGTTATAGGTCCATATGATTCATGACCTCTGTCAGAGTCTTTGTTTCTTTGTTTAATTTCTGTTTTGTTGACCTGTCCTTTGTTGAGAGTGGGGTGTTGAAGTCTCCCACTATTAATATGTGGGGATCTATGTGTGGTTTCAGTTTTATTAACGGTTCTTTTACAAATGTGGTTGCTCTTGTATTTACAGCATAGATGTTCAGAATTGTGATGTCTTCTTGGTGGAATTTTCCCTTGATGAGTATGAAATAACCTTCCCCATCTCTATTGATTAATTTTGGTTGAAAATATATTTTATTAGATATTAGAATGGCTACTCCTCCTTGTTTCTTGAGTCCATTTGCTTAGAAAACTGCCCCTTTATTCTCAGTTAATGTCTATCTTTATGACTTATGTGTGTTTCTTGTATGCAACAGATTGTTGGATCTTGCTTACGTATCATGCTAGCATGAAGTACAGAAAGTGTTTGGGCAGATATTGTGTTAACTATGGTTCTTCCATGGTAGACTTTCAGCAGTGTGATTTTTAAACACACTAGCATGACAAGAGTGCAATCTCATTTGAAATTTAAATGACAATCCCTTAGATTCATTAAAAAATAATTCACCTGAATGCACTCAAAACAAATATACAGGTTGGAGTGTGTGTATAAATGGAGATATAGATGGAAAAAGATGAAATTACAATAATTATAAACATTTTATAATATTGAATTCAGATGAGAAAACACACACACACACACACGCACACACAAAGGGAAATAAAGAAAGGATAGAAGGCCAGAGCTTGGATAAAATGTTTTGAAAAACTGTAACAGAACATTATGAAAAATGTCTTTCCATTCACACCAGTCCTATACTACAAAAAGCTGAGATTCACTGCTCTGGTCTTTTCTGGTAGTAATATATTTTATTTATGTTTGAAAGGGAAAAATAAACAGGTCTGTAATTTATGTCATGCAGGCACATAAAGAACGTTACTGCTGAGACTTGAAAGGTAGATGGACAGCTATGAAACTATATCTTAATCTGTGAATGTTAAAACCACCTCTATATTATGTAAAATCGGTTACCTAATTGATTGTGATTACCTTCCATGAACTGAGCAGAATTCCTGGGAAATTTAATTTACAGAAGAGATAAATGTGACTTTTCTCCAAATAAATAGCTTGAATTGACATTTGTCTGTTTAAATTTAAGGAGTTATTTAAATGGTAATAAGTTGAGAATGGTCAATGATTAAAACTTCATCTCTGTGGCTTCATGAAAGCCAGTCACTGTGTAGATGACAGAAGTGGAAGGACAGAGGGCTGATGTAGCAAGAAGCTACATCCTGAGCTCCTTGGACATGTTGCCCAACTCCTCTCCCATCTGGAGTCCACCTCTCCCTGTGTCATAGACATTCTGAGATCTATGAAGTAGAAGCACATGATGGAAGAGTGTAGAATCTACACATATTCATGTGGTGAAGAGGAGTTTAAGCTTATTTGAGGACACTCAAAATGATTCTTTAAGTTGAAGTGCACTACGAACATTTCCTAGATGAAGGAAATGCAAGATATTTGCTGGAATATGGCAGTACTTGGCTTTAGGGACTGAGGAATGACACATTGTTCTAATGGCCTTTAGGAATCCATACATTCAGGCAGCTGGTAGGTCCTGAGAGGGCTCCCAGGAGGCAAATAGTTTGGGTATTTCTCAAGTGAACTGGAGTTAACAATTTGATTTGTATTTTGTTATGCTAAATGTGTCTTTGGGGAACTTGTTATTAGTCAGTAGCTATAGCTTGTCCAAAATTTATGAAACTGTTTACCAGTGTGGTTTGCTTTCTCTATATTTCTACCAAACTCAGAAGGCTGTACCTATGCTTTGCCTAAAACCAAGTTGTATGCTCTGATTCCTTCCCATCTTTAATAATTGATCCAAAGTCATTGAACTTCACCCATGCTCCCAGGTGGAGGTGGTCATGCAGCAGGACAGGAAGCAGAACCTAGGACACACTAAGCTTATTGCAGACTTTTGTTTTCATTTAGACAGACAAAGAGACAGACACACAAAGGGGGGGCATTCTTCACCATGGACACAGAACACTGAGGGGCCAGGTTAAATTCCAAACTGGTCATCACTTTTTGGTTAGTTCCTAAGCTAGAAACCAGGCTTAGTTAGCACCTACTTAACTTCAACATAGTCCATTCTATCTGCTGTTCCACTAAGAGCCTTTGCGTTTGCCATGAGTCAAAATCTAAGTAGTAGGACTGGGTTTCTGCCCTACACTCCTTAGCCACATTATTGAGCAGCTGAATTAGCTTTACAGAATTTTGATACAGAAACACTTGATCTTTTCTTCTTTGTTTCTGATTCCTACCTCCCTCTCAGGGAACTGATCCTCAAAAGAATACTGGAATAATTTCTATAAAGTTGGGATAATCCATATGTTTTAATTTATTTATTTATTTATTTTTTGCCTATATTAGGTGCAGATTTTCTGGCTTTGACTACATGTTTTTTTTTAATTTTTTATTTAACTTTTATTAATTACACTTTATTCATTTTGTATCCCCCCATAAGCCCCTCCCTCCTCCCCTCCCAGTCCCACCTTTCCCCCTTTCTGCATGCATGCCCCTCCCCAAGTCCACTGATAGGACTCTCCTTCTTTCTGATCTTAATCTATCAGTTCTCATCAGAAGTGGCTGCACTGTCAATGTTCTAGGTTATCTCCACGGATAGTCCTTGGTTGGAGTATGAGTCTCTGGGAAGTTCCCTGTGTTCAAATTTTCTTGTTCTGTTGCTCTCCTTGTGGAGACCCTGTCCTCTCCAGCTCTTACTATTTCCCACTTCTTACATGTTTATACATGTTTTTTATGTGTAAACACAAAGTGATGAGAAATGCTCCTTGAGTTACAGCCTAAAGCCATGCCCACTTCATCATTTACGAGGGATCTGTGAGTGATCCAGAGCTGATTCATGGGTCTTTTTTTTCAGAGCACTGCCCTTTTAAATGCTTCTCTCCCTCCTGAGCTGTGACAGAGTCACAGAAGCAAAGATTTCAAACTTTAAACTGTCCTGGAAATCTGTTTAAAACCCAGCCCTGTGGAAAGATAAGCTTATATTTTGTTTTGTTTTAGGTATGGCATAGTAAATGGAGGTCCAGGGAGGGGGGCATTCAATGTTTATGTGTACATTAGGGAGGTGGGCAGTATTCTTTACCAGCCAGCACACTGATGGTGGTAATTTTAATCTACATTTTCTCTTCATAAGTATGGTGGTTTGAATAAGGCCTCCATAGGCTTGTATATTTGAATGCTAAGACACTATGGAGTAGAACTCTTTGATAGGATTAAAAGGATTAGGAGGTGCCTTGTGGAAGGAAATATTTCACTGGAATGGACTTTGAGGTTTCAAAATCTCAAATCAGGTTCTCCCTCTCTCTTTCTTTATGTCTAGACCAAGATGTAGCTCTATTAAGCATTATGTGTGCCACCATGCTCCCTGCCATGATGATAAGGGACTAAATCTCTGAAACAGTAAGCAAGCCCCTAATTAAATGTTTTCTTGCATAAGAATTGCCTTGGTCATAGTGTCTTTCCACAGCAACAGAATAGTGATTAAGACAAACAGCAAGTCACTGAGACAATCATCCTTAGAAATATTAGGCACACTTGACTTTCAGATCATGAGCTAGATTGAGGTCTCAGTTGTATACTACTGACAATCACAATGAAACAAGTTTGAGTGTTGTGCCTTGAAGTAGGCTATTCCTTGTCCTATGAAAATATGAAAGAGAGAAAAGAAAACCAGGTTTCATGGTTCACCTGAGTGGTCAGCTCTTATATATAAAAGCAAAAAGGTTGAGTAAAATGTTAGACTGAGTATCAAGAGATCTGTCCCAAAAGAGGTCACTCATCAAAGAGCTCCCTCTACAGCTCCTCACTATCTTAAAAACAAAACAAACAAATCGTGATATTCCTACTAGCCATATGTGACTGGGCATCAAATCCTAAACAACAGACTCTGAAATGATAAAGGACTGTCATTGAGTGTAGAGAGGGACCAGCCTTTCCTCCGGTCTTCTCACTTTGGAATGAGTATGGCCTCATAGAAAAGGACTGAAGTGGAGATGGTAGGTTGATCTATGGGAGACAGTGGAGATAGTTAGTGTTACCATGGAGGGTCAGCCCTGAGCACTTGCCTCAGTGTGTCTCAGCAGAAAGCAATTCTTCTCTTCAGCACAAGTTATGGTCAATTGTGCCACCGCCAGCCGAACTGCGCTTTGAGAACTTCTCTCATCTGAAATCTCTTATAATATACTAGACTTTTTGCTAATTGATTTCTCCTGTGAAGCTTGGATAATGTGTATTCGTATTAAAGACTAAGTGGAAATCAGAAGGTAGTGAGTCAATCAGCAGCCTCTAAGCATGACCCATGCGACTTTGCAGAAACTAATGAGAGACTTTTTCCTTCTGTAGAGACTGTTTATTTTCTTCCAGCATTGTCCTCTATTAAATCAGAACCTTGACTACATTAAGCCATAACCTAAGGATGTAATGACTAATCCTTCAAAGACAAGGGACCTTTAATCACTTCTTTTGTACATAATTAATTCCTTAAAATGTGTAAAAATGCTAAATATAAAAATGTATTCTGTGATAAGTAGTCTTCATGCCTATAACTCTAGAAGTATGAATACAATCCCTAAATGTCATATAGTGTCACAAAATTATTTCAAATAATAATAAATTATATATGAACATCATATATGAATACGAACAACACAAATTAGTCATCCAAGATATAGTCCTACTTCACTAAGAAGTGGTATTTAGAAATGTATTGTCAGTCTGATTTTAGGAAAAAAAAAAGTGTTTGTTGCTTTAATTTATCAGCTAACTTAATATATTTTTCTTAGGCTGAAAATTCCAATTAAAGAAGATTTTATTCTGCTTCTGCGTTACCTCACTCTGAATGATCTTTTCTAGTTCCATCCATTTGCCTGCAAATTTCGTGATTTCCTTGTTTTTAATTGATGAGTAGTATTCCATTGTGTAAATGTACCACAATTTCTGTATCCATTCCTCAACTGAGGAACATCTGGGTTGTTTCCAAGTTCTGGCTATTGCAAATAAAGCTGCTACAAACATGGTTGAGCAAATGTCCTTGTTGTATACTTGAGCATCTTTTGGATATATGCCTAGGAGTGGTATAGCTGGATTTTGAGGTAGCACTATTCCTAATTGTCTGAGAAAGTGCCAGATTGACTTCCAAAGTGGTTGTACAAGTTTACATTCCCACCAGCAATGGAGGAGGGTTCCCCTTTCTCCACAACCTCTCCAGCATGTGTTGTCACTTGAGTTTTTCATCTTGGCCATTCTGATGGGTGTAAGGTGAAATCTCAGGGTCCTTTTGATTTGCATTTTCCCGATGACTAAGGATGTTGAGCATTTCTTTAAGTGTTTCTCTGCCATTCGATGTTTCTCTATTGAGAATTCTCTATTTAGCTCTGTACTCCATTTTTTTAAATTGGATTACTTGAGTTGTTGCTTTTTAACTTCTTGAGTTCTTTATATATTCTGGATATTAGCCCTCTGTCATATACAGGGTTGGTGAGAAAACCACACATGGTATATACTCACTTATAAGTGGATATTAGACATATAATATAGGATAAACATACTAAAATCTGTACACCTAAAGAAACAAAGCAAGAAGGAAGACCATAGGAAAATTGCTCAATCCTCATTCAGAAAGGCAAATGGGATAGACATTGGAAGAGGGAGAAAACAGGAAACAGGACAGGGGCCTACCACAGAGGGCCTCTGAAAGACTCAATGCAGCAGGGTATCAAAGCAGATGCTGAGTGGGGGCAGCCTTACCAGGCCACAGAGAAAAAGGATGCAGCCAGCCCTGATGAGACCTGATAGGCTAGAGTCAGATAGAAGGGAAGGAGGAGCTCCCCTATCAGTGGACTAGTAGAGGGGCATAAGAGGAGAAGAGGGAGGGAGGGGGGACTGGGAGGAGATGATGGAGGGGCTACAGCTGGAATACAAAGTGAATAAATTAAAATAAATAAATAAATAATAATAATAATAAAGATTTTATTCCATATATGAAGCATTCTGCACCTCAATCTAGCTTTGTTTATTTAGGGCTTGGTTTATGGGTTAATCTATCTTCTGTTAATATTTTCTGTTTTTTGAGACATGGTCTCACTCTATATCCCTGTCTGTCCTGGAACTTGCTTATGTAGGCCAGACTGACCTAAAACTCACAGAGAAATCCACCTGCCTCTGCATCCTGAGTCCTAGGAATAAAGGTGTGAACAGCAGTACCCAACCTCAGCTTAACATTTTTACAGCCTAGAATAATGTTTCCATAAGCCCCCACACACCTTTTCTATTTGTTTCTTTTTCTAGTGAACGACAAATTGCTAGGTTTGGGGTTTGAATGAGAAACGTCCATAGGCTTAGGCACTTAACACTTGGTGACCAGTAGATGGTGCTGTTTGAGGATGTTATGGAGTCTGTGAGGTACAGCCTTACTGGAGAAAGCGCTTCACTGGAGGCAGGCTTCGTTTATTTTTAGTTTTGTGCATGTGTGTGTGAATACATTTATGTGCACCATATGTGTTCAGATGTCAATGGACGCTGCAGAGAGGGGGATGAGTTATCCTGGAACTGGGGTTACATGTATGAAACACCCGAAACAAATCCTAGGTCCTCTGCAAGGGCAGTGAGCATTCTTAATCACTGAAGTATCTTTCAACCACGGTAATTTAGAGGTGGGGCTGCTGTGAAAGTGATCGTTAGCATTCTGTAAGATTATATTGGAGTGGAGCCCTGTGGTGGTTAGAACAGGAATGGTCCCCATAGACTCATGTGTGTGAGTGCTTGGCCCCTAGGCTTGGCCTTGTTGGAGTATGTGTGTCACTGTGGAGGAAGACTTTGAGATCTCATATACGCTCAAGCGATGCCCAGTGTAACACACAGTGTAACACACACACACTCCTTCTACTGCGTGTAGACCAAGATGTAGAACTCTCAGCTCCTCCATCGCCAGTCTGCCTGCATGCTGCCATGTCTCCCGCTACCATGACAGTAATGAATTAACCCTGTGAACTGTAAGCCAGCCCAATTAAATGCTTTTTTAAAAAAAATGAGAGTTGCCATGGTAATAGTGTCTCTTCACAGCAATAGAACTTTAAGACAAGCCACATGGTTGAACCTTATGGATATATAAGAACAGGGAGGGAGGAAATGAGAGAGGGAGGAAGAGAAGTGTGAGGAGAGGGAAAAATATTGAGATCTGTTCTTGTCTTTCTCCATTTGGTAGTTCACACCATCATTAGACTTTGCCAAGCACAAGATAAGACTCCTAGAATATTTATGTCCAGAAACTTGAACTAAAAGTAGCCTGGTTTTGTTACATAACCTGTCTTTGTATTAAAAAAATATTGTATAACCAGCATTCTGGTAGTAACAGAATATTGACTCATATGGAGATTGGAGTCTTTCTATTATAACTTTACATAGTTATACTGTTTTTAATAAATACACATTTGAAGAAAATTTTTATAGAAAGAGCAAAATTAGGAACAATTTTCCATAGTGTACATCTTCTTTCCCTTGCCTTTAAGTTGTCTTGGAAGCATAGTGGGCCACCCGGCTTTCTATCTCTAGATTGTCTTTAAACATTCAATTGTCATGTAAAAGTTAGTGCCCGTCAAAGACATCTTACCTCTCTCAATTTGAGATTCCTTGGCATTCTAACAAGGGAAAATTTTCTTTTCCACATGTGAGAACTACTTTGCTCTGATTGCATAAATAATGGCTATTATATCTATTTTAATTCTCTTTACAAAAATTCAGTCTTTAATGTCCTGGGACATTTTAATGCTGTATGTCAAGCTAATGTGAAAAATACAAACCCATTATTACCTATTTACTTGGATTATTGTTCTGGCTAAGGTGTAATTTTCCACCACCCATTTGTTTAGAAATTTGGCAGCACATTGAGGACATTTCCATACTTAAAAAGCATCCAGAATTTAGAGTGACACCCAGTGATATTAAGCAACAGTAGATAATGCTCTCAAACTTCATCAAATATTCATGGTTAATTATAGTCATAATATTTATGTTGCTGTGAAAATTAAGGTTGGGAGCCTCTTGCACACAGGCTAAAAATACAAGCTAACAGGCTGTGCTGTTGCTAATACCTTTCACTATGGAATTTTTCTCATTGTCATTAACTCAAGTGGCATGCATTGCATGGTGTTCCTGGTTCTCTAATCCACACTGCAAATGTGACACTACCCTCCACAGAGTAACATGTTCAAAGAGCCGGCCAACCATCACGACAAGATGAACGCGTGATTCAAAGTACGTTAGCCACATTTCTGGAACAATCCCCAGCCCACATGGAATGACAAGTAATTGAGAAGAAGGCAACAGAATCCATGTCAGCAACAACCCCTGTTTCCCACAGTAGGCGACCCACTAGTAGACTGAGCTGCCTCTCTGCTACATCTGAGCAGGGGGCCTAGGTCCTCTCTATGCATACTTTGGAAAGCTACAAGAGATCCTTTCAACTCAAGGGTTCATGTGAAATATGAACCATGCAGTCATCACTCAGAAGAGAAATAATATTCCATGGCTAGAACCATTTCATCTTATTTCATCTAGTTTCTTTTAACTCTTGTTGGACCTTAAAGTGTCATTGTAAAATTAAAACATGGCTATGAAAAACATTTTACAAATGTATATCTTTTCCCTGTTTGTGTCTCTAGAGACTGTCAATCAAATCAAAAGACAATGGTAGCAGACCATTTTGTTTCCTGGCCCATCTTCTCATCTCTTCCATGCACCTGAAGGTCGTATCAGAGCAGTTATGAGTCTTAGTCTGTCACATCGCTCAGCCTTTTAAATATTCCTTCCTTCCTTTCTTCCTTCCTTCCTTCCTTCCTTCCTTCCTTCCTTCCTTCCTTCCTTCCTTCCTTCCTTCCTTCCTTCTTTCCTTCTTTCTTTTTCATCTTTCTTTTTTTAATTATTGTTTTAATTGATTAACTTTACATCCCAATCCCAGCCCCTCCTTCATCTCTTCTTGTTCCCCCTCCCTCCCTCTTTCCCCTATCGCCTTCTCCTAGTCCTCAGAAAGGGGGAGACCTTCTTCCCTACCAACTGACCCCAGCCTATCTAGCCTCATCAGAAGTGCCTGGATCCTCTTCTTCTGAGACCTAACAAGGTTGCCCCTCCAGGGGGAAGTGATAAAAGAGCACGCAACAGAGTTCATGTCAGCAACAGCCCCTGCTTCCCATACTAGGGAACCCACTTGGAGACTGAGCTGCCTATGGACTACATCTGAGCAGGGGGAGTAGGTCCTCTTCATGCACCTTGGTTAGTGCATCAGTCTCTGAAGCCCTCTTCCCCCACCATCTCTGCCCCTGGCCCAGATTGGTTGGCTCTGTTGGTCTTCTTGTGGGGCTCCTCTCACCTCTGATCCTTCTATAACCCCAATCATCCATAAGACTCTCTGAACTCTGCCCAAAGTTTGGCTGTGAGTCTCATCCTCTGCTTCAATCCCCTGCTGGGTAGAGTCTTTCAGAGAATGTCTATGGTAGGCTCCAGTCCTGCTCCCTCTCTTCAACCACTTCTCTTCCAGTGTCTATTCTATTTGCCTTCTGAATGAGGGTTAAGCATCCTTGCTAGGGTCCTCCTTGTTACTCAACTTCTTTAGGTCTGTAGATTGTAGTTTGGTTACCCTGTGTTATATGGCTAATATCTGCTTACAAGTGAGCATATACCATGTGCGTCTTTCTGGTTCTGGGTTACCTCACTCAAGATGATCTTTTCTCATTCCATCCACTCGCCTGCAAATTTCATTATTTCCTGTTTTGAATAGCTAAATACTATTCCATAGTGTAAATGTACCACAGTTTCTTTATCTATTCTTTGGTTGAGGGACATCTGGGTTGTTTTCAGTTTCTGGCTATTATGAATAAAGCCACTGTGAACATAATTGAACAAATGTCCTTATTGTATGGTAGAGCATCTTTTTGGTATATGCTCAGGAGTGGTATAGCTGTTTCTTGAGGTAGAGATGTTTCCAATTTTCTCAGAAAGTGCCAGATTTATTTCCAAAGTGGTTGTACAAGTTTTCACTCCCACTAGCAATAGAGGAGTGTTCCATTTTCTCCACATCCTTGCCAGTGTGTGCTGTCATTTGAATTTTTTGTCTTAGCCATTCTGATATGTATAAGATGAAATCACAGGTCATTTTACTTGCATTTCCCTGATGACTAAGGATGTTGAGCATTTTTTAAGTGTTTCTCAGCCATTTGATATTCCTCTGTTGAGAATTCTGTTTAGCTCATTTTTCTAGAATACTCATTTCAGTATTGTTTTCCACCCAATGTCCATTTCCTCTTTGATAATCCCTATCAATCTCATCTTCTCTGCAGTTTGTAAACTATCCAGAATAGCTGAAACCCAGAAGTTCCTCAAATACTCTGTCTTAACTAATTTATTTATTGCATTTCTGTTTAATTATATGTTTTTGTCACATCTCTCTTGAATCTAAAATATCCCCTCCTCCTCAAATACTTTAATGCTTTTGCCCAGTGAATAGTAGGTAATATGTTGGAAGCTACAAAACATCTGGGAACATAGGCTAATGGGAAGGATGGATAGAGGTGTCTAGTCTCTGATGGTTCTGCTAGGCAGTGTGTATCACATGCTCTGCATGTAAAATGACAATGCATATTCTTCAAGCCACCAATGTGATCTTTTCTGTTACTGAGAGTCTGTCATAGTGATCACACTCACAGGTGGCTTTGGTGTAAAAAGTAGAGGACAGATGTCAACAAGAAGTGGACACATAAGTATATTCAGTGTGAAGAGCAGAGAATAAAGCAGGTACTCGATCACTGTTTTCAACTTTGGTATGTCAGAAGAAGACTTTATCTTATGCTCTAGAAAGACAGAGATTATAGGAAAAGTTAAAGGAATAGGGTTAGGCACACACACACACACACACACACACACACACACACACACGTACACACATAAAGACTTTCCGTACTCTAAATTCATCTAAAAAGAAAAAAGAAAAAGAAAGTAACTAAAACATCACCCAGCCATAAAATGTGAAAACATCCTTGAGAATTAAACAAGAGATGACTGCTTGCTAGACTCTGTTTGTATTTCAATATTTATCCATCACTCAAATATTTCCTAGACACTTTGTTGTATTCTGTATCTCTTGCAAATGTCATTACATATAAACATTTTAAAAGCAGTGTTATTGGGTAAATAATTGCCACCAAGCCTGATGATCTGGACCTGAGTTTAAGTCTACATATGGGAAAGAGAGAACTGAATCTGGCAAGTTGTTCTTTGGCATCTTCAGGTGCATCTTAGGTACCTGTAAGCATCACAAACAAAAGGATAATGATGGTGATGATGATGATAGATAGATAGATAGATAGATAGATAGATAGATAGATAGATAGAGGATGATACATAGACAGATACATGATAGGTGTAATTTAAAAATTAAAAAGTATGAGCTCACAGAGACTGAACCACCAACCAGAGAGCATGCATGGGATGGACCTGAGTCCCCTACACATATGTAACAGATATACAGCTTTGTCCTCATGTGGGACCTTTAACAGAAGAAGCAGGGGCTGTCTCTGACTCTGTTGTCGGTCTTTGAATCTCTTTCTCCAGAATGAACAGCCTTGTTTAGCCTCAATAGGAGATGCTCCCAGTCCTGCTACAACTTGATATGCCAAGGGGGTTGATATCCATGGGAGGTTGCCCCTTCTCTGAGGAGAAAGGGAGGGGCAAAGGGTAGAGGAGGTAAGAAGGAGGGACTAGGAGAAGAGGAGGGAGAGGAACTTCTGAACAGGACATAAAGTAAATTAATTAAATAATTAATTTTTAAAAATCGAAAAGTATATCCTTGGCGATGTAGCTTTAGCACCTAAAACATGAGTCAAAGATCACTTCATTACAACTTCAGCTATTGAAATACAGGAGATATACGTAAGGGAGAGAAGGAATAAGACTCCTTAAAATGAGCTTTCAAGTTGGGTTGCTGTAGGCTGAGGAGAATACCAAAGGGAGGAGGATTTAATCAAAGAAATGTGTACACAGAAGCATTTCCCAAAACAGTGGGGAGTGTATGTGAGGGGATATGTACTTCTTCAATACTAAAGAAAAATTTACAATGAATTGTAGCAGAATACACCCAGAAGGAGACACAATGGGGTTGTGTGGAGCTGTGCATGCAGATTCTTCTTATAGGTGGTAGATTCTTCTTATAGGTGGTAGGTTTCTGGCTTCCAACTTCCAAGGTGAATGTTTATTTTTTAGTGTAGAACCTACAAAGATGACTAAGTTTGCATTTTGCCATCAGATTATTAAAAGGCATCACTTATTTTAAATATACTTTCTGTATGCGAAGGTTGTCTGTACAAAAAAATTAAAAAGGATATACTCAGAGCAAAGTACAATATTTTGAAAGAAATAATTTGAGATTTATGTCAACTCTACACAAGTTCAATCATTGCAGTAGTTTAGATTTGCCCTCTCTTCGTTTTCTCCATTGTGCTTGAGGAAGCTTATTGGGAGGTTTGTAACCAAAGCTCTGTGCCATTAAATGGCAAATATTTTGCTGCATGTTTTTGTTGTTGGTTTGTTTTGATTGATATTTTGGATGTTTACCTAAGGCTGACTGCAGACTCATGAAGTAGTCTAAGTTACCCTTCACTCCTGATCTTCCTGCCTCAGCCACTTGAGTGCTGGAATTACTGGCGTGCACTACCATGCCCCCCAGGCAATTCTACAGCTGTCTCTCTTGAGTTTGAAGCATGGCAGTGGCTGGGGCAGGCTGAATAGGATAGTAGTTTCCAAAATATTCAAGACTGGTCCCTGATTTTAAATGTAAAACAAGTAAGACTTTTGTGATAGGAATCGAGTTCTTAAAATGGGGAAGTTATCCTGGCTTATCCAATTGGGCTGCAAATGCAATTATAAGTGTCCTTCCAAAAAGGAAGCAGAAGGACATTTGATTTTGCAGGCATAGGCAATATGATAATTGCATTGGGACACAGTTCAAGATGGAACAAGGTCTCCAGACCCATGCATGTTCTCTAGAGCTAAGCTTTTCACTGGAGCTCCTAGAGGGAGCAGAGCCCCACTTTCACCTGATGTTAGCCTATTAAAAATTATTCCAGCTTTGGATGTCTATCACGTTAGTCCTTCTGACTGAGGATTGAGCATCTTCCCTAGGGTCTTCTTTGTTGTTTAGCTTCTTCAGGAATATAGATTTTAGTATATTTATCCTCTATTAAATGGCTAATATCCACTTATGAGTGAGTATATACCATGTGTGTCTTTCTGCTTCTGGGTTACCTCACTCAGGATGATCTTTTCTAGTTCCCGCCATTTGCCTGTAAATTTCATGATTGTTTTTGAATGTTATAGACATCAGAAGCAGGAGAAGACAGGGGACAGGACAGGAGCCTTCCACAGACTGCCTCTGAAAGCCTCTACTGATCGAGATACCGAAGCAGAGGCTGAGACCCATAGTGAAACTTTGGGCAGAGTGCAGGGAGTCTTGGGAGAGAAAGAGGAGATAGAAAGACCTGGAGGGGACAGGAGCTCCAAAAGGAGACCAACAGAGCCATAAAAACTGAACCCTGTGGCCCCTGAAAAGAATGATACCCCAACCAAGGACAGTGCATGGAGAGGACCTAAAATCCTAGCTCAGATGTAGCCCATAGACTCTGTCTCCAAGTGGGGTCCCTAGTAAGGGAAGCAGGGGCTTTCTCTGTCATGAATTCAGTGGCAGGCTCTCTGATTACCTCCCCCTGTGGAGTGTAGCCTTGCCAGACCACAGAAGAAAACAGTGCAACCAGTCCTGAAGATACCTGATAGCCTAGGGTCAAATAGAAGAGGAGGACCTCCTCTATCAGTGGACTAGGGGAGGGGCAAAAGGAGAGGAGAGTGGGGTTGGGCTGAGACAAGGGAGGGGGCCACAGACAGGATACAAATTGAATAAATTGTAATAAATGATAATAATAAATTTGCTTTAAACACGATCTGAGACTTCTGGTCTCTAGAGAGCCAAGAGAAGAATCAGGTTCCAGTGGAGCATGAAGTTTGTGGAATTTGTTAGGGCAGCCATCCACATCTGATGCAACAGGAGACTCAGCTTCCATGGGCTGAAGTTTCCTTGCTTGCTTCACTGTGGTCTTTCCACAGAGTGCCAACAGCCTGGCTTAGCCAGGATTCTTCCATGGTAGCTCAGTTATGCAAAAGTTAATGCCCCCAGAAAAGGGGAAGGGCAGATAAGATTTATTTATCTAGTTATTTATTTAGAAACCTATCATTACAGACATGTAGGAGACAGCTCATTTCATTCATGAGAAACAAGTTAATGACTCCGGCCTCCCTTTGGAGAGGGGGAAATTAGACTTTGCCTTTTAAAAAGTGAAGTGTTAAAGAACAGACTGACATTTTCAAATTATAATCATTAATATGAACTATTTTCTTTCAGAAATGTTATTATCTCACCTCTGACATTTGAGTATGTGATCCACCTCAGATAAACCTCATGTGTAGTGTATGGGCCACACGTGGCTATTAAAGTTCCCATTTGCTGAAGTGAAGACATTTTTATTTTTATAATGCTGACTTGGTTAAAATTTTTAACATGAGACCTTTATGTCTTATCCCTGAAGATTTTGTTCCTTTCCATAGCTTTCTGTTTGTCCTTGTCCAGTGCTGATTGTAACAGCTTCCCGGGTAGGTTTTGGTACCAATGATTTTTTAATTTTTTTTCTTAATTACAGTTTATTCACTTTATATCCCACCTTTGGCTCCCTCCCAATTCCACCCTCCCTCCCTCTTCTTCACTCATGCACCTCCTCCAGTACACTGATAGGGGAAGTCCTCCTCCCCTTCCTTCTGATCCTAGTCTATCAAGTCTCATCAGGAGTGGCTGCATTGTCTTCCTCTGTGGCCTGGTAAGGCTGCAAACTGAAAAAGATCATCCCGAGTGAGGTATCCCAGAAGCAGAAAGACACACAGGATATATATTCACTCATAAGTGGTACCAATGATTTTTAAGTTCTTCATATGTGTTCTCCGAGTTTGCTGTGGATTGTCTAGATCCTTCAGATGGACTTAATACTAAAGAGTATTTTTTTCTCTTTGCCTCTCCCAGGCTTCTACACGACCTGGGAACTCAACAGAGTCCTAAGGGGATAACTCTCTCTGTGATTCTGTTCTCTCTATTTTCTTATTTGCCGTGCCACCCCTGCTTATTCTTAGAAAGCTCTTCTGCATTCTTTCTCTCTTCCTGTATCATACTCAGCAGATACTATATTCCCAATCATCAAGTGGTCTCACGGAAGATGAGAGCCAGAAACTGTGAGCTGCCTCAAGAGAGAGTTGTCCTCCTCTGGAACTTCAGATCCTTTCGTTCCTACTTTAAAGTCTCTCCTTATGGTCCTTGCAATGGCTCCTGCATTTCGCAGTGCTAACAGAAGGGGCATTTAGTAACAAGCCAGTGTAGCCACTCTGAGGCAAAGGTCAGGATTCAATGTTACTAATGCTTCTGCCCCAGCAACTGGTAGAATGCAAAGAGAAAAAGCAAGCAAGCAAACAAACAAAAATAACAACAGCAAGAAAGAAAAAAAAAAGAGGCTAGGCATGTAAATTGGGACAAAACAGCTAACAAGTTTCATCTAATTTGCATATATATAGCCTTGCGTATGGAACATTAAACAAAACTAATATTCTGGCTTGTCTAAACTATATCTCGGAAAATTGTAAAAGGTAAAATTAAATGATATGTTACCCTCTCTTGTCAGAGCAGAATTAAAGACATAAAACAAGAGATAACCAGAAGGAGATGGGATGGGATAGGGCTGGTACTGGAAGCATGAGGAGGCTTATTGGCCAGCTTACTGATTTCTTTGTCATTTTTCCCTTGCATATGGTTTGTATCCCCGTCTTTAAGTATAGTGCTCAGAGTATCTTTAGTGAGGCATTTGTTGGCTAGGAGGCTGTTTCAATTTTTTTAACCTGGAAATGTCTTTATATTTTTTCTTTAACGATAGTTTAGCTTGGGATAGAATCATATTAAAGAATTAATTCTGCTATATTTTAGATTTTGTATGGTTAGTGTTCTGTCTCCTGTCGGGTCATCTTTTACATAGTTTTCTCTCCTGTTTTTAAGATTTTTCTCATTATGAAGCAGCTTTCTTGGGCATTGGTTGCCAATTTGTCTGATTTCCATGACACAGAAACTCCTGTGCAATGAGTAAAATAAATTTACCATCTACAGATGGGTATAGGGGGCAGCAGAAGCCAAAGATCGGTTGTGGGCCCTACGGCACAGGAAAGGAGCTGGAGGTAGATGACGTCCTCATGACGTGCACCTCATGCGCACCCTGGAACAGCCCTCCTCAAGGTGCAGACCTTGGTTAGGAGAGTCACTGGACTAAACTGTACCAGGGCTTCCTGACATTCTGGCCACTGCTTTAACCTCACGTGTTGCATGTGGTTATTCTCAAGAACTTCAAACAAGAAACAAGGTAAATCTGTATTGGGTTAAGGCCATCCAGAAAATTGCCCCGCACCCACTGCTGTGTACCCTGAAGCTTTGTGGGTGTGTCTGTTGTGGACTGAGCTGAGATTCTTGGTGAAAATATCCATTGCAAACCACGTGCTCTGAAGCAAAGGCAGGAGGATTCCAAGTTCAAGGCCAGCCACAGCTATAAAGCAACACTCTGTCTCAAGACAAAACTAAACTAAACCCAATTCATTTATTTTATCACTTGAAAAGATAAATAATTAGTATTTATCTTATCAAATATGGTCTCCTTCCCGGTTCTTTGGCCTCAGCTTTTTAAGTTTAGTTGGATATTTTTTTCTACTAGTCTTGTCTTTAAATTGTTCTTTCCAATTTTATATCTATGAGAGTCTTGCCTTGCTTCTTGATAAAATTTTAACATCAATTTCAAGTTCTTTATTATTGAAATTGCTCAGCCTTTTCATTTTTTTATTATCTTCCAATAATTTGTCACGGATGCTGATGTTTGTTTCAAAATGTGTATCCTGTGCTTTTGTTTCTCATTGAACTTTTGGTGATTTTTTGAAAATGAATCTTGAATCCATTAAATTCTATTTTGTCACTGGCTGCTTACTTAGGGTAGGTTAACTCTCCCATTATTTTCATGTTCTGCATTATAACTTACAATCTGCCGCTCATTAGGGATATACGCTTTGGGGAGACAGAATTGGCCAGTATTGGGGGCATTATTCCTGACACAGTTTGGGTTGGGCTGTTCTTGACACTCCTGCTGCTCTCAAACTTACTTTTTTCCCTCAACTGAAAACATTTTAAGAATGCACTACTATTATTCCGCTAAAGTGGTGTACTGGGATAGTGACTCTCAGTGGCTACCTGGTTCCCATACATTAGTTTGTCTCTTAACCCGCATCAGAAAATCTTCTATTTGCAAAAGATGGTTATTAACACCAACACCCACAACTGAACAAGGTGTGTAGAACAAGGCTGCAGAATACTCAGCCTTAACCAGGACATCCTCTTGAGGCTCAGGGTTCTTTGAGGGAGAGAAGATGGAAAAGCTGTGAGAGCCAGATGGTAGATGACTACAAGAAATCGTGTTTTATGGCTGCAATCAGACAGGTGGCTTACCTCATCTCTGGCTGTACAGTTGTACAAATGGACAAACGGCAATTGTGGCAGCATGCACAAGACCTGCACAAGCTCAAGAAAGACCAAATCCTAGCATGGAGACAGGAGGTAGGCATGAAGTTCACCACCAGCTGGGGTGCTGTTGGCCACTGATATCCATTGGGAGAGGGATGGCCAGTTAAAGAGTGTATATCCTGGGGGATTGACTGTGCTCCAGCAAAAGGCCACACATCCAAGAGAATATGGGTAGCACAAATTGGACATGACGCATTTTACAGACAAGAACACAGAGTTGGATGGGTAGGAAAAGGTTTGAATGTGGCAAGATTTGGGGGAGGGAATGAATATGACCAAAACACACTCTACAAAATTCTCAAATTTCAAAATTCAATGAAAAAAGAAAACCTATGATTAAAATATGTAACAAAACTTACTATCTTAATTGTATTGAGCATGCAACTGAATTGCTAGGTGTTTTACCGTACTGTGAGATGGCTCTTCAGATTGTAGTATTGTGGGGTGGATCTTCAGAGAGGTTTCACCTTGCAGAACTGAGCTCTGTCCTCTTGGCAGTTCACTCCCTCTCATATCCCTGCCCTGGTTCAACGAATTTCACTTCAGAACTTTCGTCTAAGTGGATTTGTGGAGTATTTCCCTTTATGTGAGTGGCTTTTTGTTTCATTCATTATAAGATCGTTAGGTTTCATCTATATTCAATCATGTGCTATAGTTTCCTTCTTCTGAAGACTAAAGAACGGTGCATTGTTGATATATGCTACCTTTATTCAAATTTACCTGTATTTTATCTGCATAGGTGTCTTCCTGTATGTATGAATGTATGAAGGCTAGAAGAGGGTGTCAGATCCCTTGTAACTGGGATTATAGATGGTTGTGAGCTACCATGTGGGTGCTGGGAACCCAAGTCCCATATAAGAGTAGCCAGTTCTCTTAACTTCTGAGACATCTCTATATATCACATTCTAAAAATTAGTTCATTTGCCCATGGATATGGGAACTGTTTTCACTTGTATAACACAATATTGAGTGTTATACATAATGAAACAGATACTTTTGTGAAACAAGTTAATATATCATAATTTCACATAATTATCCTTTTCACCCACTGTGGCAAGAGCACTATAAAATACTCACTTAGCAAGAATATTATGTGATACTATTAGTAATAGTTTTCATGTTGCCTATTAGATCTTTAGAGTAGATTTAGATTAGATCTAGTGGATCTTTAGATCTTTGTTTATCTTCCTATCTTCTCTGTAACCTGACACTCTTTTCTCCATTCCCAGGTCTATGTTGTTAATCATTTTTATTTCAATGCTTTTCGTGTAATAACTTTCTCCCTGTGTCTGACTTAGTTCACTTACTATAATCTGCTCCAGTTTGTTTGTTTGCCATTCTAGCAGATAACAATATTCTCTCCCTTTTTATTGTTTAACTTAATATTTTTCTTTTGTTGAAAATAGATTATTTTCTCACACAATATATTCTGATTATGGTTTCTCCCCATCTATTCCTCCCAATTCTTCTACAGATCCTCTTCCATCCAGATCCACTTATTTTAACTCTCTCATGAGAAAAGGACAGGCTTCTAAGGTAAAAACTTAAATATAACAAAACAAAATACAATAAGTAAAACATAAACTGTCGCATTGGAGTTGTACAAGACCAACAAACAAAAGAAAAAAAAAGCCCAAGATAAGGAACAAACATCAAAGACCCATTCATTTACATACTCAAGAATCCCACAAAAACACTGAACTGGAAGCTATAATATATACACAGAACAGCTGTTGCAGACCTTTGTAGGTCTCGTGCATGCTGCTCTAAGTCTCCATATGTATATATGACCCTAATTTTGTTCTTTGACACATTTGGAAAAATTGGAGTTTCATTGAGGAGCTGCCCCATCAAGTTGGTCTGTGAGCATGTCTGTGGGAAATTTTTTTGATTGCTGGAGAGCCCAGTCCACTGGGGCAGTACCATCATTGATCAGGTGAGCCTGGGCTGTAGGAGAAAGGCAACTGAAGGTGACCAGGGAAGACGCCAGAATGCAGCATTCCTCCGTGGTCTTCACTTCATTCCTGTTTCCCATGATGATCAGGCCTGTGACCTGGAAATGTAAGCCAAACAAACCCTTCCTCTCTTGGTTGCGATTGGTCAGAGTAGTTTATCACAGCAACAGAAAACAAGCTGGAACAATATCTGTTTATCTGTTTTTTTTACCACATGTCCTTTCATCATTTTTATCAAAACTGAAATTATATTTGTCATAGCCCAGTGGTCCCCCACATTCAGATGTGAGTTACACTTTAAGACAAACTGTAGAATGAAAAGATTCACTTTCAAGTGTTAGAGCTTGGCCAGCAGTTTCTTTTTCCATTCTTGAATTCCTAGAATCTTAGCACCACTATTCTGGTACATAAAGTACACACAATGAACACAGCCTTCCTATCATAGCTATAAACATTTATTTTTATTTTTCATCTGCCTGATTCTTTGCCATCTGGAGATCTTACCCACAGCTTCAGCAGAAAGAAAAACATTATCTGAATCCTCCTTGGATTCACCTCAAAGCCAAGCTTCTCAATGTAGGCTCACATCTTCCATCCATGAATGGGTGGCCTGTTAAGCCATCTCATCTGGACATATGCTGTTTTGTTCTGTGATCCTTCCAGTGCCCACCTTTCCTGTTCCTTTGTATCTCTACACCAGTAAGGATTGCATGCAAATAATAATTTTTAGTTCTAAAAAGAAAGTGGAACAAAGAAAGAAAGAAAAAGAAGGGAAAGAGGAAGAGATGAAGGGAGGAAGAAGGGGAGAGAGGGAGGGAGAGAAGGATAAATGAGTAGAGTTGAAAGGAAGAAAGGACTGGAAAGAGGACCAGCAGTCATTAGAACTGTGTTGTGAAAGAGATTTGTTGGAGATAACAGAGTCCAAGTGAGCTTTCTTGGCAGTAATACCTAAGACAAAATTGATGGGTTATGGGCAAAACCAGAAACTCAGTCCATAAAGAATCATGTGCTGAGGATATGGTTCAGTGGTAGAGTAGCATACTTGGCCTGTGTGAGACCCTCAGCTTGAGTTTCACCATAAAACAAAGACAATCCACAAAGCAACAGAGCTAAATGATATGAATGAGTTTCTCTTGATGACCTCAGAATTCAGTGAAAATGATTATAGAAGCATTAGGCTCTTCCAGCAATAAAAAGCAATCATACTCTGAACTGGTTCTTCTCTCTTAATAATGTGCAATTGAATATCCTGATGCTCATTTCAGGAAGGGATTGTGTTATTAATGGGATCATAGTCACTAATTCTTTTCTCCTATATTTTCATCCTTAGAGCAAAATAGCTACTACTTTCTTAGAAGAAAGCTTCCATTCCATCACATTGTTAGTTACTCATTTTAATGTCTCTATAAAGAAAATAAACTATACACTTAATGCTTTCCATCTCCATTAAATAATGCATGGTACCAAAAGAAAATTTTGAGCATACAAAGCTGTGTATTTTGTAGTGAAGAGGGAAGAAAAACCTGCCTTTGTTAGGTGACAGCACTAATTTTAATGAGCTGGACCCTTCTCACTTGCCATTCCTTCTGCTCCATTGGGTTGACCCTGTCAGTATTTGCCATGATGGATTTTGGTGGGGCTGCTTCAACAGCTTTCTGTTTTTATTTGAATTTTTAATATCTTATAATTACCTCAAAATAATACATTTCAGAGAACTTTTATCTATAAAATATATGAACGGTGATATTTTAAAACCTGGCTCTAAAATTTACAGATTGATATCAGCATATTCTCAAACAGCTTTTCCTTAGAGGTAGGAGACACATAGTGTCTCTATATCGGTCTAAAATCGGACATACATAGTGTCTGGTTATAAAGTGATACCTTTAGCAAAACTGCAGCTTTAGTATGGAGAGGCTAGCCTGCACTGATGACTATAAGATAAATCATTATAAAGGAGTATAATAGATATGTTAGACTATTTGAAACCAAACAATAAAGCATTGATCAAATAATAGGCACACAGAATTTCCTGGACCAGGAAGGAATGTACAGAAATTTAATTTCACAGAGGAGAGACATGTTCACATTGACAGATTAGTTGATGATATCCAGAGCAAGGGGGAAATGACCTTCATTTTGCTTCTGTCTGTATACAATAAATGAATAGGCAGGAGCATGACACATCCATTATTTCTGGGACATGTTTCACCAGTGATGGAAACTCACTAGCATTAGGAACTGTAGCAATTATGACCAAGATCAGACAACATCACCAACTTGTTAAAAGGTTTGCTTAACTCCAAATTATTTTGATGTTATTCAAGCCATCATCTTTAAGGTATTGATGAGATAAACAATTACAGTTATTTATCTTGGCCAATTACATTCATTGTGTAGAGTCCTAATAGCTAAACTACCCACCCATTTGCTTATTAACTGGGGGACCTGACTACCTGGTTAATTTCTGATCTTTATATAGAAATGCACTTTTAAAATGGTCATATTTTACTTTGCATTTTACAGATATAAAATATAATCTTAAATTTTATTACATACAGCTTGATACTTCAAAAGGTGTATGTAATGGTGGCTACACTGAATAAGTAACAGCTCACCATATCAGATGTACAGATAAGACAACTCTTTGTCTCTGGTGACTGTCTTGTTGACATCATGATGCAAACTTAGATAAAGTGTTTAGCTACTGCAGGTCTTCAGGGAATCCAAATACATCCCATATAAGCTTTATTTCTGTAACTATTATAACCTAGCCTCATTGCCAGGGAAAGTCACCAGGGAAAGCAAAATCTCTCTGCATGAGGGTATTTTAATTAATGTTGTAAGCCAAGAATCACAGCCGAGTGGAACACTAAATGACTAGGAGGTACGTAAGTTGAAATTTAAAATTGCATTTAATAAGATGTGAATACCAGGTCTGTCGAAAATTTGAAACATTCAAACATTTTATATCTGTGTATAATTTAAAGACTAATTATTTTATTTCTGAAGGCAATCTAGGCTGGAAAATTATAATGAAAGTGGAGGTTCAGAGACATCACAAGCTCTGGTGATGGTCTTTCTAGTATAGTCCTTTATTAATGGAAAAACCCATAATGTGTATAATACCGAAAGTGAGTTCTATGGAGTTAAACAGAAAAACACTGTTGGTGTTTGTGATTTTTCAAGCAATAAAATGTCTTTGAAAATCTGGAGTATCATATGTGTGAGAGAGGGTAACAAAACATTTTGATAAGTAGCCATCAGTGCCATGGTGGTCTTGCTGTCTGGAAGGCAAAGGAGAGTCAATGCTGAGAGGTCAGGAAGCGCATTCCTAAGATTGTATGAATATTGTCTTGTACACACACACACACACACACACACACACACACACACAATCTGAGGCTGATTCATGGTTGGTGAGTTGGTTGAGATGAAATAAAAATAATTCAAGGGGGAAAAAAAATACCAATTTTCCTACCCTGAGTGCTTCTGCAACCAACATAGTGAGAATAAGAGATTTTTTTTTTTTGAGCATATGTGCCAACGGTGGGCCAAGAAACATAAAGCCCAGTGTCCTACAGCTTGTCAGCAGAGTTCAAACTTTTTCATCATATGCACTTAAAGCTAAACGATTTGAGTCAGATACTTGAGAGTGGAAGCCACATCTCCCGCCACATGTTCCTGCTTGTTTAGTGGTTTCTAAGTCTGTGCTTGTAAACAAAATCATTCTTAGTCCTCTGACAACTGCTATTTTTCCTCAAGGAAAATTACTCCCTAAGGAGATAACAAATTGTTTGGTGGTACTTGATGGCTTTGTAGTAATTACTATATGATCAGATAGCTCAGAATTAAGATAAGCCTTAACATCAAAATTCCATATGGTTGCTTCTAAAATAAGATGCTTAGACAGGCAGAATACTAAACGGCACACCCTGGATGAGTAATTCTAGGCCAAGTTCATCTCAAAGCTGGGACGACTGCAGGTTTTATCTGAGATCAAACAAAGGTCAGTTGAATACTTCCGATAGTCAATAAATAATTCAGAAATATAGTTTTAAGGAAGATCAGGTCAATACTTTTAATTAATATGAAACTGCTGTAGCTGTAATTGAGGCACTCCATCAGCATAACAATCATAATTTATTAATATGGAAATGACAGGGAGGGGAAGAGATTAAAAGTGTTTTAGTGTCTGTACTTAAGCAATGGTGGAAACCACAATTCTAACAAACCTTCTCTCTGTTCATGCCTTGACACATGGTTCACTGATTCACGGATTCATGGCACCCTGTTGCCACCATTTCTCTTTTTACAGTGTTGCTAGTCCAGCTCTCTAGACTTGGTCGCTGACTTGACACAAATCATTCATCCTTTTACATTTTGTTAACATTTATTAATTATACATAATAATGAATTTTATTCTAACATTTTTTTGCATGTTCATGTTGCTCACTTTCTCTTTTAAAGGCACAATAGGTTATGTTCTTGGTATTTAAATTAGATGAATAAATGGGACAGTATTTTATTTTGTTGGCTTTTTTTCACTTTTTTGTTTCTTTTTTTTTTTTAATAAATATTACTGTATATGTGCACCACACTCATGCCTAGTGACTCCAGAGGCCAGAAGTAGGTGATGGATCCTGGGGAACTAGAGTCACAGATGGTTGTGAGCTACCACGTTGTGCTGGAAACAGAACCTAGGTCCCTCTGAAAGAGCATTTCTCCATCAGTATTGTCTGACATGTTTTTTCCAGTTTCTTTATTGTCTTTTGATCTGGAATAGTTCTTCATTTTCACAGTTTTTAAAGAGCTCCAGTTCATCACTTTGCAGAAGTCCTTCTATTTGGGCCTGAAAGGTGTTTCCTTCGAATTAGATTGAGAATGCATTGGTAGGAATAACAGAGCTAGAATAGGGTCTCCCCAAGGCATCACATGAAGTACTGTATGCTATGTGTGCTTGATTCCTTGCTTAGGGAAATCTGTCAGATGTTCCTAGGAAGAAGATTCAATATAGACAGACTTAACAAACTGCAAAAGGCATGTGTGACCACAACAGCATATTCCTCAACAGAGACTCCCCACTCTCCTTCGGTAGGCACCACTGCACTGCTTTTGTGAATTTTACTAATGTCGATGCATCACATCGACTCAGGTAATAGTCTCCCTTCTGTGATTGGCTGCTTTCATGTAGTATAACATTCTCCAGGTTTACCCATGTTGTATGTGTTGGCAGTTGATGGTACTGTCTTTTGCTCTTTAAATTGTTGTAGGAGTATAAATTGTATGCCAAATATTCGTAACACAATTTAAAAACAACCTTCATCCCCAATGGTTGAGCCTCATTCTAAGGTCCCTTGAATCAGTCTCCCTCCGTCTTGCCTTCTCTCTCTCTCTCTCTCTCTCTCTCTCCCTCCCTGATCTCTGTCCTTCCCTTTTCACCTCACCCAATGCCTTGAGGATGGTCATGTGATGGGTGGAATGCTTGACAGAGTGTCCAGTGTAGAATGCAGTGTTCATCTCTCTGCTCTGGTACATGTGTCATCCAGCACACTGAAACATTAGCCAGTCTGCTTGCATGGGCGGACATGGTGCCCTTGCAAGGTGACACCCTTTCAGTAGTGAACTCATCAGTGTATGCAGAAAAATCTTCCCTGCCCAGCTTCTCTTTAAGTAACAGCCCAGAGTTGAACATTCTCTGGCATTCATCTTACCTTGGAGATTTAAAAAAATTATATGTACAGCTCCGAACTTACCTTACTGATATGTCTTTGACATCTCATCTGTCAGGCTGATAATAATATCCCTTCTTTAAACCAGGTGTATGAAAGTACCAGAATCTGTGTTCTTAGAGCCATGTGTATTGCCAGGTCTGTTAATAGGTCAGCAGGGCACAGATATCTCAAATTCAATGATAATAATAATAAATATTGAATGGAACCAATTGATTCATTGGTTAATAAAATCTGTCAAATCTAGCCAAGGGCCTGGTCCAGCAGATGTGAAGAGAGACTTGATCTAGCCTCAGCAGGAAGAACATTACTCACTGTCAGCAAGCTTTTCCTCCCTCTACAGTGATAATGTAGTTTTTATTACTCTGTATAATTTATCCAAGGACTGCTAACATGGAGATTGTTATTTAAAAATTCCACAAATTCAGAATAATAGAGCGTAGCAATAGACCAAACTATGCATGCATTCAATACGCTCTCACCTAGAACCAGAACTGGCATGATGTTTTCTAACATGTAATGATGTGCTACCGAAATGTTTTATTAGTCATTGGTTTTTTTATTTTAAGAATGTTGCATTCCTGGGATTCTGTCCTCACTTTACATAATCTGTTTGAATGACAAAAGGACTTGATAAATGTGAGGCCCTCACCAGCATAAATTAATTTCAAATAGAAATGTATGGGGTCATTTTTATTTAACATAAACTGGCACAGCCACATTTCATTTTCATTTTTCCTTTGATGGTAATTTTCTTTCCTTTCACAAAACCAGCAATGAGAATAGATATGCATTTAAATTTGAGTTTCCATTAAGAAGGGCAAGGAGGGCGAGGAATCTTTTGAATGAATTGGTGTTTGAAGGATATTTATGGATTTGTCCACAAAAGACACTGAAAATAAAAGTGAAAACACACAAAACAGAGGTAGCCATGACAGAAAATAGATGGAATTGGGAACTTTTAATTAAGGCTCAGCATAAATAAATATTTGAGGAGTACACAGGCACATACTCCATTCAAATGCTTTTATTCTGGTTGGAAGTTGAAATTAAATGCCTTTAAAATGGAAACAACTGGTGCTCAAGAAACTTCAGATGTCATCAAGTGAAAATAGTGTTTCCTCTCACTAATAAAACATCTCTAACTTTTTCAAAGAATTTCCAGTCTGTGTAATCTTATTTGTTTCTAGAGCTTTCTGGTTCATGAGTGAAATGATATAATTGACACTAATGTTCCTCAGGAGACTGAGGTGGGTGAGAAGAGTTACAGACCACTGTTTATAAATAGCTATTCAATAGTTCCCTTAATGTCTTTAATTAATTAATTAGCTAATTATTAATATTAATGATCTTATATAACATAATAAATAGAATTAATATTAATGATTGATATAATTAATGGTTAATCAATATATCAATTAATATCTTGATGTCATTTATTTATAATACATTATATTAATAATTGCTTGTAAATAATTATTATTTATTCTTCTCTCATACAAAACATACTGAGCACAGTTTTTCCTCCCTCTACTCCTCTGAGTTCCCCTCCCACCTTCCCAGATCCTCCATTCCCCTTCAGAAAAAAACAGGCCTCCCATGGATATCAACCAAACAGGGCATAACAAGATACAAGTGCTCAATATCCAGGCTGGACAAGGCAACCCAGTAGGAGAAAAAGGGTCCCAAGAGCAGGCTAAAGAGCCAGAGACACCAGCCACTCTCACTATTAGGAGTCCCACAAAAACATCAAGCTAACAAACATAACATATATGCCAATAACCTAGAATAGACCCATGCAGGCTCGTGATTCCCACTTTAGTCTCTGATAGCCATGTGATCTCACTTAGTTGATTCTCTAGGTCCATTCCCGTAGAGTTCTTGACTGCTCTGGCTCCTATTATTCCTCCTTCCCTTCTTCCACAGGATTTCCCAAGATGCAAGAGAGGGACCAGATGGAGATCTCCAATTTGGATCTCTTTCCATCTAATGGTTGGCTGTAGCTTCTGGACCTGCTCCCATCAGGTGCTGTAGGAAGTCTCTCTGATGACAATTGGGACAGGCACCAGTCTATGAGTACAGAAGAATATCCTTAAGAAACATTTTAATTTTTTTTCTGTCCTAGATTTCAAGCTATCCAGCCAGTGGTTCCTGGTCATCCAGGCAGTGTCAGGCAAGTGTTCCCTTTCATGGTGCGTGCATCAAAATAGACCAGTCATTCGTTGGCTACTCTCACGAGTTCTTATGCCTCTATTGCCCCCACACATCTTACAAGCAGGATAAATTGTAGGTTGAAGGTTTGTGGTAAATTGGTCTTTAATTCTCTTTGTTGAATCTTTGGTCGTTTGAATGTCAGGCTGGCTAGCAACATACAATGAATTTGGCAATGGTCCTTCTCTTTCCATTTTGTGAAATAAGTTGTAGGAGCATTGGCATTAGCCCTCCTTTGAAAGTCTGGTAGAATTCAGCATTAAAAACTAACTGGCTACCTGGTAGATCTGGTTGGCAGACTTTTATAGTAGCTACTTCTATTTCACTAAGGGTTATAGGTCTATTTAAATGTTTTTTATCTGATCTTGATTTAAATTTGGTAAGTAGTCTCTATCAAGAAAATTATCTCTTTCTTTTATGATATCCAACTTGTGGAGTATAGGTTTTTTAAGTATGATCTAATAATTCTTTGGGTTTTTTTGGTGTCAGTTGTTATATCTCCCTTTTGTTTTCATTCTGTTGATTTGTTTGTTCTCTCTCCATCTTTTAGTTAGTTTGGATAAGAGTTTGTCTATCTTGTTGATTTTCTCAAAGAATCATTGTTTCATTGATTATATTATTCTCTTTGTTTCGATTTTATTGATGTTGGCCCTGAGTTTGCTTATGTCCTGCCATCCAGCTTTTGGGGCATGCTTCCTTCTTTTTGTTCTAGAGTTTTCAGGCATACTGTTAAGTTGCTTGTATAAGATCTCTCCAGACTATTTGTGTAAGTTATGAATATTGAATTCTAGAAAGTCTTTAATTTCTTTCTTTATTTCTGTCTTGACCCAGTTTTCATTCAGTAGAGATTTATTCCATTTCCATGAGTTTGTAGGCTTTCTGTTGTTTCTCTTATAGTTGATAACCAGCTTTAATGTATGGTACTCAGAAAAGATGCAGGGTGAAGCTTTTTTGATCAATTAGAATTGTTTGTAAAAGTTTAACCTCAAAGATTACATTATGTGACAAGGGGACTTTGTTTCCAGGTTAGAGAATTTTTCTTCTATGGTTTTGTTGAAAATATTTTTTGGGTCTTTGAGCTGAGAATCTTTTTCCTTTATTCCTATTTTTCTTGCATTTGATCTTTTCAAGGCATCCCAGATTTTATTGATGTTTGGTGCCAGGACATTTTTTAGATTTATCAATTTCTTTGACAGATGCACCTATTTCTTCTATCGTATCTTCAACACTTGCGATTCTCTCTCTCTCATCTATTATATTCTGTTGGTTATACTTGTGTTTGTTTACCTAGATTGTTTTCATTCCCAGAATTCCCTGTTTGTGATTTCTTTATGGCTTTTATTTCCATTTTCAGGTTTTGAACAGTTTTATTTGTTTCCTTAAGCTGTTTGATTTTTTTCTTGGCTTTCTTTATGTGATTTATTCATTTCCTTCCTTTTTTATTAACTTTTTCCTTAATTTCTTTAATGGATTATTTATTTCCTTTTTAAAGACTGCTATCTTCATAAAGTTGCTTTAAGGTCTTTTCCTTGTGCTTCAAGTGTTATGGAATAGTCAGAGACTGTTATACTAAGAAAACTGGGCTCTGGTAGTGACATATAGCCTTGGCTATTGTTGATTTATGTTATTATGCTGGCATCTTGGTATCTGGGTTTAGGGTGGTTATAAGTCTAAGTGGGAAATATTGAGTTTGTCTTTGTTAGATTTTCTTCCTTGGTTTCAGTTTCCTCTCTGGTCTTCTGTCTGGCTCATCCTGTGGTTGAGCCAAGGATCTTTGCCCACATTTGGGGTTGGGGCACAGAGATGAGGAGGGGTTGAAATATTGGGGATAAGATGCAGGACACTGAGAGAGGGGCTCCATAGGAGGGCATCCTACCTGGAGTTCTTGTGACACATAAATTCTGGTCGAGCAGAGGGCCAGACTCTTAATTTTCAAGATTAACTCGAAGACCAGATACTGTTGTTATGACTTTCAGGTAAGGAGAACAAGTCTCAGAAACTGTACATTATTTGTTCAGTGTTACACAGCTAATTGGCACTGCAAAAAGATTGAAAAAAATCAGAAAGTGTAATTTCAAACTCTCCTAAGTCAAACTGACTTTGTTGAACAAATTACAAATAGGATTAAAATACTTGCATTCCCAAACATAAAAGAATTCAGGTTTCCTGAATTGTAGCACCCTGAAAGGAAGAGAAAGTGAAAATTCAATAAAATGAGATGCTTAGGCAAAGATTATATGTCTCAGACTTAGGCTCAAATAACTATCAAATAGTTAATAACTTCATCATTCTTTATGATGAAGAGTTTGCAAATTCTTAAGGTTTTAAGTTTTAAGAAATAGATGAGTTGTAACATCAAAAGTTACATGATAGATATTGTAAAATAAGTGTGTCTAATGTCCTGATGACTGAGCTTTGATGTACACATATGAGTCATCCAGAAATCTTGAGAAAGATGTGTATGCTGAAAAATAACCTGTAATAATTTAGGTTCAATTGAAATCCGAGGACTAAAGGACCCATATGTATGCCTAGTGCAAACCCTATGAGTTAATGTTAGATTATAACAAGAATTCGCTAATTCACTTTGGATAGTAAAAAGTAAAACTGTACAAAAAATACAGTCTTGGAGGCAGGTCAGCCATAGAGTGGGGAAGCAGAGTGGTTCACTGTCTCTGAGCCATGCAAAGAAAAAGTTACAATGAGTAATCTAAAGCAAGAGCAGGGGGGCTAAACAGAATCTAACTTCTCCATCAGGCTGAAAGGGTTCAGAGACAGAGATGACAATTGCATTCAGATATATAGATTACTAAAGACATAAGTAGGTGGTTGGGAGGCTCTGACCTTTATTTTTTTCAAGTCTCTGTCTCTGTCTGTCTCTGTCTGTCTCTGTCTCTCTGTCTCTGTCTCTGTCTCTCTGTTGTATTGAATACATGAATGTAGTACCCTTGGAGACTAGAAAATAGTATCAGATCCCTCACAGTTGGAGTTAAAAGCAGTTATGAAATGCCTGACATGAATGCTGGGAATGAATCAAGGTCCTCTGCAAAAGCAGTAAACATGACTGAACCCTCTCTCTAGCTCTTGTTCAGGCTTTTATCATAGGAATTAGATTTTCTGTGTGTGGACACAGCAGACAGTCATGGTTAGCCAATTGCTATCTACTGTTCCCTAAATTGTCCATATTTCAAGGAATGATACATTATTTTTTTTCCCATGGAAAGCTTTCACTGGCTGTCTTAGCTTCTTCTTCTCAGGAACCTTCTGGTTTTAATCTGTGTTTATATTTATTCTTTTACAATTCAATTTCCACCTTCATTTTTATTACACAGAGCTAAAAACTCTGTGGATGCCGTCTTGAAATTTTCAGTAACATTATATCTGAATTTGTATTTATTTGGAAAAGATTGAAGGGACAATAAAGTAAATGTCAGGAACTCAGACTCCTGCTATACAAGCATCCCTTCCTTTCCCCAAGATTTAACTATCCCTGGGCAGTTTCTAAATTGTAGCCGCCTGCTTCATCACTCCTTTGGCCCCATGAAGCCTTTTCTCCATTCCTGCCTCATGATCACTGCTGTCTTCTGTTCTGCTGCAATGCAAAGTGAAAATCCAGAATTCAGCTGTTACTTTCTGCTTCTGATAGACCCTGTGCAGGAAAGGTCAAAGCTAAGGGTGTACACCATGTTGGGGGTACAGCAAGCAGGCTTGCATACAACCTGAGCAGAGTTAAATAGACAAAACCATTGAACTACTAATCTAGGAGCTGAGCATTTCCTGGCATGGAGACTACAGTTTCTTGGCCAGGGGTTGGATTGGGGGAGCTCAGTCACTCTGCATTAGTTTCTTGAATCTGACAGAAAAATATTAACTTGATTGGCCTCATCAAACAACACTGAACCTGACAAATGATGTACCTAGTCTTGGGTACTGGCTCTTTCTTGGTAGACAGCAAGGGCTGCTGATTTGGGGAGGTAGGACCAAAGATAACATTTATGTTATCATTTATATGCCTTTTATATGATATCTGCTGGGGCCAGAAGAAGTGTGTTAAGAGGTCAAAGAAGAAGACAAAGATTTCTTAAGCATTATCCTTGATCACTTCTCCCACATTTTGTTCACGAAAATAGTCATGTGGATATCAAAGAATCAAGAAAAGAGAAAATATGTTCTGGTATTGGCAAGGTGACAGATAGAAAGATGAGAAAAGAGAATGACTCTGACACACCCAGGCCACTACCTAACTGAAAGCATCAAGGCTGCCCTTATTTTTGAGAACACAGCCTTTGCAGTCAGCTGGATAGGCTTGCAATCTCCACCTGCCTAGTGCCTAGTTTTGTTTTGTTGTTGTTGTTGTTGTTTGAGCTTCAGTCTCCTCCTTGGTCAGGTGAGAGGTACTCTGAGAGTTACACATGGCACAGTTCTTGCCATGTACTTGATGTCCTACAGAAGCCACTTTTATAAGGAGAACCACTCATGATCTTATTTCAAAAGATCTGAGATTGCTCTTTCCCATGAATACTTCAACGCTGAAAACCTATTTCATCTGCTTGTTATTCTATCCTCTGGTTAATATGCTTAATGGTGCTTGGAGGACAAGTTAGCTGTTGCTAAATATTTACTGAACAGTGTACTCAGTTTGAGGTACCTGAAAAGCATTCAAATGATTTGAAAACAAATAACTCTGGAAACAACATTTTTAATGTGGAACAGAGTTCAGAGTTGGGCTGATATTAAATTTTAATATATATAGAGAGAACTCAGAGCTATGAACATCCTTCTCAGAGGCCAGGAACCCACTGGAGAGCAAAGAGAAAAAGCTGAGCCCTCAAAATTAATTTCTCTTCCTGAACAAGTGAGGTGAATACACGGGCATTGGTGGTGTGTATTCTTCCCTTAGTGCAGCAAACATGACCTTGGCAGATGTTAAGGACATTTGAGGTTTCATCACCTATTTATTCTGTCATGTTGCAAAATGCAAACAACTGTGGTAAAATCTGAGAAATTCTGACCCTTTGATTCTGAATATCTACCAGTTCTGAAAGCTGGAAAGAGAGTAGTTATAGTCATGGTGATATCCTGCCTAAAATCTTATTCTTCCTCTTGTTGTGATTAAGGAAAATAGCCATTGCAATCAAAATGAAATTAATTGAACATTTCTGGAAATCTGTCATTGTTTAACTAGAAGTGAACCAATGGGGAAAGGTGAAGAAAGAGTCCCCCTGGTTAAATTGACTGAAACCTTCTGCAAGAATGGGGAATAATAAAATATCATTAAGACTAAAAGTGATATGAAGCTTTCAGTATCCAAGTATTTAATGGGACATGAAGACCACAGAAAGGTCAGCCATTCAGAAGTGACTTCCTGGTTTGAATATGTTGGCTCAAAAAGATTGCAAACATCTTTAAATACATGTAACCTTCCACTTGGGGAGTAAAAATTATTGGTCAATTTGCTTAAAAGGCAATCAATTTTTTTTTGACTGACAGAGGTTTCTTCAAGGGCAGGATGAGGGAAACAATAATACTGGTGGGAACTCAGTGTGACCGTGTGTGTTATGTTGTGTGAGTGTGTGTGTCAACACCATTGACAGGTGCAAACACAGGTGTATGTGTGTATATGGGTACTCTCATGTGCATGCCTTGAGGCCAGAGGAAGACCTCAAGTGACCTACTCTGTCACTTTTTACCTTATTTTCTCAAAACAGAATCTCTCACCCAACCTGGGCATGACATTTTCCTTATAGGCTGGATAGCTCGAACAAGACACAGCTTCCCTTCTCTGCATGCCCACCTTCACCACCCATACCCAGTGCTGGGATGACACCTGGCTTCTGTGGAGATGCCAGGGGCCTATACTCACCTCGTCACGATGGTGTAGGTCTTCTGGAGCTATCCTCAAGCCGAAAGAAGCTCACACTTCTGAGAAGCAATTGTCTGAGAGATTAAGCAAAATTCAAAATATCTTAAACATAACATGCAAAAAATACTGATGAGCAAGAAACATATACAGTGATGATTTCATATTGAGATGAGACTTCTGCAACACTGAAACTTGAGACAACCTGAACAGTTCGCAGCTGAAGAAAGGCTTAATTAGGGTCTATTCTAGGAATAAATATGCTGTCGCGTAAGACTACACACAGGCACACACACACCCATACCATGAAAGGATGTGTGGTTGAAAAGAGGCAGTGTACAATCTGGGCCTATAGCTCAGCGGTAGAACACTTGCCTTATATGTACAAGGCCCTGGGCTCAATCCTCAGTTCTTTCAAACAAACATACAAAAAGATAGGTGCTGTGCTAGGGAGATGGCTCAGACGGCAAAGTGTTTGCCTCTCAGCATGAGGACCTGGTTTCCAGTGCAGAAGTCAAGTGCAAAATGCTGAGCAAGTTTCAGAATCACAGAGATGGCCAAGCAAAGACAGGAAGACCTGGGGCTTACTGACCAGCCAGCCTATATTATTGGTGAGATCTAGGCCAATGAAAGGCCTTGTCTCAAGCCAGTTGTGGTGGCCCATGCCTTTAATCCCAGCACTCAGGGAGGCAGAGGCAGGCAGATCTCTATGAGTACAAGACCAGCCTGGTCTACAAGTGTGAGTTCCAGGCCAGCCAGGGATACACACACACACACACACAAACAGAGAGAGAGAGAGACCCTATCTCAAAAAATGGGGGTGAGGAAGCAGATAGCATTTGTAAGGATGACATTCAAGGTTATTTGGTGTGTGCACATGAGGACACAAGTGCATGTGCACACACACGAACACACACACACAGAGAATTATAGATCATTGCTGATTTAATGAAGAGCTTAACAGCAGGGGAAAGGCACCTAGCAGCTGGCAGATAGCATGTAGACGCACAGGTGAGCCCTTCCCCAAGATCCTCTCGGTAAAGCAGCTCGGCCCCAAAAAGGTGACGTGTGCACAGTGGGGCCAAGGTCTACGTCAGAGATGATAGTGTTGTATGGAGTGCAATAATGATTAATATCAAGAGCCAATCATGAAATAAAGAGACAGGGTCTTGGCTAGAGATGGAGTTTGAAACTGATATAAACATTGGTACTTCAGAGAAGTATCCACATTATCTTTGAGGGTATTTTATTCTCTGCTCTTCAGAATATCCAGTGAGTGGTGGAAACAGTAGTGGCAATATAAAAATGCTAAGCTAAGATGTTGCTATCTTATCCCGCAAGCATATTGTACAGACACTGAGTTAAAAAAAAAAAAAGTCACAAAGGCATCACTTTTGCCACCAAACCTTCAAAACTCCAAGGAGCATGTCACGTAGATTATATTCTAAAAAGACAAACTTAATATAACTTGAATAAATGTCTTTATTTCTGATTGGTTTGAGTTGAAGGATGAATTACACACCCAATTTTCATGCATCTCTAGTGTAAAGTCAGAATGTTGCTTTGTTGTATTTTTAAAATAATATCTGACGGTATTCATCTTTCTCTGCTAGGTGACATCCTGCCAATAAAGATTTTTTTAAGATTATAGTATATTTTAAAAATATTTTTAAGTTTTTATTCTATATGTGTAGATGTTTTGCCTACATCTGTGCCTGTATACTACATGCATGCGGTGAACTTAGATGCAAGAAGAGGGCGCTGGGTCTCCTGGAACTGGAATTATGGCCAGTTTTAGCCATCTTGTGAGTACAAGGAACTGAAGCTTAGACCTCTTCAAGAGCAACGAGTAGCTTCAACAGCTGAGCCATCTTTCCAGCCAATGAGTTAGCATACTTTTATCTCAGAATTTGAATTAAAAAAAATACATGCTACAAATTTAAACAGCTAATGTTAAAGATTGCTAATGCCACTGTGGTCCTCCCATACAGCTCCATGATATAATGATTTAATGACATTCATTCATTGTCAAATGTACTCATTGACTATCTTTCACATACCAGGTACCGAGACGTAAGTGAATCACATACACATGGTCCCTGTTTTACCCTGGGTAGCATTGTAGGGGGATTCACAACTGCAATAGAAAAAAAATTCAATAATTGCAGAAGATGAGTACAGTTTTTATAAATGTTCAACTAGAATTTCAGAAATTACTATATTTTTGATATCTTTCCTGCATTTCACTATGATTAGGGAGGACTCCGAACCCAGAGCCTATATATAGGCTGAATTAGTCTATATATGTATAGCTGAAATTTTCATATAACATTAGATTTGCCCAGATGAGTATTCTAAAATGAGACAAGTATTGATACCTGGGAGATGAACTTCAGTGCAGGTTGTGTGACTCAGGCTCTGGTTATGCCCAGTTGGGGTATAATCTTTTGGTTTAATGGAGAATAAAACCAAATAAAAGGTTAAATCACATTCCTGGGAACCAAACTGTATTTCATTCTCACTGCCTACTTTTGAATCTGGCTGTTCATCATTTGTATGCCATATACTATCACTGATTATGTCTTGCTTGGTTCTGGAGGCTCTCCTCTATAGTCTTGGGCCTGGTTGGGTTTCCTTGAACCTATGGGTAACAATGTAAGCCCACCTTACAACCTTCTTTCCCTGTCATTTATGCCTTCTTTTCCCTTTTACTCCTTCTGACTTTCATGTTGTTAATATCAGACATTATCTCTCTGGGAATGCTAAAACCTAGCGCAGTGGCTTTCAATACAGAGAATGGATGGCAGACAGAAAAAGATTAGAGATAACCAGATCTGGGGAGGATAGCAAACCACACAAATTTGCCATGTCCTTGCATAGCTCCAGAGACTGAGCTGCATGGGGCAGTGAGGGAATGAAGAAAGGACAGACACACAGACAAACAGAAAAGCAGAGATTGGTTTATATCGGTTCTTGGATGGAAGAGCCACATCACCCTGGAAGTTTAGTGGGCTTATTATTATATTTAGTGAGATGGGTAGGAGGGAGGGTTTTTTTTTCCATACAGCTGAACAAGGAACCTTGTTTATTGCATTCAGCTAAACACGGAGGCAGGGTTATTATGCACAGCTGAACAAAGTCTAGCAGGAGTCTGTGTAGTGGAGCACTCTTTCAACCATAAACAGCCAAAGGGAGACAGTTATGGTGGCCGTTTTATGCATACATTGTTAGCGGAAGTGTTTGGCATCCCTCCAAGCCTCACCCAGGGATGGCTTTGCTATTCCCATGGGGCTGAACATTGGGGTTCTTGACATGGCCATGCATAGGTCAAACAGTACACATTCACTCACGACTGTATTCACTCAAGACTTCTTCTGATCCCCATATAGGCTCATTTATTTCTTCCTTCACAATCCCTATTTTGTAAATGTAATGCTATATAACTTAGAAATAAGCCTCTCTCCTTTTACACAAAACCACGGCTCTTGTTCAAGCAAAACATACAGATACCATGGCTTCTCTAGACTTTTTAATGCTCATCCATTACCCTCAAAGGTATTTACAAATAGGATGAGCTTAGAGATGTTTAAACAGAACATTTCTGAGAGTGTTGTGGTCATATGTATTAAGTGTCCTTAGAAACATTCAGTTTGTCAGACAGAGTAACTACCCATGACCCAAAGCTTCAGTGTTGCTTATCACTTCTTTCTATCCCTCATCCCATTTTCAGTCTATCTCCAAATCTTAAGACTGTGTATGTGTGTGTGTGTAAGAATCCATGTAGATCTCAGCATCTCTATAATTAAGCCGTCACAGAAAGTCTCTGAAAGGTCCCCTGACTCCATCTTTGTTCCACCTCTGTAGGCCACATCTACTCCAAAAAGCCATCTGCTCACACCTTTCATGGCATCCCAAGTTAACAAAGACCTCCAGATACACCTGGTGTGAGCTTGTGGTCAGCCTCATCTCTGGGGGCTCTGGCTTCAGCTTCTGTTTTCTCGGTTTTACTCTAGCAGCCCCGGATACAACATCCCTTTTCTGTTGGCTGATCAAATGGCCCAAGTACACTTTTTTTTGTATGGTTCTTCTAGCTTGGAATGCTCTTCTCCTTGTCTATGGGTGGTAGTTTGAGTGAGAAATGCCCTCCCGGGGAGGTTCACATATGTAACACTTGATCTTCGCTTGGTGGTTCTGTTTGGGGAGGTTGGAGCCTTGCCTCGCTGGAGGAAGGATATCATTAGGGGCAGCTTTGAAGGGTGCAGAGCCTTACCCCACTTCCAGTTTACTCTCTTTTTCTGTGTTAGCAACTGAAGAAGTCATCTCTCCACATCCTGCTCCAGTCACCTCTGCCATCATTGACTCTCTCTCCAGAGCCACGAGCCTAAATAAACTTTCTCTACAAGTGACTCTTGATCACAATGTTTTGTCACAGTGACAGAAAAACGACTAACACAGCACGCAATCAGCTCAACCCTAACTCAGAAAGTATGTCAAACCTCATCAGTTGTTGGCCTTGTGTGACCACCCTGATCATCTCTTTTCATTTTTCACCCTAGAATTATCATCAGTTGGCACAGACATATGTTCTGTTTTTTGTTTTTTTTTTCTCACTGCTATGAAAACACCGTGTTCTTTTCTGCATGTACAGTATTTAAAATGAACCTACTGAGACTGGAGAAATGGATCAGTAGTTGAGAGCACTGGTTGCTCTTCCAGAGGATCTGACTTCGGTTCCCAACACTCACACTGGTGGCTCACCACTGTCTGTAACTCTAGCTCCAGAATATCTAATGCCCTCTATTTGCTTCCATGGGCACTGCATGCACACATGGTATACATACATACATACATACATGCAAAACGCTCATACACATAAAATTAAAAAATAATAAAATTTTAAAAGATTAAAATTGTGCCTAACACAGAGTTGTTTCTCATCAGGTATTTGTTTAACCAATAAGTTGTATTCACAACTTTCCCATTGCTGTCATTTAGGGAGCTTCTCCAATCCAGAGATCAGATTGTAAATTGAAGGTCTTGTTGATATAGCAAGTACTTGGTTAAGTTGTGTGTCTGATACATATTATGAGCTTATGGATCCATGTTTTCTTTTTAAAAATAAGGAATAAGAATTGATTTTTAGTTTCATATTAACCATAGTATTGCGGCTGCCTTTTTGAAAATGCGTCTAGGTTTAGTGTAATAATCACTTCCTGAAAAGATTTTTCTTGATCCTTCTTCCCCTTCCCAAATCCCCAAATACATCTGCTTTGGTGTACAGTCCATGGCACCATTTTGACAAAAGATCCTGGGCGCTTAGCTTTGTTCTTCTTCTTTTTTTTTTTTTCCGTGACTCTTCCCATTGTTCAGTTGACTGTCCTACTCTCAGAGCCCAGATCTACCCTGCATATCAGTTACTCTAGCACCAAGTACATAAGACTTCAGACTACCTCTGTCAAATAGATTAAAGCCTAAATGAATGAGAGAGTAAAAAATATGCAGTCACTAACTTTAGGGGTCAGCCTTCAATGCCCAACCCTCCAGTTCTCTTGCTCTCTGGAACATACTGCGTTATTCAAACTGCAGCCACTGTGCAGTGTAGAAACAGAGATACTGTCTAAAAAAAGTGAGGGGAGGAGGTGAGGACAGAAGTACTTGTCTCCATTTCTGCTGCAAGTCCTTCATTTCAAGGGACTGTCTCTGACCAGACCTCAGGCCTCACAAACTATTCTCAATCAGCCTAACACATCTTACCTCAGAGTTACTGCAAGTAATACTGGCAAGTGTTTTCAGAACACTGACCAATTTTCTTGGTGCCTTTGGGCTATGTAGCTCCAAAACTTGCTCTCTTTAGACACCTATTTCAAAGTAGTGATGAAAACAAGACAGAAAATATGGTTGCAAAGATTTAAAAGTAGCCCTAATTCCAGGGCAACCACCTTCAAGGTATTACTTTATTTGATGAAGATCATAGAAGAATTTCCTCCATTCAAGCTAAGACAAATGAAGGCGTTCCCTACAGTAATGGAAAGGTTTGCAGGTGTTTGTGTTTATTCTTAAGAAGGGTCTAACCTTCCCTACAACTGTTAAAAACTGGGAAAGGTGCTTAGCCAATTTGAGATGATAAACCCAGGCACTTGGGATTCTCCTGGTGACGCAGTGTCTCTTTTCTTCTGTGTCTCCAACTGGCCTCATTTGAAGTATTTTCTTCCTTGCAGCAGGACCAATGTACAAAATACTCCACTCTCCATATTCTCCCTGAGGGCAGAGTCTTTCTGGATCTTATTTCTATCTTTCAAGCACATCCTTCCTCTCCATTTTAGTTGGCTACTGAGTAGATTAATGCTAAAACATTTGATGTGTCCTCTGCCTTTTACTTGGAGAGGTCTTCCTGCATATTTATCTCTCTTCCCTTATTCTGTGCAAGAGTTTTGTGCTAAAATAATGGGGAAGATTCTGCTGATCTGTGTGGCTTTTCACCTAGAGGAGAACAATTTACAGATTGAATTTACTTGAAAAAAAAAAAAACCTTATCTGTACAGTAGTTATTGACTGTGCTATAATGCTTCCTGTGATGTATGATTAAAAATAAAAAGTCCCAGTGGCTGCAGGGACTGTAGACGTTGCCATTTAACTATTTCTTGCCCTGGACAGTGGGTTTTGTATCATCATGGATGATGTCTTTATTAAGCTTTATTCTCAATAGTACAAAGGAAGATTTTAAGGGTTTGAGTTAAGTGCCCTCCACTTCCAATCTTTGCTTACTTGAACCCTTTAATCTCATTCACAGTTTATGGGTATGTACTATGTGCTAGATACTATAAACTGAAGACACAGGCTGGAAATAAATTACAGAGCTGGAGAGATGAATAAGTGGTTAAGAGCATTTAATGCTTTTATGGAGGAAGGGGGTTTGGTTCCCGCAACCCACATTGTGGCTTACAAATATCTGTAACCCCAATCCCAAGGCATCTGACAACCTCTTCTGACCTCTTCCGGCAGCACACATGCATGTGGAGCATGGACATAAAGGCAGATGAAACAGCTATACACAGAGAATAAAAATAAATAGATCAAAATGATGAAAAGAAAGAAAGGACAAGCTAATACCAGACAAGAAAAGAAAACAGCCAGCTGGAGAGCAAGAGGCATGGCATAAATGAGGGAATTTTGTACTTCAGGCATCAGACTGGCCACTTCTCTAAAGAGTATTTATATGACTTTTTATCGTGATATATTTAATGTTTAAAAATCTTAGCCATTTCTAAATGTACAGTTCGGTAGTTTTAAGTGTGTTGACATCAGAGGGTATAGAGGTGAGATAAAGAGTGGGTTATTTGGTGGCTTTTTTATAGTCTTGGGATTTCTAGCTATTGGATGTGTTTATTTGGAATGACACTGCCTGCCTGCCTATCTAACTTTTTTCCTATATATGTTATCATTTGAGAGATGACTGTTTCAGTCAAGCTCATGAGATTTATTCACCAATTTGCAAATAAATTTTACACCCTCCGTCTATGTCTTTAGAGATATGATTCCTCGTCACTAAAATGCCTTTATTCTTTTCTACATGTCCATAGATCTGGCCTCCTCGCAGCTAAGGCAAGCCTCACCTGCAATCTCCTTCTCTAATGTCCAGAGCTTCTACTTTCAAGGAACTTCTCTCATAAACAGTGATGACTGTACCTGTTGTATTCTGCCACAGAAGGATATTCTGCATGTAAAACTATTTAGTTTAATTTTTGATGCGTATGTCTATTTTGTCCACGTGTATTGCATGTGAATCACCTGTGTACAGCGCCCATGCAGGCTAGAAGAGAGCCCCATATTTCTTAGACTTACCCATGGTTGTAAGCTGCCATGTGGGTGCTGAAAACCAAATACAGGTCCTCTGAAAGAACATTCAGTGTTTTTAACCCCTGAGTCATCTCTCCAATCCTCTAGTATTCCTTATTATGTATAAATCTTACCTAATGTACTGAGTTACAAATCCCTCAAAGAAAGGGAACACACTTTACTAATAAATAATTTACCTCACACATGCATTTGAATTTTTTCAGCATTTAGTATAAGCAGAACATTAAATTCAACATGTGCATATAGGATTTCCCAAGAGAGTCTCAAGCAAGGAGTGTTTTCATACATTACTTCATTTCCTCTTTGAAACAAAATCTGTGCGGTAGTTTGGAAAAATTACTATACTCAATTTATGATAAGGATATTAAAGCTACAAAAACCGGTTTGCTAAAGGCAGCATACCAACTGGTCTGATATTCCAAAGAGATGCAACAAAATGTTGGACTCCAAGAGAAATAAATACCGGCTTCCAACTCTGACAATTGTCTTTGGACTAGTTTGGGCAGGCTATTTGGTATCTCAAAACAGTAGCTACCATGTCCATACAATCTAAAGACAATGCTTGCTTCTTAAGATTGTTAGAATTAATGAAATGTTGCAAGTAGCAATTAGTGCTAGCAAGACCTCATTAAATCATAACTATTAGTATTATTATTCCCCTACCAGTCCTATGCCACTACTAGGCATCAGTCTCCATTTAACGTCCCAAATTCTTAACACAAATATCTATCAAACATCAATTTTACACAGCTCGAATACTGACAGCTACAGTAATGACTAGTCAGGCAAGACATGCTTGTACAACAGTGCATAAACATCATGGGGGTACCTAACCACTTTTTGATTGGATTTAAGGCCTACTTCACAATATGAAACCATATCTGACACTGAGAGATGGCCAGACCCTTGGAGCTAGACATAGGGTCATAGGCCTAGGAGATGAGCTACTACTATTATTTTGCTAAGTGAACATAGAATTAAACTGACTGTTAGTGACTCGTTATATATTGGTACATCTCTCAACCTTCATCAGAGAAGCTTCTATTTGCAGACCTACAACTGAGCAACATAACATAGGATAAGAAGCTGCCAACTGCTCGGCTCTAAATGAAACATTTCATATCACATCCCCACCTATCAAGGCTCAGGGGTCGTTGTGAAAGGGGAGTGGAAATATCACAAGAACCAGAGGTGATAGATGACTACAAGGAGTGTCTTCTGGATATACACAAGCTGGGAAGCTTCACATATGAGCTCAAAGAAGTTCTGGCAGCATCTACAGATCTGTGCAAGCTCAGGCCAGGCCAAATTTAGGTATGCAGAAGGGAGGTGGGGCTGGAGTCCAATCCCTAGCTGAGAATCTACTGGTGATTAGTAGCTGCTGTGGCAAGGAGAGTCAGTTAGCTTTCAGGGTATGTCCCCTGGTAGAAATCTACCACGTGCTAATGGAAAGCTACACACCCAAGATCATACCTGTAGCACAAATTAGACTTTCTGGATTTATTATTAAAAAAATGAAATAAAGTAAAAAGAGGGCACAACGTAGGCTAGAGAGATGGCTCAGCAGTTAAGAGCACCGTCTGCTCTGCTAGAGGTCTGAGTTCAATTCCCAGCAACCACACGGTGGCTCACAACCATCTATACTGGGATCTAATGCCCTCTTCTGGCATGCAGGTATACATGTAGATAGAGCACTCATAAACATTAAATACATACATACATACATATATACATACATACAAACAAAGTAGGGCACATAGAGAGAAGGCAGAAGATCTGGGAAGAGTTTGGGGTGAGAGATGAATGTGATCAAAACATTGAGCACAATTCTGAAAGAGCTGATAAGTAGTGCACAGTAGCTCCTCATTAGCGAGTGCTGCTTTTGGAAACAGCACACTTCTCTGCAAGCAAGGTTGCAGTCCTTTTACAGTCTCCGTCCTGATGAAGCCATCCTCTGCGGTGATGGTTAATGCTGGATCTGTTGTGAAATCTTTTGCTTCAGACCCCTAATCATGAGAATGAGAGACCAGTGTTTTGTGTACTTCAGCCGTAAGTGGTAGCTCTTACCTCCCTTCATTTTGAACCACTTGCAAAAAAAGCCTTTCACTCAAAGGACCCTCAGGTCAACACTGTCTCTAAGAATGCTCACAACATTTGGCACCTGACCCATTTAGAGACGACCTTGGTTAAGAACTCTCTGTAAATGTTGTGCCAGGGAGATAGGCACCAGAGAAAAACCTTGAAACTGAGTTTAAGAAAATACCAACCATGCAATCGATCTCTTTATCACTCTAACTCAGGAACCTCCATTTAATTATATTTCTGACAGGTTGGAATTTTGAACATGTCATTTAACTTAATTTAATTTATGATCCTTGGTCAGTAATTATGACTTGAGGTTAGCAGATGCTTTGAGGAGTAGCGCAGAACAGCAAGTGAGCCATTTAGACATCTCCCATTGAGCTGCTCTTCAGGGCTGGGGGATTTTCCACTGTATCCTGGGCGTTCACATAACCAGGCAGGTTTTATGAAGAGGTGCACATAAGAGAAACCTCATTAAACATCGAGCAGCTAAGAAAACATAAAACCACTAAGCCAGAAATGTCCGTGACTGGCATTAAAGTTGCCCTCTGCAGAAGGCCATAGGCAGTAAAGGCACATGTGCAACACACAGAGTCACTTTGTACTGCCGCGGTGTCAGGTGCCAGGGAGCCATCTATACCAATAAAGGCCACTCGCCCTCACTGCAGCATTCCCCAGACAAAGAAGATATTGTCAAAATGCAGGCTGGAAGCGTGTGCTGCTTGAGGGAGCCGTAACCGTGATTAATGGGCATAAAATGCAAGTGTGCACTTGTAATGAAATTGCCCTTACTTACCGCCTGGTTAGTGTCTGTGATTGCCACAGTCTGCCTCTGTGATTGGTCTCAGCATAATGAAAAATAGCAGCAAACCTTAGCCTCTCAGATGGCTTATATTAGGAGGAGATGGAAGTGTTTTGAAAGCTGGGTGGTAATGGAGAGGAAGCTGTGATGCAGAGAATAGCAATTGATTCTTATGCATAGATAAAGGAAAGGTTCTCTGGGTAACAGATTTATCTTTTGGAGAGCTCCCTGCACACAGGTCTTTGTGATTTAATGTCTCTGCCCAAATGTCAGTGATGCTGCATGCTTTTGACTACCACATCTTCCTCAAAAAAATTCTATCATTTTTTTTTTCAGAGAAGTACTATGGCCTTGTACAGGTGGGCATCAAGAGAGGTACAGGCCTGGAATAGAATTACAACACACGCCACCACCATCACCACCACCATTATCACACTGCACCACACAATGAAACAGAAATATCATATCTGGGTATTTATCCTAAGGAATTGTTTATGGATATGGACAAATGTTCCATTGTACAGCTGTTCATTTTAGGGCTGGAGAGATGACTCAGCCATTAAAGGCAAGGCTCATGACCAAAAATATAATGTTTTAAAAATAAAAGCAAGACCTCGCAGTTACCTAACAATAGGGAGCCAGCCATAGAAATCGTGATACTCCTGTACAATGGAAGCTACTGTAGCAAAGTAATGGCCTGCTGAGAGTGTACAATGAGTAGAAAAATATCCCTCATACACTACAATATACGTATGCATATAAACGTCAGACCATGAAGGGAGAAGAATACAATTCCTCATAAAGTGTGAACACTGACCCTCTGGGTGTTGGATTTGGCCTCTTGATTTATTCATTTTGCTTAATAATTTAATTTAATTCAGTAGTTTCTAATAAGAACTCTTTATTTCCTTACAACAACAACAAAAAGCAATTGCTACCAGAATATAGGTGCGAACTAGCTTTAAGCCTGTGACATTGCAAACACCTGCATATGAACGAGGATTGTTCCTTAATACATGTCACAAGTCTATATTCTAACTGTTTCACGAGACTGCTTTTTTTAGACTATATTCAGAAGTGTCGGTGCCACACTTCTGTTCATTGGTGGGGGTTCTCTGATGTGATTCACCATAATTTATAGCCTCTCGCTTTCCTCTCCCAGCCCCCTATTTTTCTGTCTTTCATGGTACTTTACTCCTCGCAACATCTTTTCTCCCATGTCCCCATAAAGCTTGCTCATTTACCAAGGCCCAGTTCCAACTGGACTTTGTCAAGATTTCTCTAAATCTCTTCACTCAGAAATGGATTCTAATTTTTCATTTTTTCCTACATCTGCAGCATTTTGCATTATAGAATTGTGTGTGTGACTCCAATTTTTCAATAAAGCATAAGCTTTTGGGGGCAGAGACTTAGCATCTTTTGTGTCTTCTAGAGAAGAGAAGCACTGAAAAAGTTTGCATTAAAATGTGCAATGAATATGAAAATAAATTAAGTTAGTGTGCAAAATGTCGAGGGACATACACCTGAATGTCTGACCAACTACTGTATTGATCTAAATCTGCAACCACAAAGAAACACAGATCTCTGGCTTTTTGATAATTCATAAAAACAATATTTTTAAAGTTCAATTAGTTTTAATTTTTTACAATTAATTCTAAGCTAGTATATGACTCAGTGGTTATTTATGTAAAACAAACACTGCAAGGGAGGTGCTTTGAAGCATTATAAACAACACAGTTCGTAATCTTTCCCCAGAGGAGCTATTCTGAGAGAACTCACTACAGCAAAGGCCAGGAAAATGATCACTGGAGATGACAGCCTACTGAGCCATCACCACTTCCTCCTCCACGAGGTTCACTTCGGGAACCAACCGCATCCAGACTGACAGCTTGAGTTGGAAGCACTTTACAAACCACAAAGGGCAAGGCAAATGTTAGTCATAATTACATTCCCATTCGGAGACTGCTCCTATAAAATGCTTGTGGCACCATCCTTCCAATTTGAGAAGACAAGTTGGGTATGCCTGAGTTGGCACTGCATGCATTAATTTCTTTTCACATTCAAGAATGCACTTTAGGGATGTGCCCTCTGTGGCAAATGACTTGTTTTGTGAATGCCAATGATTCAAACATTTTTTCTAAGGGCAAACTCACCAGGTACAAATAAGAGGAGCTAGCACACTGTGATACTGGAGGCTAGATCTGGTGACCCCATACTTGGACCTTCTCTCTGACTTCTCCTTTCAGAGAGTTCACACCTCTTTCAGAGTCCTCATTTGCTCCCAGAATAAAAGAGGCACTGATGAAAGCCTGCAGTTACAAAGATTTGTGTAGCTATGTTTACATCTGTTCACACCATTGTTCATAGAAAATATTCAAATGTGGCTGCACCTGCTGACTGTTCCTCAAAGTTGCTTCTAAATTTAGCCCCAATCCCTTTGAAAATGAGTTCTGTTTGTGGTTTATAATGTGACTTCCTGGCTTAAAAGGAAAAAGGTAAGCAAATACTCTAAGATTTATAGAAAATCACTTTCTGTGTTATCAGCTCGCTTATGATTTCTTAGAGCCTTGTTAAACTGCCTGCCTCTGAGGAGGATGTCAAGAGGGGGAAGGCAGAGGGCAAAAGGTTTGAAAATTCCTCTAAAGTACATACAGGAGGCAAGAGAACAAAGGAAGAGCTTTGTAACTGTCAGAGTGTGTGGAACTGACAACACACACACACAGAGAGGAAGGAAATGTTTTTAAAAACAAACACAATGTGAAGTGAATTCAGTCAGGTAGATGTCCATTCAGCTTGTCTAACTCACAATCTAATGAATACAGACATGACAGCCATAGTACACCCATTATCCTGCCTTTCTCTGCTTGAGCTCTCTGTTCCCCACAGACTCACAAGCATTATTGCAGATTGTTTATGATCTGTGAAGTTGTCCCAGCATTTGGGCTATCACTTTAAGAAGGTTCTATGGCCAGTGGAATCAGAGACTGACTTGACAACTCAAGATATCAGTTTGGATTTGGCTTCCCAGGTGGGCCTTATGGAGGAGGGAGAGGAGACGGCTCAGTAGGCTGTCAGGACGGGCCATGCAGAGGCAGTCCACACAGTAGCTTCATTGCCTTTGCTGCTAATCACTTAGATTTAAGATACCAGTTTAATTGCTAATTTTTGTGTATAGGTTTATCTCACTTTGATTTTAGTGCATTTGATTGACTCATAATGAAACCCATGAATCTGACTGAGAAGGAATGACTACTCTTATTTTTCTCAAACCAGGACTTTATTTTTTTTTAATAGTAAAATGCCCATTGAAATTTAATGGATCCAAAGTTTATTCATCTTAACAATTCATTGATTTTTATATGCAATGTTTTTATTTGCAAGTTTTTTATAATAAAGTTTATAAAACTTGTCTTAAAAAGGCTTGCAGTTAATTATTACTCAAGGAAATCAGGCATAAACTAGCTCTGTCCGGGAAAACTCATGTTTGCTTTCATTCTGTCTCTTATTTCTTCTTTCTCATGGAAGAAAGCATTTCAAAAGTTTCTTAGATGATCCAGAGTGATCAGCGGGTTTCCTCAGTGGAGGGTCGGGTAATCACGGTATACCCATACCTCTGCAGATTAGCTGAATTGCATCATCTTTGAGCCTGTTCACATCATGATGAGTTACAGGTGACTCGTAGCATTGGCGATGCTTCTTGACCACAGAAATGGAAAAAACAAAAACAAACAAAAAAACAAGCAATCAAACAAACAAAAACCAAAAAGGAATCAAATGGTCAAATAATTGTCTATATCCAACATGATAATCTTGCAAATTATTCATCCAGCTTATTCACTAATTTAAGCTAGCGTTTCTCAACTTTCCTAATGTTGTGAACCTTTCACGTAGTTCTTCATGTTGTAGAGACCTCAACCACAAAATTATTTCATTGTTTCTTCATAACTGTAATTTTGCTAATGTTATGAATCATAATATAAATATCTGACATGCAGGCTATCTGATATGTGACCCCTGCAAGGGTTATGAACCACAGGTTGAGAACTACTGATGTAAGCAGTACTTACTGTACACACACACACACACACACACACATACACACACACACACACCATACTTTGACTTTATTCTTCAATAGGTTTTAACTTTATACGGTTTCTTTCACTAATGAATGAATGAAAATCTTTGGCGTGTGTATAAGTTAGCTTTTGTCACTGTAACAAAACCTAAGGCAATCAACTTAAAGGAGAAAAGGTTTATTTTGGCTCATGGTTTCAAAATTTCAATTCGTGGTTGCTTGGCCGCCAAGCAAGCACGTACAGGGACAGAGTGAATAATGGCAGTGGGAATTCATGGTAGAAGAAGAGGGCTCATCTCAAGGAGGCCAGTAAGCAGAGAGTGGCACTGTCATTACCACTATACAGCGATAAAACTACAAATAGCCAAGTGTAGAATCAAGGAGACTGTGCCAGAAGCCCATGAAATAATACCACCAGAAGATAAGCCCTGGACAATATTAGCATGTTTAGGACACTAATAAAGCCTCCAAGGAGGAGAAGAGAGAATTCACTAATAGAATGGGTGTGTAATGTAAAGGAAAGCAACAAGCCAAAGGAATCCCCTCCCATTTGGCATAATGTATAAGGCACCACTAATTTCTAGAGATCAAAAGACAGGTTAAAATTCAACTGAAATACTCTTTCCCCAATTCCAGAGTGTTGCTTGATAACAACACAACTGAGAAAGGCCATACTCTATTTTTATCCAATGGCTGGTTAATATAGGGATAAAGACTTACCCCGTTGGCTCAATCTGATGCAACTGGGCAATCTAAATATGGCACTCCTTCTGTGATATCCTGAGAACTTTCTCCCTCCATGGAGAGTGACCCCTCTGCCCAATCTTGCTGAAAAACCCAGAGGTGTGGATCCCATAGGCTACCTCCCAATAAATCTGCCAGCAAATCTTCGTCCAAGAATCTGTTTCCCTGTAACCTGCCCTGTCCCAGGGGTAAAATGCTAGGTAATGTTGTGTTTTTCATCCACATGCTTACAAGAGACCATCTAGGACAGATATTTGATAACATCACTACTAATTCCTTTCTCCATCTTTCCTTTATCACATAAGAATAGGAAAAAGAAATGAAGAGGAGAGAGAAGAGGAAGGGAAGAGTAAGAAAAAGAAGGGGAAGGAAAGAGAAGAGGGAAGGCAAAGGAAGGGAAAGAGAAAGGAAGGGAAGAAAAGAGGGTCTGAGGATGGTAGGTACTTAGCTAGCATGAAAGAGAATGAACTGAACTGAATGGTTTTTTGTTAGTGGTGATCGCTAAGACCCTTAAAGACATCAATCAGTCAGGCTTCTATCTACAACGTCCTACTACAATCAGTGTAGTAACGTTTTTGGAACTCTGTCCTGGTCAATATTCATTGAGCTTATTTTTTCCCTCGTTGCCACAAGCATTCATACTGTGACATTCAACCACACTCTAAAACCTGTTAAGTTTCCACAAAACCTGTTTCCCCCAAAGGACATATGCCCTATTCTGATTTTGATACAGAATTATATATTACACCACTACCTACATCTATTAAACATAAGGATAAATGCATTGGTTCTTCAGAGCTTTCCTACCCTTTAAGAATGTGAAATATTTCTTTGCCTTTCAGCAAAAGCATTAATTGCATAAAAAAAATTAAGGGAAAATGCCTAATAAAAAATTATTAAATGTAAAACCCACAAAGTCAGCACATGTGATATTTTTTTAATTGTATATGCTTTATTATACAATTAATATGCAGTTTAACCAACTTAAGGACTTTTTATTTTATTTATTTTAAAATCCTTTTTGTATGTTTTTTATTTTAATTTTTATTAATTACACTTTATTCACTTTGTATGGGGGGATACAAAGTGATATGTGATAATTTTAAGACTGGCTAACTAGATGCTTTCCTTGCCGTTGTCCATAATAAACTCACTTGAAGCTATTGATAAGCACAAATTAGAATTCAAGTGGGAAGTTTTATCTTTTAGGAAAAGGAACTTCTAGAGCGTTTTGGCAGCATCTCTTTACTTCCAAACAATACAATAATTACTTTCAAACTTCTTTATTCCAAGAATTGGGTTAAGTGAGGATTCATATGCTGTCTTGTCAGGCTAATTGACTAGCCTAGTTAGAGTGGGAAGTCTTCTTCTCTCGTAACCATTTACATGATGCTGGGAAATATAACAGAGAGAAAGAGAAAGCATCTGGGGTTCCACCATCCCCTTGGAGATCAACCTCCCACCCTCTATCCCTGTCCCTCTCCCTCCATCAGTGACCAGAACCTCTCACTGGGTAGACATTTCTAATATTTTTGGACCACAAGTCTGGGGACAAAGTTTTTAACATATGGCCTTCTGGGGACATTTAAGGACCAGATTACAGCAAGCATCTTGAAAACACTATACACGTGAGTCATGATCATGTAACTAGACTCCATAGTCTCAGTATTATGATTATCATCATTATCATCATCATCATCATCATCGTTTTTGAGATAGACACTCACTGTATGTCCTTGACTTGCCTGGAACCCACTATGTAGACCACTGGCCTGGCAGTCACAAAGATCCACCTGAGTGCTGAAATTAAAGGTATGTGCCACCATGCCAGGCAACTCATTATCTTTTTCTTTTGTGTATCACTTCTCTTTTATAGTTTTCCAATTGAATCCTCCCTCTCTGTCGTGATAGGTCATTCTAAATGTGGCTGGTGTGCAGGATGGCTCAAAACAGGAATCAGTTGCTCATTGTGGACAGATAAAAACCTTTGTTACTAACAGGTGTACATCTATGAATAACCTTCAGAAAGAGAGAGAGAGAGAGAAGCATTTTTTTCCCTCTATGTAATTGCATTTTAAAAATTTGAAGGCATTTCAGGGGAGGTACACAGCCAAGTATGGAAGTCACTAGACAAGGGAACCAGTGACCACATGAGACCTTGTTCACATAAGCTGCTGCCGCCTGCCCCTCCGTGGTTGCCTTAGAAACCAGCCCCTCTGAACAATGAGTCACAGGCCAGCTCAGAAGAGCAGGTGGTGAGTCAGCTCCATCTCCCTGTGCCAGCAGATGCCTGGTTATTTCACTGAGTCATTCCCACCTACTCCTGTCTCTGTATGCACTCTGACATGAACAGAAAGTTCACTCCAGTGGCCTCTTGGTGCTCAGCCTCCAAACACTGTCAGAAGCAAAAGGTAGTCTGCAGATGAAGCAAGTTCCTCCGCCCTCTGAAAAGGATGCTCTGAGGAAGAGCTGTCATCTATAGCATCTTCCTGCCAAGATGGATTTCAGAGTAAAGGAGAATTTTCTGACAAGTCCACACATGTCTCTGTCCTACAATGAATAACTGTGCAGTGGCTCTCAATGCATTTTAAAGATGTTATCACACATGGCTGACTGTCAGTGCTTTGGAAGAAAACAGAATCATTTTTTTTAAACCAGAATTGGTGCACAGTCTTGCTGACCAGGAGGAAAATGGGGGACCTTCAGTTCTGAACACCTTGGAGGATCAATAAATATTGACAGGCAGGGGCAGGGGAAAGCAACAACCTTCACTCACACTTTCTAATAATGCCAAACAGCAACAGCAATCTGTCACCAGGAAAATCCAGCCTCACCCCTGATGGTACTTGGAGAAACAACACAGGGTGTGAATGAAGTTCCAGGAACATGGCAGCTGTGGATGGAAAACTTGCTTCCATTACTCTGGGGTGTAGACAAATATCAGAGCCTCCTCCTGTGGCCTGGCTTGGTTCTTTTGGGGCTGTGGTCAGACTTCACAAGGGAATGCAAATACTCTGGCCTCAAAGATGGAAATCCTGAGCTAAAGGCTGTACAGTAGGACTTGGGAGATTGCTCAACAGCTAAAAGATTACCAGAACACATGACCCATTTGTGGTTACCTCTTTTGCCAATTTGCCCGGTAGGTTAGTGTAGACCTTAGGACCGAGATCTAGGAAATTAAACAAGAATCTTATACACCTGTGCTGAGTCATAGCCTGTGAGACTCTTTTTTTGTTGCCTGAGACAGTTTAACCTCTACCCCATCACATCTGCTTATGACTAAAATAAGGATTCAAACCCGAATCTTAGTACACACCCATTCCAGATCACATCAGCATTCTTCCTATTGAAATTACTTAATTTTTTATAACTGGTAAACATTTTATCCAACATAATAGCAAGTCAAAGTTGAGCCTCTGTGACTGTGTGGGAATCATGAGCCTAATCCTGGAAGGGAAAGATGAGTTTCCTGAGTTACTGGGTCTTGCTTCCAGGTAATTGATCATAAGCTAATGATAACAGATGCCATTTGTTGTGGTCTGCTGTAAGCCAGCATTTCACATTCATTATCTTATTTAACATTTTAATTTAAATGAGAAAGTTAAGTGTGTGGGAGGTGATTCCTGGTATTTTCTTTGGATTAAAATAATAATAATAATAATAATAATAATAATAATAATAATAATAATAATAGCAGTCAATGCTTCCGGTTGTGCTGCAGTGTGTGTGCAGGTAAACACACCGGTGCCTTATTTTAAGATTAGGTTTTTAAGATAGATGTGAATTAAAATGCAAAGATTATGGGTGTAATTTGCAGCATAGCACAGCCAGATTTGTCTTCATAGTATAGCGGGGGCAGCTAAGATTTTGGAGCTCAGACTTTCTTAGTCTAAATTTAAGTGTTTTTCTTTATGGCACAGTGCTGCCATGTTCTAGTTTTGGAAACAACATAATTTCTTGAGAAGTTCAATAAAAATCCAAAATCCAATATTTGTGTTAATTCAGAGCATTCTACGAGATGGCAGAAAATGAAGTCCCAATTGCGCATGTCAGATGGTGTCGTACACTTTAACAGGGATCCTGTGAGGCTGAAGGAAATACAGCATTTAGTGCCTGGAATGCAGTTGTAGCAGGCAATAGTTTTCAGTCTCTCCTTCTTAAATAAACAACCAAAACTCTAGCATGTGTTATGTTTTATGCAGAGCAAAGTATCTGCACATGAAATGAGATGTCTGGGATTTACTCAGAAAACCCAAGAAAAACATTAAATGGAGGTAAATAGGTGGTACAATGGCATGAATGCCTTAGCAGAGGCTGACTTTATACTCATTACTAGAATCTTGCCAAAGAAATGCAATGCTTGTAGCAATCTGTGAACGAGGGAGGAAAGGAAGCCTCCTTCTGTGAACAGTGATGAGAAACCTCGCCCCGTTTCAGCAGAGGAAGTGGTTTCAGAATGAGAACCAGGAATGAGGATTGTCCTGGGAAGTAGCCAACCTTTTGATTTTTGTAACCACAGATAGACATTGTCATATACGGATGTGCAGTTGCACTCATAGCTATCTTGGCACATCTGCGGGCTGGAGGTTGGACACATCTGCAAAAGCTTAAATGCAGCATGGTGATTTGAAGGTAAGCCGTGAGAGAAATAAAGACAAAATTAAGATTTCAAAATACTGATTTCATTAGTGAAGCACAGTTTATGATTTGGTGGTGAGGGCTGTAACAATGACACACGCCTGGATCTTTAGTTGCCTGGTACCCCTCCTCTCCTGCTTTCTCTATGCAAAGTGAGTGGCTTGTCTCAGTTCAGCACCACATTTTAGCTCCAAACTGAGAACATAAGTCTTATTTCAACTTTAAATAGCATTGTTTTTCTTTTTCTATTCGTGACAAGACATTCTACCATGATTGCTATGATTTTTTTTTTCTTACTTCATTGCTTTCCCTGAAAGTTTAAGGGATGCCGCCTGTGGTGAATGCTTTAGTCCTGCGCAATCAGACACAGCTTTTGTCTTTCCTGGAATGAGGCCGTCAGAGGAGCTTGACTCAGCACCAGCTTGTGATGGCACGGTTTCTATTTTGATGTTATTCCAACATTTTACAAGCATCATTTGAGAATTCATAGGCTGAATGTTATTAAATTAATCAGATTAGCATACACTTAGATAACAATGAGCCAAGTGTTTTTAGATGCGACAATAACTTATTATCTTCACATGACACCATGTGCCTCAAACCTTCATATCGGTTTAGGAATAGTAATAAACTCTTTCCTAATTCATTCTCTGAATTAGATCTCATAGCTGGTTTTATTTAGCTGTAAAGATCAAAATTGCTCCCAAATTTCCTTGAGAGAAAGAGCATTTGTGTAAGAAATAAAAATGGTTTGAAATAGAAGCTAAAACAGTGTTAGGTCTGGCTGGGCCTCTCTTTTCTGGACACCTCATGGCTTCTAAGGGTCTCTTTAGGCCTCTTTCTACTTAAGGCTTTTTTCCCCTGCCCATCGATACATGAAACAAGTCCCAGCCAACCCAAAACTAGGGTGTTCTGTGCGCCAAGTTTGAAGAATTTAACACACACTGACTTAATGCTCCAGCAGCTGTCATTGAACTCTGACTCATACATATTCGAATTGCTATTACCTTGACACAGGGCTTATTCTTTTCTATGATGACACAAAAATAGGTTCATTGTCTTGGCTTCCCAGTTAAGATTACAGAATACAAGACTTCAATTCTACCAGCTTATTTTTGAGTCCTGCTACACAGTCAACCTGTGAATTGGCTTCCATTCCTTCAGCTACAAAGCTGAAGAATTCATCTGTGCATGTTTGCTTAACTCAGAACACTAGAGTGAGATTGCTATGCCTTTGAGTGGGATGGATTTTTTTATGCGCAACTGTAAGAGTGACAAGTACTATTAAAATCAATCAAATGAGAGGAAGAAACAAGATATTAGGTGTTTAGTGAAAGACCTGTGATTTGAGAAGTCTTTTCCAATCATTCATGTGTGAATGATATACATCAGGACATACTCACTTCTGGCCTGAAAGATGCATGAATTTAGTGACAAAACAGCCTGAAAGAGTCCATATCAGGACATGTTTATCAATGTATAGTAATAGCTTATCTATGTGGTGGTATCTAAGGATTTTCAAAAGATAAACAAACCTGTCTTAAAAGTCAGCTCTACCACTCTGCATCTTCTATCTGCCTGTAACACAACGTCTAGGGGCAGAACAGATAATTATCTTGCTGGCATTTTCACCAATATATTTTCCTGTCTTATTTCCAGTTTCTCACAACTCTGCTCACAATCTGCTTCTTCACATCTGGTCAAATAAAAAAAAAACCCACAAAAAGAAAAACAAAACAAACAACAACAAAAAATCCTTAGGCATTTTTTTTTTTTTGCTAATTTCTACCACAATTCATGTTTCAGAAAAGATTGACTCCATATATCTTAGTCTGTTCCCCACAGACACTAACCCATGTTCCTCAGCAGAACCCTGGTATTATTTTGTTTATGCTTCCTGCTTATTCTCAGTTGTTTATTTCTAAAACAAGGTCTCTCTATATATATGAATATCCCAGGTGGGCTTTAAATCAATGGTCCTCCTGCCACAGTGTCCTGAGTTCTGAGATTTTTAAAATTTCCTCTCCACTGCAGATTATCTTCAGAACATCTATTAGTCAAGATGACAACTGATTGAGGTCCTGGCTACAATTACACATGAAACCTGAACACAGCGTATTGATACATGCTAAGTATCAATAAATATCTATTTAAATGAATAAAATTACAATAAAACCTTTAGGTTTTTAAAGACTTATTTGCTGTGTGTGTGTGTGTGTGTGTGTGTGTGTGTGTGTGTGTGCATGTGTGTGTGTTTGTCTGCATGTACATTGGTGTACCATGTGTACGCAACACCTGTGAAGGACAGAAGAGGACATAGATTCCCCAGGAACTATAGTTAAGGATGGTTGTGAGCTACCATGATGGTGCAGAAAATTGAACCCTGGTCCTTTGCAAAAGCAGCCAGTGCTCTTAACTACTGAGTCATCTCTCCAGTCCCATGACTGCTGTTTTCAAGTTGCAACTCATTTTCTATCATTAGCTGAAAACCCATTTTACTTCATACATTTCCTAGAAGAGTGTTCAAGTGTGGTTTTGAAGAAAAGTGCTTTTGGGTAAATGAGAGAAGCAGGGGATTGCCTAGAAAAGTTAAAACCGGAGAAGGACACACTGAGTTGTACACTGTTGAGGAAGAGGGCAACTAAAGGTAAGGGTGGAGCTCTTTGAAGTCAAGGTCAGATTGTTCTATATAATAAGCTCTAGGTTAGCCAAGGCTACATAGGGAGATCCTGTCTCAAAATTAAAATAAGTTAGCCTTGATCCTATACTTTTATTCTTGAACTGGTAATAATATGCCCATGTTGATACATTGGTTATATTCATGGAAGATGAGAGAAGAAGGAACATAGAGTGCCAGAGAGCCAAAATGGAGACCCATCCTACAGTCAATAGTTCAGGGGTAGAGAACTTGCCTAGCATATGCAAAGTCCTGGGAGGAAGGAAGGGAGAGTAGGAGGAAGGCAGGAAGGAAGAGAGAGAGGAAGGGATAGTAGAAAAGTTATTTATATTTCTATGCAAACATATAAAAGGAAAGCGATTGTGTCAGTCTCTGTTAGGCAGATATTTGAAGCAGGTGACCCCTCCCACCTCCCATTCCTCACCCTATGCAAACACTGACTCTTTGGGAGATTGACAGATCTTGCTGTTTTGTTTCGTTTTTGTTTTTGTTTTTTTTTTTTGTTTGTTGTTTTGTTTTTTCCTCTCTCCTTTGCTTCGATTAGCAAGTACACATTCATTAACCAAATAAGACAGACACAAAATGTTTCCAAGGCATATATGGGAATTCTGTGTCAAGTGACTGAATTCTTCCAGAGACACTGTAGATTCCATGTGATTTTGAGGACTCCAGTATCTTAAAGGCAGTTAGACATTCAAAGTGTACAGAGCATTGTCATAGGTTATAAGGAGTGGTTTGCATTCTTCAAATTTGACTTTTTTTGAAGATTGAGTTCTCACCTGTACGTATGTGTATGCATGTATGTATATGGGCACTTGCATGGTTGGGTATGATGTATTCATGTGTGTGTGTTGGGGGGAGGGTGCATGTGCATGTATGTGTGCATGTGGTGGCCAGAAGACGGCAAGTATCTCCCTGTATTAGTCTCTGCTGTTCTTCTTTGAGATAGAATCTTCCACTAAAGGTATAGCTCACTATGCAGGCTAGCCTGACTGACCACAAAGTCTCCATGATCTGCCTCTCACCCCCAGTTTTGGATTTTTAGGCATGTGTGGCCAGGTTAAGCTTTTTTATATGTATTCTGGGGTTTGAACTCAGAGTGTTTTGCTTGCATAGCAAGCACTCTTATTTACTGAGCCACACACCAGCTCCTATTGACCAGTTTTTGTCCAAATAAAAGACTACTTTGATTTACACTTGACGATGTCAGTTGTAAAATCCACTGATGCTATATTCCCTCCCTTTTCTTTTAAACATTTTAAATGATGTATATATTTATATGTTTGTGTATGCCTATATGTATTCTGTGTACCACATATATGTAGTACTTAAAAATGCCATAAGAGGACATCAGATCCCCTAAAATTGGAGTTACAGATGGTTGTGAGCCACCACAAGTGTGCTGGGAATTCAACTCCAGTCCTATAAAAGCCTCCAGTGCTCTTAAACACCAAGCCCTTTCTCCAGCCCCTAAAATCTGTTTCTTACTAATATCATTGAAGCAAGGGAGTAAATATGGAAATAGATCAAGACAAAAACAAAAAAGAAGCTGGGCATGCTGGTGCATATCTTTAATCCCAGCACTCAGAGAAGCAGATCACTGTGAGTTCAAGGCCGGCCTAGTCTAGAAAGTCAGTCCAGGACAACCAAGGCTACACAGAGAAACCCTGTCTTGAAAAACAACCCCCCCAGAAAGGAAGAAAAAATGAAAAAAGAAAGAAAGAGAGAAAGAGACCCTCAATGGATTTAACTCCCCCCCCAAAAAAAAAAAAACACAGCTTAAGGTATTGTGTGTGTGTTTTTTTTAGAGTTGATATTCTGCAATCAAATCTTACAACTCAAAGTTCTAAGAGTTAAAAACAGTATAAATAAAAGATCTATTCAGCAATTTAAAATTGAAACAGAAAATCTCTTTCAGGAGAAACAGCTTCAGTCAGTGTTATTTAAAAATATTACTTTACCTTTCCTTAACTTCATGTCATTGATGGACCAGAGAAGACAGATAACAGACAACAATACAGGACATACTGGTATTTGTCATTTTAAAATGTTGTAGAAAGTTAGGGGGAAAGGTGTAAGAATGACAAGTCAATAAAGATAATTCTTCGAGCATGCAAAAAAGTCTTTTGGGTAAGGAAGAGTTGAAATTCAAGTACTAGGAAATAGTTTTGCAGTATTGATGGTGGGGCTGGAGGATAGGGGAGAGGCTTTGAATCTACATTATGGAAAGCCTGGCTCCAGCCAAAGCAATAGGATTTAAATTTTTGTCTACCTTGTCTCTTGTAAAAGGCACCATTAGTATCCCCTGAACTATGTTCATGCAGAAAGAGGCATCCTTGGCCTCCACCATCTCCTGTATATAACTAACAGGCAAGCCTTGACTAGGAGGGGAAAGACTCCCATTTCAAGAATGGATTCAAGAATAGCGAAACAGCATGGGTCTGTGACAAATCCCCCTCTACTTGGTAGACAAACTTGTGAAAAGAACAATGGGGCCAAGTCAGAAATTCTGTTGTCTCTGCCACTGAGAGGTGTAGAATCTTTCTTTCACTAAAGTGAGAGGTTGCGCATGAAGATGAGTATTAGTATTTCCATTTCAGGTGCTGAACATTACCATATTGCAGGGTCAACTGACAGCAGAAGGCCAGAGGAGGCTTCCGGACAGAGACAATGGAAGGGGTTGTTTCATATTATCTTGTAATTAGCTTTTATCTACAGTTGCCTTATTTTCCCTATATCAGTGTAATTTTTTTCTATAAAAATTAAAGACAATTTTTATTAGAGTCAGATAAATTTGGGTTGCTATTCCAATGCTTGCTTAAAGGCTACATCTGACTATGGGTAAATTAGTTCTTGGAGACTTAGTTTAAGATGGAATATTAATATGACTTGTTTCTTATGTTGAAAGATGAAAGATGTCCTGAAAAAAAATATACAGGACATAGAAAACTTTTCCCACACTTGGTAGTGCTGGAGGGCCTGTGCTTAAAGGCAAGAAAGGGCTGTCAGCACCAGAATGAGGTACTTACCAAGTAGGTGTTTATAGTGGAAATGAAAACATACAGAGATTTGAGAGTAAGAAATACAATGTTGATTTTAAAATCTAGAAAACTACTGAAGACTTAAAAATAACAACTTGAGACCGGAGAAATGGCTCAGCAATTAAGAGTGCTGTTCTCACAGAGAACCTAGGCTCAATTCCCAGCTCCCATACAACAGCTGACAACAGTTCCAGGAAATATGACACATCCTGCTGGATTCTGCAGGCACCGAATGTATGTGAGGTACATATATATACATGCACATGAAATAAATCAATCTTTAAAACTGATTAAACAAACAGCTGGCTGGTGGTGGCAAACAACCTTTAAACCCAGAACCTGGCAGGCAGAGGCAGCTGGATCTCTGAGTTTGAAGCCAGCCTGGTCTATGCAGCCAGGACTACACAGAGAATCCTGTCTCAAAAATAATAACAATAAAAAAAAAAAAAAACCACCTCAAAACCCAGTGAAAATGTTGGTTTGGTTCAATAAGGTAACAAAAATATAGTCAGTTATCCAGCAGCTAATTCTAAGCAGTCATGTCCCTCACTGTTCTAAAGGAGGACACCGGTGATTCTGTGTAGTGCTTGCTGATACAGGGTGGATTCATTGTGCTGTGAGTTTGATTTCATTACTTTATTAAGTCTGTTGTTAACACTGAACCTTCTGCTGCCTGTCTAGCTTAGCCACTTGTTCACAATTAAAAATAAAAAAAAAGTTAAAGGACAGATTTGCTCAGAATCAACCCATCAGGAAGGGATGTAATGTCACACCATCATCAGTGTGAGTTAAGGTGAAAACAAAACACAGCCGGACTACCACAGCCTGTGAAGGCCGGGGTCAAATCCTAGCTGGGAGGACCCACAACACCACAGTGAAGGATGAAGTGTTAGAGGCACAATGGAGGCTGGTTTTGGAATGAGGTATCGAGTCTGATCAAGATACTTCCTACTCATCAAAGAGGCTACACAGCATCTTCTCATACGTATTTCCTAAAGTCTCTGCTTCCTTCAACAAAGAAAGTTCAATGAAAGAAAAGGAACAAAAGATAATGAAGAGTAAAGAAGGGGTATTTTAATAAAACCTGTGACAGCACCAAGATGCCATTATGCCCTTGTACACTGGAATGGTAATAGGGTGGAGTGGCATCGCCAGAGCCTAAGGACAAGTCACCTGGAGGGAATAGAGATGTGGCAACAGTGGCACTTGGCAGGAGTTGGGATTCTAGCAAAGAAGCTCTAGGGGCAGGACTTAGATTCATGATGAAAATGTTTTCCATTGTGGACCTTCCAAAAGCATCAAGATGGCAAGTCACACTTTCATTTTCCCCTTCACCTATCTCCCAGCTCTTGTTGATGCTTTCCACTGATCTAAACTTCTTGGAAGCAAGTTTCAAGGGCCCCTGGGAAATCACTCTCCTAGTATACCAGCCAGGACAGGCATGCGGGCAGAATGGGACTGACAGTTAAGGGAACAAACCATCATCAGTGTGAGCTAAGGTGAAAACACTACACAGCCAGGTTGCCAGAGCATTTGAGGGCCAGGGTCAAATCCCAAGCCCTGCTTCATGTACAGGAAGCTTCACTCCACTGATAGCTATCCTTTATTATCTCTGGAAACAAGTGGATATTTGAGTTGAAACAGATAAGCACATATTCATATAAAGAGGCCTAATTGGTTTAAATTAGCATTCTTTGTTTTTGATTGCCCATTTAAAGCTTTTCTTTATCCTCCTGAATAATTGAAAGTTGCAAAATGATTAGGTTTCTTGTATTTTTCTTTTGACTCTGCCTACAACACAATCATGTACAAGAACATGATAAATCTGTGTACATCTTGAGAGCCTGTGGTTCCTGATCACATACAATATTCCACTTTTCTCTATCCCCCGATGATCTGAAGTGCAGGGAGAGAGCTGACATGGCCTGAATACCGATGATGTGCCAAGCAGGCAGTCAAGAACTTTACAAAGATAAATTTGCTCAATTGTCGCCATGACCCAATGGACTGATATCATTAATCCGGTCTTAGAGATTATAAAACTCACAGAGAATGGGCTGTCCCACTCAAAAGTGTACATGAAAGTCCAGTGACCTTGTCATAGGGTGAATATACACCACACACACACACTCCTGGATGCATGCATAATTCTTACTACCATACATATGATACAAATTTTATATGTGCATCTGTATTTATATGTAAGTTTTAATCTACAAGCTTTTATAAATATCTGTATTTACCGTGTATTTATTTACAAAATCTTAGTAAAGAAGGGTTGTGTTTGATGCCAGATGGTCTGCCTAAGAATAAGCAGTAAAAAATAAAGCCTCCTTGGACATGTAACTTTATAAACATTTTTATTTTGTGAATTCAAAGTTGAGCCTTCCCAAGACTCACTTTCCATAATGACAATCATAACAGTTAGATGATACAGCAATAATAAGCTTAATACAATTAATAAACAAATTATTTGGGCTGGGGAGGTGGCTTAGCAGCCAAGAGCACAAACTGCTCTTGCGGACTACTTGAAGCACCCACATGGAGACTCACAATTGACTGCAACTCCAGTTCATAGGAACCCGACACACTCTCTGGGCCTCTTTGGAAGGCACTGCACACTTATGGTGCACATAGGCATGTTTAGGCAGCCATACACATAAATTTTTTTCAACCAAATTTAAAACTTAAAATGCCAATAAAGCTTAGGCAATATGAGTCACGGGTCTATCTTGCACAGCTGTGCAGCTGTGGAGTGTTGAGTTTACTGTGTGACTGCGTCTTGTATGACTCATATGGTTGCTATCTTTGCTGCTCAGAAACTTCCTGCCCTATGTTGGCAATGCTGTTTAGAAGGGTCACACTCGGAAAGAGGTCGTATTGCAAATCTTTGTTTATGCAGGGTGGGCAGAGGGTTGTGTGCTTTGTTTACTCCCAATCTACCTCTGCCATCCCTAGAAGGCCTGGGATCCTCAGATACATAAGTCTAAAACATGGGTCAAAGGAAAATGAACCTTGGCACTACACAGAGTTCTCTGGGATGTTGGACTGGCACTGCCAAGGTGGTCTATCCCAGGACAGGCTCTTATTTGGGGTGTATAATTTGGTGTCTCTAAATTGAATGAGTAGCTAGTTTCGTAAGCCTACTATGAATAAATAAGCAAATACACTTTTCAAAAATGAAATAAACACCAACTATGCATAGCATAGGTCTGAGTCCTGACCAGAAAAGTCCATTTATAACACAAATGGAATTGCATCTGCAGTTCATAAACGCTACATTTACAAGGGTTTGTAGGGTTCCCTGGAAAGCAGGGGCCACTCCAGCCAGGGAAGCTAATAGGCTACCTGCAGATATTCACCCCTTCCTCCCCTCCTTCAAGTTCCTCAGTCTTCTTCCTAGCTCTGTAGCAGGCCACCTGTCGCAGCTTCCTTTCCATTCCTGCCCTCACCTCCAGTGGATTGCACATATCATCCCTTCCAAACTTCCCTTCACCTACTCATTGCTTTATTCCAGACCCCAACTCCAGCACACGTTCCCCTAGAACCCAGAGGCCCCCTTAGCTAGAGACATAGGTAGCCTTACTGCAGATCGCCATTTTTCCATTCTGTCCTCTAAATCCAGCCACCCAATCTCACCCCCAGCTCTACAGGAGACCACTGCTTCAGCTTCCCCCTTCTCTCTGCCCTCATCGCCAAGGGATCACACAGATCTCCAATCTTCTGCAACTCGTATCCTTCATTTTCAGCTTCCAATTCCAGCAGGCATTCTCTGGAATCCTAACAGCCAAGCCTGCCAGAGGAGCAAGTAAGAGAGCAAAGCAAGTAGGCTAGCTACAGATCTTCAGTTCTCCTCCTCCCCTCCATATCCAACCCCCCAGTCATCCCACTTCTGTAACAGACTTCTTTATGAGGCCTTTCTTCATTTTCTTCCCCCATTCCCAGGAATTTAAGCAGATCCTGCTGAAACCCTCTGCTTTCCTCTCTCCTGTGGGGTGCACTCAACCATGCCCCCAAGCCCATCACAATTCCTAAGTGTCATTTTACAATACTTGGAAAAATTTTTATGTGAAACCTCCAGTGTCGCACTTTATAATGATCCCAGAAGAGTTTCCTGTGAGGTAACACACAGTCACCATACTTTCCTAAGGAGAGGAGGAGAGGGTATCAGAAAACAAAGAACAAAATGACCACCTAACAAAGAAAATCAGCACCTAGAATTACAATTTTCCCAAACCCAGATGCCTGGAGGCCAGTGTAAAATCAGAATCAATAACAGCCAAGACAATATGTTTCTACTAGAAACCTGGGCCACCTAGCCATGGCAGGCCCCGGGTATTGCAACATTAACTGCAGCAAAAGACCAAGACATTTATGAATATGATAGAAGATCTTAAAAGGGAAATGAATTAACTCCTTACTAATTCCTTAAAGAAATGTATGAAAACACAGACAGTAGAAGGAAATGAATAAACAGTTCAAGACCTAAATGTAAAGGTAGAATCAATAAAGATGACACAAATTGAGGGAAATCTAGAAATTAAATACTTAAGAACTGGAACAGGAACCTCATGGGCAAGCCTCAGTAACAGAATACAGGAGATGGAACTCAGGCATTGAAGACGTGATAGAAAAAAATGGATGCCTCACTCAAAAAAAATAATAATAAATCCAAGAAACTGCTGGCACAAAGTACCCAGAAAATCTGGGACACTATGAAAAGACCAAATTTAAGAATAATAGGAATACAAGAAGAAGAAAAATCCGGGTCATAGGAACAGAAAATATTTTCAACAAAATCACAGAAAAAACATTTTCTTAGCCTAAAGAAGAAGGTGCCTATCAAGGTACAAGAAGCAGACAGAACACCAAATAGACTGGACCAGGAAAGAAAGTCTCTTGGCATATAATAATCAAAACACTAAAAATACAAAGAATGAATATTAAAAGCTACAAGGAAATAAGACCAAGTATCATATAAAGGCAGACCTATTACGATAATACCTGAATTTTCAATGGAGACTTTTAAAGACAGAAGGGCCTGGACAGATATAATGCATACTCTAAGAGACCACGGATGCCAGCCCAGATTACTGTGCCCAGTAAAACTTCCAGTCACAATAGATGGAGATTCATGATAAAAACTAAAGTTACGCAACATCAGTCTACAAGTCTACAACCCCAGTCCTTAAGCAACACCAGTGTACAAATTCATTTCTACAGAACACTCCATAAGGAAAATTTTAATCTAGAAAGCTTCTCTATACTCCAGAAAACACAAAAAATAAGTAATTCCAGACCAGCAATTCAAAAGAGAGGAAACACACACACACACACACACACACACACACACACACACACACACACCATAACCACAGCCACCACAATGGTAACAAAATAAGAGGAATAAACAAACAGTTCCTTTTAATATCGCTCAACATCATTGTCCCAATCACCCAAGAAAAAGACAAAGGCTAACAGAATGCATGGGAATGCAGGATTCATCCTTCTGCCTCATCCAAGAAAAATACACTAACGTCAAGGAGGAATATCACCTCAGAGTAAAAAGACACAAAATATATTCCAAGCAAATGAACTAAAGAAACAAGCTAGTATAGTCATTTTAATATATGGGGGGAAAAAAACCTCAAACCAAAACCAGAAGAAATATGGAAGGATACTACATATATACCATCAATGGAAAAATACACCAAGAAGACACAGCATTTTTTAATATTTATGCACCAAGTGCAAGAGCACACAGTTCATAAAAGAACCACTTCAAGCTTCACACACACACACACACACACACACACACACACACATGCACACTCACACACAATCACACACACAGATAGTGGGAGACTTCAATACCCCACACTTGCCAAAAGACAGACAAAAACTAAACAGAAAAATGAGGGAGATAACTGACTTTATAAACCAAATGGTCCTAACAGATATTTACAAAACATTTCACCCAAACACGAAACAGTATGCCCAGCTCCTCATGGAAATTTCTCCAAAATTGATCACATACTCAGGCATAGAGCAGGTTCCAGCAGAAAGAAAATTGAAATAACACTCTACATATTGTCTATCTACCGTGGATAATGAACAACAACAGAAACAAGAGAAAGCTTACAAAGTCATGGAAACTGAACAACATCACTAAGAGAATGAAAAATGGTTCAAGACAGGAAGAAATTAAACACTTTCTAGGATTAAGTTCAAATAAATACACAATATATCGAAACTTATAAAACACAATGAGGACTATTCTTAGAACAGTCCTCTTAGGGACAAGTTCATAGCGCTAAGTATCTACATGAAAAAATTGGAGATATCTCATACAAATAACTAACAGCATACCTGAAAGCTACAGAACAAAAGGAAAAGAAGTCACATGCAAAAGGAATAGACAGAGAAAAGGTAAACTCACTGCTGAAATCAACAAAATGGAAACAAAAATAATACAAAATTTTTTAAAGAAAGGATTTTTTTTTCAAAAAAAAAAAAAAGCAAACCCTTATCCAATCTAACTAAAAGACAGAATATCCAAATTAACAAAATTAGAAATGAAAGGGGGACATCTATAAATTCAATACACAATATAAGCAAACCTAGAGACAAAACCATGTGATCATCCCATTAGATGCAAAGGCCCTTTGACAAAAGCCATCCCCCCTTCATCATAAAAGTCCTAGAGTTATTAGAGATACAAAAGACATACCTCAACATAACAAAGATGGTTGTTTACAGCAAGCCTATATCTAATATCACCTTAAATGGAGAGAAACTCAAATCAATTCCATTAAATTCAGGAACAAGATAAGGTTGTCTGCTCTCTCTGAACCTATATAGATCTGGAAATCTGAACTAGAGCAGTAAGAAACCTGAAGAAGATCAAGGGCATACAAATTGGAAAGGAAGAAGTCAAAACATCTTTATTTGAAGATGATATGATAGTATATAAAATGATACTAAAAATTCCACTGGCAAAATTCTAATGTAAGAGAGGTTGGTCCCCTTGGTGTGAGTTTAAGACACCAAATTCTCAACACAAAGATTTATTACCCAAGAGAGGCAGTCAGGACATGGGGCCTACAAAGACAGCACAGCAGAAGCAGCAAACAGCATTAAGCAAGGGTTTTTTTTTGTTTGTTTGTTTCTTTTGTTGGTTGGGTTTTTTTTTTCATTTGTTTTTTTTTTTTTTTGTTTGTTTGTTTGTTTGTTTCAAGAGTAGATTTTTAAGGAGAAAAAAAGGAGAGTCTGTGCTAGGATGAGCTGGTAAATTCTGATTGGACATATTTAGCCAAATGATGAGTTTTGGTTGTTGAACCTTTTTTTTTTTTTTTTTCTCAGGAATGAATGAGTCAGTGGCCAAATAAGGAAGTGGACCTTGGGAGCTAGTTTTAGGAATGTAATCTAATGATTTTTAGCAAGGGCCAGAGGGTAAAAGGAAAAACCTATAGGTACCATGTTAGTCATGCTTGGGCCTGTGTTTGCCATCCTCAGGCCTGCTAGAGCCCTTCATCTACAGCTGATAAACGCTTTCAGAAAAGTAGCTGGATTCAAAATTAATTAAACAAAAAAACAGTGAACAGCCTATATACAAATTACAAAGAGACTGAGAAAGAAATTAGGGAAACAACAACAATGGCCAGGAACTGGAAACAGGCTCTGTGTTCTTCAGCAGAAAAAAAAAAAAAAAAATGGATGAAGATAATATGTTACATTTACACAATGGACTATTACTCAGATGTTTAAAAAATGAAATTGACTGACTCAATGGATAGAACTAGAAAAAATCATCCTGAGTGAGTATGTATGCCCTTACATGTGGCTCTTAGCTGATAGGTTAATAACAACCAAGCTAAAAAAAATCTGTAGAACCACAGAAACTAGGAACAGAGAAAAGGATGATGGGGATCAGATAGACCTCCTTAGGACAGAGAAAAAGAACTGATGGTTATGGATGGAGGGGTGGATCCTAGAATGCGATGATCAAGTAGGGAAGGCCAAGGGAAAAAGGTAACAAAGGAAGGAACATGGGGAGAAACAGCTAAAATTAACGTGCATTTGGAGGGTAGAATGTAAACCTAATAAAGTAGGAGTTCGCAAAATATATACCTATATGAAGTCAATAAATGTGAAATCAACAAATAATAGGAGAGGCAGAGCACCCACTAGCCATCTCTTGTTACCCAATAAAGCTTCCATTCTTATTTAGTGATATATAATTGAGTTATTGGCCAAAGGGGCTCCATGGAAATCTTAAAGCAAAACAATCCAAGCTGTTACCAGTACTATAGGTTTCTCTTCAGAAACCTATGGCAAGTTCCCATTGCTAAAGGCAATACATAACAATTCACTGAACATGGAGACATCAGGCTGGTGCCTACAGAGAGCCTTCATCCTTGTGTCTAAGGTCTTTGGTATAGGGATGTACTATTTATACTTTCAAAAAAAAAAAAAAAAAAAAAAACATAAACACCTTCCCAACTGCAAACCCTTGGATTGACAATGGAGTCCTGCCAGGAAGATTTGCTTGTGCAATGGTGGCACAATCTTGTGAGAGTAAACAACCAATATTTGATTTGACTTAGGGCCCACTCCACAAGATGGAACACATACTTGACACTGTTTGGGTGACCAAGAACCTGAGACTAGATAGAGAGCCATGGTAAAACTAAATACTACTGTTGTAAAATCAAAATAAAACAAAAACAAAACAAAATAAACAACAACAACAACAAAACCGAAACAAAAAAATGACTAATAATGACATTCTGCTGTACTCATCGACCAATAGCTGGCTCAGCCATCATCACAGAACCTTCCCCCTGCAGCAGATGAGAACTAATGCAGAGACTGTATGCCAGATAATGAGAGACTGTGAACCATTCATCCCTAACAGGTATGTCTCGATCAAATGCCTTTGCTCAGTACTGAGAAAACCCTATGGAGGAGGAAGCAGGAAGAGAGTAAGATCCAGGGGAGACAGAAGACATCAAGAAAACAAGGCCCTCTAAATTAACGTGATCATAGCACATTTGAGTTCACAGAGACTCAGGTACCGTGCACAGGGCCTTTGTGCATACCCAGTCCTCGGTGTATGCATTGGGCTTCTAGTTCAGTGTCTTTATGGGATTCCCAAGTGTAGGAATGAGTGGGTCTCTCTTTCTTGGGACTTTTTTCAGAATCTTTTCCTTCTGTTTCCTTTTCTTTCCAAATTCCAATGTGTTAGTTTTGTTTTATCTTACTACATTTTATTTTTGTCCCCTAGAAGCAAATTTTCTAATGAGATTCGGAAAGGGAATGGACCTGGAGTTTGAAGGAGGTGGGAGGGAACTGGGAGGAGCAGAGGGTCAGGGAAATGTAATCAGGATATGCTATGTGAGAAAAAAAATCCATTTTCAATAAAGGGAAATTTTTTTAAAAATCAATAAAAGAAAAGAAGGAAGGAAGGAAGGAGGGAGGGAGCAAAAGGAAATTTGAAGGACCAGTGATATGGCTTAGTAGGTAAGAGGCTTGCCAGAAAGCCTGACAATGTGACTTCCATTCCTGGGTCTCACATGGTTGACAGAGAGAACTATGTCCTGCAAAGTGTCCCTGGACCTCTTTTTGATCACACACACACACACACACACAGAGAGAGAGAGAGAGAGAGAGAGAGAGAGAGACTAATATAAATGTAATACAACTATTTAAATAAAAAATTTTGATGAATTTTTCTTTTAAAGTACCCATGAAATCAATATTTTTCCTTATTTGGAGTGAAAGAAATAAATCCACAGTAAAGATTCTACATCTCATATTAGCCACTGCCGGAACCTAGAGCGCTGAACTGCTGAGCTTTCCAATTAAAACCAAGGTGCATTCACTCTATGATAGCCCTCTCGCTCCTTCAGGCATCAATATGAAATTAAAACTGGATGCTGGAAGCCAGCATGCTTTCATCTAATGCCATCTGCACAGACTGATCAGTGCAGTGCATGCTGATCTCATCTGAGCCTCTAGCAAAAGGCTGTCAAGAGATGCTAATGACCCCTTTATCCCACACTTAGCCCTCCTCCACAGAAAGCTACCTATGGGATTTCAGATGGCAAGCATGGACACTGCTCTAATACTTTGTGCCAGTAATAAGTCAAGAGGAAACGACCAGGTCATTGGGTTGTTCATTGAAATGCACATTTTTCTAGTTGCCAAGGTAAGGATGGATGTTGTTCTTCTTAAGCCTGAGAATACAAAGTGTAATGAGACCAAGTGGTTTAGAATCAATGGGCAGGAGGGTCAGATTCCAGGAGTAAATGAAGAGGAAAGTATGATTTTCTGGGAGAGCATGGGCCAAGAGTGACCTTTGTGCTGTCTTAAGGAGTAGGGAACCTGGCATCTGTGGGAAAAGGAATGGGAGCATGTGCCCAAGTTAATTAGGGTGTGGGCCATATGTGGTTTCCAGGAGCCACTCTTAGAGAGTACCCAGACTGGGTGGCTATGATCAACTTATTATCTTACAGTTCTAGAGGCTGGAATCTGGGCCAGGGTATGTGAAGGCATGTGAGGGTCTCTCTCGTGGTCTCTGGAGATTTGCTAGCAATTGCCAGAACTTCTTGACTTATAAAAGCATGTGCTTAATTTCCAACCTTCATGTGGTATTTGTGTGAGCGCGTGTGCACTCAAGTGGGCAAGAATGTGCATATGCTTGTGTATTTATGTGTATCTGTATCTATTTCTGAGCATGCATGTGCTCGTGTGTGTGTGTATCTGCCTGAATATGCCTGTGTGTAAACATATGTATATGTTGTTTTCTATGTGCACCTGTATGTGTGTGTCTCCTATCTCTGTGTCTGTATGTGCGTATGTGTGTGTGTTCTGTATCCAAATTCCATTTCTGTAGGGACAGTATATCAAATTAGATGTTCGCCCTACTCCAAAATATTTCACTTTCTTAAGTGCTGAGGTCAGGAATACAATGTAAGAATTTGAGGAAGACCCAATGCAATCTTCAACAGGGTTGAAAAGGAGCACTACAGAGCTATGCTTTTAAAGAGACACTATCTAATTTTAGAAATGGCAACAGAAATGCAGGCCTAGATTTGAAGAAATTCTAGAGCCATGCTCAAACACAGCAGATTGAAGCAGGTCCTCAAATGTCCTGGGAAACAATTATCACTAATGATAGGGTAAAAATTGTGAACATGAAGATGATTCATTCAACAAACTTTAGAATATTTCACTGTGACGTAACTTAACAGCTATTTTAATAAAGCAAGGTGTTTCTAGAAGCACAAAGATAAGAAAGCACATGCAGATACCCTATAACTTATGTAACAAAGATATTTTTTTAAGCAACCAGCAATTAAAAACCATCATTGAAGATGTGGTCATGGGCACTGCACACGTGCTCTACCTGGATTCCGGCATTCTCTGAGCTCCAATTATTACTCCATTGCAGCTGGATAATTACTGTTTTCTAGTGTCTGTGAAGTAAAGAGGGAACAGATAAAATGAGCACTATAAAGGTAAACCACTGAGCACCTGAGAATGTTCGGGGAGCAAGTAAAGGCTTGTAAATGCCATGGTCAGTAGGTATAAAGTGGAGTTGTCACTTTGGAAATTAAGTTTCCCAGAGAAGTTAAGATCTAAGGCCTATCCCCTGGTCAGCATACCATTGCAGGTGACTCCTCTCTCTTCACACCTGCTTGGAATGTTCATGCTGTTCCCAGCATCCCTCTAGTTGTAGTATTCACTCATCCAATGTCTATTAAACCCATTGCTATGCTCAAAACACCTTTCCTGGTAGCTTTCACAAGTTACTTGAGTTTAATTTGCCTTCCTCTGACATTCTGCAAGTACTGCCTGGATCATACAGCTTGGCATTTGCATATGAAGGGGGAGCAGTTTTACCAGGCCACAAAGGAAGACAGTGCAGCCAGCTCTGATGAGACCTGATAGGCTAGGGTCAGATGAAAGGAGAGGAAGACTTCCCTTAGCAGTGGACTGGGAGAGGAGAATATGGAGAGTGGATGGGATTGGGAGGGGATGAGGGAAGTGGCTACAACTAGGATACAAAGTGAATAAATTGTAATAAATAAAAAAAAAATGAATTAAAAAAAATCCCATCAATCTCCAAAGGCTTTGAGCACAAGGCTCAAGACACAGGAGTTGCTTGATAAAATGTACAATACAGGAAAGAAAAGTTTTTAACTCACAGAACTTCTATAGCATCGCATTTGCATGTCCTTATGATACATACAAAATACCAGCCGAACTGAACGTAGAGAATTGCTTGAAAATATAAAAATTGCATAACTTTCATGATGACCTCAATCATAGTTGTTAAATTAATTTGCAAATGCTAGAAAGCCACTAAACTATTATACAAACTTTCAAAGAAACTCTCACCTCTAAATAGAATAAAGCTGGCCCAAACAAGATATAATAGCTAATGGCAAGCCCACAAACAACATCTACATATTTATAAAAAATGATGGTTCAGATATTAGAGAGATTTGGAGCCAATTTATTTACATAAATGACTTCATTTTACTTATTGAATCGCCCTTTCTAAATTATTCTTAAAATTATTTAGTAAAATTCAAAAGGGAAGTTTATTTCCATTTGAGCTACAAATTAATGTCATTTTCAGATTTTAGAGTAGTCTGAGTTATTAGGTTGAAATTGCCAGTGTTACGCCAATTTTCTGTGAAGATGTATCAGTGCTTCTAAGTCTTCAGCATTGTACTATCTGACATTAACTATTAATTTGTCAGCCTGCTGCACTACATTAAAGCTGAAAATAATTTATTTGAGAGGGCATTTACTTTTATGGACTTTAAAAAATGTGGCATTAATCTATTCACTTAATGCCGAAAACTTAGATCATAAAAGTCTTGAATGTCAGCTTTGTAATCTCATAAATCACTCTTGTAATGTGTGATTGAGGGACGATATAATAATAATCTAGCCAAAATATGAAGTCTATAATAATTCTCTTAAGAAAACTTGCATATCCAGAATCAGTACAAAAAAGAATAGAAAATAAGTACAACAGCTCCTGCTAAGTCTCTGTCTGTCTGTCAAACATGTCCCTCTTTCAAACATGCCTTTGACATACCCTGACCTCTGCAGCACATCCACCAGTCATGGTAGTTATTCTAACACTCAATTTATTTTTCATCTAAGTTAATTAGTGTTTCCCTCATCTCCAGCACTCCCCATATCTACTTATTTCCAAAGCCCGATTTTTATTTAAAAATCGTAAAAATTTTATATATACACATATATGTAAGTATGTGTGTGTATGTGTGTGTATGTGTGTGTATGTGTGTGTATGTGTGTGTATGTGTTTGACTTTGGGTCAAAGTCAAGTTCTGCTACATATGGTTGCAAACTCAACCTTGTAAGCCTTCTTTCCAACAAGCACAGTAATCTATTGGTATTTCAACAATCATAGCAGTGCTTGGCCCTAGTTAATGGTAAATAAAAGAATAGTTATTATCATCTCCCTTAGATTCCCTGGGTGCCCTCTTTTTCTTTCCTTTTTTCCTAAATCTTCTAGTGCAATTACTATTTCCTCCTCCCGCTCCCCGTTCTGTAAGCAGTTCCCTTCCTTGTGACTCTTGCTCAATCACTCCTTCCTTCTTCATGCTTCTGTGTTATTCCTTACCCTCTTATTGTGGTAATGTCTCTTCCCACATTTACTCTAGTGCTTTGGGAAAGCTTCCTGCTCCACACTCCCAAAGCCAAGTTCATCCTCTCATTTGCAATCACATAAAACCACCCATTCTTCCTGTTCTGTCAGCACAGTGACCAATAAAGGATTCCAGTAGGGAAAGTGAATCAGTTTGCAAAGAACATTCTAGGCAATGGACTCTAACAAAAGAAACAGCATGTGCAAACCTTCAACTCACTTAGAAACAGGTGTAATGTCTCCAGCTCACTACTACATTTGTGTGACCATAATGACAGTTCTGGCGAATTGTGTTCAAATACATATTTATAATTCTACTGGTGGAATATAAAAACTCTTAAGTATTGTCCCGGAGTTGTTCTGAGCCTTGACGAGGAAAAGAGATAAGGAGGATAATTTCATTTTTCATTTTCACTGTTATCACCACACAAGGTGAAAAGGTCTAAGCATAAGCACAGTAAGAAATTCCTCCACCTGCTACTCCCAAGGTCAGTAGAAGTGTCTTGCTCCCAGATGCACTCATGGGGAAGGAAGAAAGCAGGCCAACAAGGGTGGAAAAGGAAATATATCAATAGGCATTGGTTTCAACAATTTATCTCATAGTGCCTTGCCTGGTCCCTTTCCTATCTAGCTATTATTTTGACCAGACTTAGAAAGCATTTACCTGTTTAAATCAGCATTTCAAATAAGTGGCTCTGCAGGGCTGCAGAGATGATGGCGCAGTGTTTATGAGCACTTGGCTGTTCTTGCAGAGCATCTAAATTCAGTTGCCAGCACCCACATGGTGCTCACAACCATCTGTAACTCTAATTCCAGCAGATCTGATGCCCTTTTCTGACCTTCTAAAGCACTGCTCACACATGGTCTACAAACACTCATGCACATAAAGATTAAAAAGAAATAAGTGCTATGTTCTATTTTACATGGCACACTTAAGAAGCAGATCCATTCTCACCATCTTCAATCAGCTGAGACCCTTTCCTGTTGTTACATCCTAATTGGTTCTCGTGGGGAAAGGTTAGGGTTCGCTAGTGCTTGCATCAATACCCTGCCTCCTTCTCCTTCTCTTTTGCTTAATGTCACTCTCTGAATAACTGTCCCCATGAAGGTTGTATTCATGCTCATGCGGGCCTCTCGTATACCTAACTAATGCATTTTGCCAATCTGTTCACCCTAGTAATCTCCCGTAAAAGAGTACCTGCCTCACAAGATTTTAATTTTACCAGCAATATCATTAATTAACAAAAAACTCAGTGAAGAAAAATATGTCACACACACACACACACACACACACACACACACACAAACCCACAACTCTAATTCTCTGGGGGTCGTTTTGATCTTGTACTTCACTGGCCACCTAACTCAGGGCTACATGCATGAGAGGCAGACTTGCTAATGGAACCACTTCCTCAGCTTACAATTCTAGCTTTATTGTTTGTCAGAACAGACTGTCCCTGTGTTCTAGAAGGCACAGCTTCAAGAGGTCTCTAAGTCTTTAAGGGATAGGTAATATCCTTTTTCTTCTCACATGTTTAAGGATAAGTAGAGCTGCATCTCCTAGGTTTAAGCTCAAGTTACAGAACCAGAGAAGAGATGGTGCCTGTTAACAAACGTGTCCTGTTATGTGATACTTTCCTTACCTCCAATCTATGAAGAAAAAAAAAAGTAGCATGTAAAATATTTGAACTCTACATTTCTACTAATGGAAATCAAAGCAGTTATGAGCAAGTGCTGCATTTAAGGAGAGTACCTTAAGTTCGTATGTTTGAACAGCTCAGATAAAGGACTTAAAATTAAAAGTTGACTTTTTCTGCTTAAAATCCATATTGAAATTTTTTTAAATCAACAGAGGAGGCATAAGGACATAAAGTCTTAGGCAGGACAGAATAAGTTCCTTCACCATAAAGCAATTTTTTTCTGTGCACCTTGAACTATTAAAGCTAATGGTATGGTTTGTTTTGTTTGTTTCCCAAAGGAAGATATGTAAACAAATCACCTGAATATAAGAAGTTTCTAAAATAGAGAAAAGGAAGATGTCACCAGGGTGGAGGAAGGTTCCTATCAGGAGGATGTATCTGGAGCTCACAAGGGAAATGAAGAGTCTTTTAAGGATATCATCAGAAAAGCCACAGCACACATCAACTATCCTGGACCTGAGACTATAAAGAGGCAATAAAAGCAAAGGAGCTGTAGCTATTTTTTATATAGAAACCACCTACCAGGATGCCCTTTCTCAGATATAAATAATAGTGGAGATAGAACAGAATGAGGGTTTAGGAAAGAAAGGAGTGGAGAATTCAATGTCTCCACATTGTCCTTCACTGTTATTTTATAGGTTCACAAACTTGGAATATGGGAAGGTAGCTGAGAATTAAGATTCAAATAGGATTCTCAAAGAGCCATTAAGGTTAGGGGTGAGGTGTCCTCTAAGTAAAGACAGCGGGATGCAGAGTCTCAGCAGAGATTGAATGTGTTGTTCCACTAAAATCTTAGAATTCTGAACACAAGAGTAGAAGCAAGGCAACTTTGTTGTAGGGTAGAGTGGAGTTACAGATTTGAGACCTAGCAGCCAGAGTTATTTTATCAGCAGACACACCCGGCAGGGATGAAAGCAGTAAGCACCCATTATATCTCAGGAAGAGTCATTAAGCACCCATTATATCTCAGGAAGAGTCATTAAGCACCCACAGAGAAGGCCGCCATGAAACTCCTCACCAAGTTACCATAAAAGAAGAGCAAGAGTAAGAACTTGCAGCGGCTAGGGAGGCAGCCACCATCACATGTGTTTTGGCTGAGAACAAAGGCAGGTGGAGAAGCAGTAGAGATTTTTGGAGGGAAAAGGAAAGGCTTCCAAGTGTGACAGCATTGGGGCTTTTGTCTAGGGTAGGCTGCAGGTGGGCTGACTAGAAATGGACAACCTTGTGGAATGATACAGATGTTTGGCCTTCTCTAGGCTGACCCTCTGGTGAAAATAGATACACAAAGTTATTATCTCAGTTATTAATAGAATGACAGAAGATATTGTAGGCTCCTGTACTGCTACAAGAGAGAGAAATCTATCTTCTCATTAATCTGGTCGATAGCAGGGGACTTTTCTGGGTGTTTATTGTACAGAAGAGTTTCATTTCCTGTCGAGGTTACTATGATGTATGTCAGAGTTCTGGATTAGCATATGGGGTGGCCAATGGCTACTTGCTTGCTCAGTTTCTCAATGCACACAAATGTCTCCTGTCACTTAAGTGGCTTGTTGAAGAGGAAATCTCAAGAGAAGATGAATGTAGGCTTACATTTTTCACTAAACCTACTTTATTTAGGATTCTTAGACACCATTACCTCCCTTCCAACCCCCTGACCTTAGGTAGGAAATTATCAGGAAAAAAGACTATAGGCCTCTTTTAGCTACTCCCTGATGATTAGGGTCAATGAGTCTTTAGGGAATGACCAGACTCAGTCATCAGGATATCAGCAGTCCAGTCCAAAAACCAACACCAACCAGCAACACAAAGTCAGCAAAAGCTACAAGACTCAGTTGGATTGCCTGGAGAAGCTCTCTGGAACGTTTCTCTCTGTGAAGTCAAGTGTTGCAGCACGAAGATCAGCGCAGTGATGCTGATCCAAAAAGGGATAAAGGGGTGTCTCACTATGTGTAGGCCTCTATATATGTTGTCTCCCCAGAGTCCACCCACAGATGTTTTCAGCTGGCCAAACCCATACCCCTTGTATGAGAGAACAAAACATCACGTGCTCAGCTTGCAGCAAACATCACATAACAAAACAGTCTTTAAGGAAACCAGAAGTTTCCACTTCAGTTGAATAGCTGCTTTAGAAGGTTCAGAATTTGAATTGATTGAATACTAGAAAGAGAAATGAGTAGGCTAGAAAAAACTGGTAGTCTGGGAGAGAGGAATTGATCTAATAGTAAGAATAGTCTTCAACTTGTTTTTGCTAGCAACAGAATTGAAAGAAACAAAGCAAGGGAAAATTGGATTTCCAGGTCTGGAATGTGTGAATCTTCACCCTGTTAACATGATTATTATGTAAAACTTTCAAATGCGGAATCTTACGAAATATTTGAAACAATGACCACCATCAAAATCAATGTGCAATGTGCTACTTTGAAGGAGTCTTGTAGGTTCTGCCCAAGACAGTTAGAGAAAATGAAAGGTATGCTATCTGAGAGCCATGCCTCTTCAAACCAAATCAAACCCCATAGATTGTACCCATTTGGTGATATGATGAAAAAGCCTATTCATCCCTAGAGAAACTGAGGAGTACATTTCCCGGTATTGTCAGATTTCAGATTATGATCCATTGTCTCCATAAGAACAATCATATGGCAACTGAAGAGTTCTCAGTGGATAAAATCCTGGATTTGTAGTACAAACACACTGAAATTTTGACAGACAAACAAAATTAGACACCTGCTCAGAAAAGTTTTAGTTACAGTTCGGTAGTGGATCATCCGAGGAAGAGATTCATGTTCTCAGAGCCTAGGCTGACACACAGTCCCAAGGCTACTCTTTCACAATGCTGCCTCTGTGGCCCTGCCTTTTCACTCTGGCTTCATGTACCAAAGCTGTGGAGCAGAGGTTAGGTAAGGTAAAGAAAGTAAATTGCCACTGTGATTAATTAGCCCAGAAATGAAAAGGTAAAAGGTCCCATGAAGCACTCTTGTGTCTGATAATCTGTAGTCTGCGAAAGACTTCTTATTGTGAACATTGGTAACACAAGCTGATTATCAAATAATTAATGTTCATTTTAGACATGTCACTGGAATTCTAATCCTTTAAAGGTTCTCTTAACCCATCCTCCACTCCGATAGCCTCATTTTCAAATTTCAAACACGGAAAGTGATTATGTCTCTTGCATTTCATATTGATATTACAATAGAGAATCAGAATAATCCTGGGGTAGTTTTGCTACATTCAATAATTGTCCCATTGCTTTGGAAAATAATGACTCTCAATTATTCTAGTGCAAGATGTATTCATTTTAGTACATTATCTAAATTTGTATAGATATTACAGGGTTTTATGTAGCCCCTGCTAAGGACAAAAATGCTCCAAATTTTCTCAATTATGCTTTTTTATATTACTTTGTAGATATAAGTGCCATTTTCAGGCTCTCTTACTCATTACAAAATAAATAACATGTTGTCCTTAAACATAATGCATGTTAATGAGCATCCATAGTTTTTGCTACATTGAGAAAGTCTTTCTGTTTAGCTTTTAAGACTCTCTGTGTCTCTGTTGCTCCTTCTACCAGACAAAGAGGAAGATCTTAGCAATAAGACATAGAACAGTTAAATGTGTGTGTAAGGATAAAAGACTACCTTTTTGCATTCATGATAAAAGAGTGGGAGATGAAAGTAGATTTGTCCATTAGAATCTCAGCAAAGATACCAACAGACATAGCATTTCAGAATATTTCACAAAAGAATTTACTTTCTTTCTTCTTTTCTTTCTTCTCTTTGTTTCTTTTCTTCTATTTTCTTTTCTTTTCTTGAGACAGAGCTTCTCTGTGTAGCCTCAGCTGTTGTGGACTCACTTTGTAGACCAGGCTGGCCTCAAACTCACAGAGATCTGCCTCCTTCTGCCTCCCTGAGTGCTGGGATTAAAGGCATGTGCTACCACAGCTGGTGGCAAAGGCATTTTCTTAAAATATTGTGTGCTACAAATTCATTGCATGAAAATAATCATTAGTTTTGTAAATTATAACTTCATTATGTGGAAAATAAAGATCTCACAGGAAGATAAGCAATCCTGTTGAAAGAAGGAAAGGGCCTATTACACAGTAGGGAAAGATGTAGGGTGTAAAGGGTGAGTAGGAATACGAGAAGAGGAAGATAATTTGTTCCTATTATGTATTTTTTTCATTTCAAAATCAGAGTGCAACGGGATAATAAATAAGTAGAAAAAAGTTTACTAATAACTATGGTTTCTCTCTAGAACACCATTTAGAAGTGTTTTATTTTCAACTCTATGAATGTGGTTTTACTTTAGGAATTGTTAATTTGTCGAACTAGAGTGATAGATGCTTGTTCCATATTACTTTTCACATCATCCCTCTAAGCTTAGGCACATTTTGTATGTCCTAGAATCTGGATATGACTTCACTATTATTTAATGCTCTTTTTGTTTTAACCTCCCCACAAATTTCCTAAATCCTCAAATGTTTCCCTAGGTTATATGTTTCTTTGAATAAATTTCTTTTAAAAAAAATTATTTATTCACTTGATATCCCAATCATAGGCCCTCTCTGCTTTCCTCCCCATCTTACCCTCCCTCCCTCTTCCCCAAATTCCCCATCCCCTACTCCTCATTGAGCCCCCTCCCCCAACAACCCACACCAGGACATCAGGTCACATCAGGACTGAGCACATCTTCATCCCCTGTGTCCTGGAAGGGCAGCTTTATCAGGAGGAAGTGATCAAAAAGGAGGCAACAGAGTCCATGTCAGAAACAACCCCATCTCCCTCTTCTAGTTACTCACATGAAGGCCAAGCTGCCCATCGGCTATACAAGTGTATGAGGCTTAGGTGGAGTCTACGCATGGGCCTTGGTTAGTGCTTCAGTCTCCAAAAGGCCCTGAAAGGCCCCCCGAGGGCAGATTAATGGGCCTTGTTGGTCTTCTTGTGAAGTTCCTGTCCACTCTAGGGCCTTCTATTCTTTCCCCAACTCTTTGACAAGACTCCCTTGCACTCTGCCCAATGTTTGGCTATGACTCTCAGTGTCTGTTTTGATTCTTGGGTGGAAACTCTCAGATGACAGCTATGCTAGGCACGTGTCTGCAAGCATAGCAGAGTCTCATTAATAGTGTTGGGGTTGTCTCTCTCCCATGGGGTGGGTCTCAGGTTGGGCCAGGCATTAGTTGGACATTTCTTCAATCTATGCTTTATTTTTATCTCCGCATATCTTGTAGGCAGGGTAAAGTTTGGTTTGAAGTTTTTGTGGATGAGTTTGTGTTCCCCTCCCTCTATTAGAGGTCATGTCTGGTTAGAGGGTGGCCTCTTCAGTCTCCATAACCCCTGCTACTATGAGTCTCAAGTAGAATCAGCCCCATATCCTCCCAGAAGCCTATTTTAGGTAGTTCGTCTCACAGATGTCCCCACCCACAGTTCTCAGTTTCTCTTTTCTAGGCAAGCCCTCTGTCGTCCCAATTCCTCTCCCCACATCTGATCTCCACCCTCATTTCTTTTCATGCTTACTCTCCTACTCTGTTCCCTCTCTTCAACAGCTTCTTTCATGTCTATTCTATTTGCCTTTCTGAATGAGAAATAAGCCTCCGTCCTTCCTTAGCTTCTTTGGGTCTATGGATGGTAGTATGGTTATTCTGTATTATATGGCTAATATCTGCTTATATGTGAGTACATACCATGTATGTCTTTCTGGGTCTGAGTTACCTTACTTAGGATGATCTTTTTTAGATCCATCCATTTGCCTGCAAATTACATGATGTCCTTGTCTTTAATAACTGAGTGGTATTCTATTGTGTAAATGTACCGCATTTTCTTTATCCAATTTTCAGTTGAGGAACATCTGGATTGTTTCCAGTTTCTGGCTATTATGAATAAAGCTGCTATAAACATAGATGAGAGAATATCCTTGTGTATGGTGGAACATTTTTTGGGTATATGCCCAGAAGAAGTATAGCTTCTTGAAGTAAAGCTATTCCCAATTTTCTGAAAAAGTGCCAGATTAATTTCCAAAGTGGTTGTACAAGTTTGCACTCCTACCAGCAATGAAGGAGGGTTTCAATTTCTCCACATCCTTACCAGCATCTGCTGTCACTTGAATTTTTGATCTTAGCCATTCTGACTGGAATAAGATGGAATCTCAGATTTGTTTTGATTTGCATTTCCCTGATGACTAAGGACACTGAACACTTCTTTAAGTGTTTCTTGGCCATTCAAGATTCCTTTGTTGAGAATTCTCTGTTTAGCTCTGCACCCCATTTTTAAATTGGATTATTTGGTTTATTGGCATTTAATTTCTCAAGTTCTTTATATATTTTGGATATTAGCCCTGTGTCAGATGTAAGGTTGATGAAGATCTTTTCATAATCTGTAGCCTGCCATTTTGTTCTATTGACAGTGCCCTTTGCCTTACAGAAGCTTTCAATTTCATGAGGTTGCACTTATTAACTGTTGTTCTTAGTGCCTGAATTGTTGGTGTTCTGTTTAGAAAGTTGTCTCTTGTGCCAATGGGTTCAAGGCTATTTCTCACTTGAAATCTCTTCTATTAGATTTAATGTATGATTTATGTTGAAAACTTCGATCCACTTGGACTTTAGTTTTGTGCTTGGTGATAAATATAATCTATTGGCATTCTCTTACAAGAAGACATCCAGTTAGATCAGCACCATTTGTTAAAGATGCTTTCTTTTTTTCCATTGTATGATTTTGGCTACTTTGTCAAAAATAAAGTATCCATAGGTGTGTTAAGTTTATTTCTGGATCTTTGATTCAATTCGATTGATCAAACTGTATGGTTTTAGGCCAAAACTATGGAAACTTTTTACTATTATTCTGTAGTACAACATGAAACCATGAATGGTGATACCTACAGAAGTTCTTTTATTGTATAGAATTGTTTTTGCTATTCTGGGTTTTTCATTTTTCTATATGAAGATGATTGTTCTTTTGAGGTCTGTAAATTGTGTTGGAATTTTGATTGGAATTGCATTGAATCTGTAGATTGTTTTTGGTAAAATGGCCATTTTTACTAAATTAATCTTACTGATCCACAAGCATGGGAGATCTTTCCGTATTCTGATATCTTCTTCAATTTCTTTCTTTAAAAACTTGAGGTTCTTGTCATACAGATCTTTCACTTGCTTGGTTAGAGTTATGCGTTATATTATTTGTGGCATGTGAAGGGTATTGTTTTCCTAATTTCTTTCTCAATTTGTCACTTGTATTCAGGAGGGCTACTGAATTATTTGAGTTAATTTTGGATCCAGCTGCTTTGCTAAAGGTGTTTATCAGCTGTAGGAGTTCACTAGTATAATTTCTCTGGCCACTGTATACTATTGTATCATCTGTAAATGGCGATTGTTTGACTTCTTCCTTCCTAATTTGTATCTCCTTAATCTCCTTTAGTTGTCTTATTGCTCTAGCTAGAACTTCAAGTACTATATTGAAGAGATATGGAGAGAGTGAACGCCCTTGATTTTAGTGGAATAGCTTTAAGTTTCTCTCCATGTAATTTGATATTGACTATAGGCTTGCTGTATATTGCCTTTATTATGTTTAGGTATGGGCCTTGGGTCCTTGATCTCATCAGAACTTTTTTCATGAAGAAGTGTTAAATTTTGTCAAAGGCTTTTTCAGCTTCTAAGGAAATTATCATGTAGGTTTTTTTTTTTTCTTTCAGTTTGTTTATATGGTGGATTATGTTCATGGATTTTGGTATGTTGAACCATCCCTCCATCCCTGGGACAAAGCCTACTTGGTCATGGTGGATGATGTTTTTTGTGCTCTTAAATTCAGTTTGTAAGTATTTTATTGAGTATTTTTGAATCAATGTTCGTGAGAGATATGGTCTGGAATTCTCTTTCTTTGTTGAGTCTTTGTATGGTTTAGGTATCAGGGTAATTATAGGCACATAGAATGAGTCTGGCAGCATTCCTTCAGAGTTTGAGGAGTGTTGGTATTAGCTTTTCTTTGAAAGTCTGGTACCAGTCTCTGCTAAACCCATGTGGCCCTGGACTTTTGTGGTTGGGAGAATTTTTATGACTGCTTCTATTTCCTTAGCGTTTATAGTACTATTTAAATTGGAAGCCTTGTCTTGATTTAACTTTGTTAATGGAGTCTATCAAGAAAATCATCTATTTCATTTAGATTTTCAAGTTTTGTGGAGTAAAGCCTTTTGAAGTAAGACCTAATATTTTTTTTAAATTTCCTCAGTGTCTGTTGTTATGTCCCTTTTTTCATTTTTAATTTTGTTAATTTGGATAGTATTTCTCTGCCTTTTAGTTAGTTTAGCTAAGGATTTGTTAATCTTGTTGATTTTCTCAAAGAACCAGCTTTTAGTTTTATTGATTCTTTATATTGTTCTCCTTGTTTCTGAGTTATTGATTTCAGCCTTGAGTTTGAATATTTCCTGCCATCTACTCCTCTTTGGTGTGTTTGATTCCTTTTGTTCTAGAGCTTTCAGATGTGCTGTTAAGTTGCTAGTATGTAAGCTCTCCAATTTTTTATGAAGGTGCTTAGCACTGCTTTGATTGTGTCCCATAAGTTTGGATATGTTGTGCCTTTATTTGCGTTGAATTCTAGATAGTCTTTAATTTTTTTCTTTTTTTCTTTCCTAATACAGTGGTCATTGAGTAGAGAGTTGTTCTACTGTCTTTGAATCACTTTTTCTGATGACATCATGACATGATAATGTGAACTTTTGTTTGCAAGGTGTGTATGAATAATTTCATATGTCAGAAAAATTAAAATATTCCATAGTATTTATTGTATAAGTCTTAAATAACTTAAAATTCTGGGGGGAAAGGAAAATTTTAATGGTTTCTGCTAAACTGTATGTTTCTCTACACTTCTCCCCATACTTGGATGATTAAGTTTGACCTGCCGTATGGAGAAAAGGGTAACCGAGCTTGACATATAAACAAATTTTAACCTAGACTGAGTATAGATTTGTAACCAAGCACCGCATCAGCAAACCATAGCAGTCTAACTTTAGCCAATTGCAAGCTACCAAATGATCAGAACATGTTCACAGAAGATAATTGTTGACTGTAGTTACTCAGGTTGTTTTTAACATGGCAATTCCTTTTCTCTGGTTATAAATATTGCCTGTACATATAGCAGGGTAAGACTACTACTATATAGGCTAGGTACTATATAGGGTAGGACATTCTGTACCATCATTCTTTAGAACACTAACCAATGCTAGAATCTTTGTCTTAATCCAGAAATAAAACAAAACAAAACAAAAACAACCTGGTGAGATCTCAAGGTTAAGGGCACTGGCTGCTCTTCAAGAGCACCTGGGCTTGATTTCTTGCCTCATATGTCAGCTCACAACCATCTGTAACTCCAGTTCCAGGGTATCTGATGCCCTCTTCTGGATTACTCAGGCATTGTATTCACAGGGTACACATACAGCCACACAGGTATACACACATAAACAATAACAACAACAATGACAAAACCCAAACAACCAGTTCTATTACTGCACAAAACAGAACAATCGATCCTTTTATTTTCTGGAGGTTTGTGCCCTGTACCTTAGCTATCTAACCATTGCACAAACCCATAGTGGGACAAAGATGTGCAATATAGAATTTTTTGTGGGGAGGTATTAAAGTGGGCCTAGGTGCCCTTCACTAGTTGACTACATGAAGACTCCCTTAAAGAGCAGAATACAAATATGTGGGAATTGTACAATGATTCAGCACACCTCTCTGAATTTTCCAGTTAAAGTGGATATTGCCTGAGCTGTTTCACTTAATATTTTGCTGACACCTTTCTCCAAGTGAGCTCTGTGTCTTGCAAAGATTGCAGCATCTTAGGAATAATTTCACACCTATTTTTGCAATTCCCCATTCTTAACAGGGTAATGACATGACCTTAGAACACATCAACGTTCTCTCTTAGGATTATGATCTTCCTTCTCTATAACTAAATTCTATGCTCCTTTCTCAACCAAGATGTTCGTGCCTTTCTTCTTCATTCAGTTCTGCACTGATGAAATTAGGATTCAATTTCTTGTCTGATATATACTTAGTAACTGTTCTAGGAACCGAAACTTCACCTTGAAATGAACGTTGAGTGCTTTCTCCCTCCAAGAGGGTACAAAGCAAGAAGAACTTTAGATGTCACATGTGCTCTTAGGAAAGAGTAATTGACTTTTATTCACTTTTCATCAGTCACAAAACACATGAGAAAAGTCAGCCTAACAGCAGAAAAGTTAGTTTGTGTTCTATGATTCCAGAGATTTAGTGTGCAATATGGAACTTCATTGCTTATGGACTGTGTTAAGCATGACATCAAGACAAGGAGTGTATGATGGAACGAATCTGTTTACCTCCTTCTAGTCATGAAGCAGAGAGACAGACACACACACACAGAGAGAGAGAGAGAGAGAGAGGGTGAGAGAGCAAAGCTGGGGGAGAGGGTCCTAATATCCCTTTCAAGGCAAACCACCAATGATGAAGGTGTCTTTTTTGGCCTCCACCTCCTGAAGGACATGCCACTTCCCAATAGCACTGTAGGTTGGCAGCTGAACCTTTAACTCTATCACATTTGGTATGAAACTTTGAAGTAATATGGATAAATAGAAATTTCTGGAAGCATACAGGTAAGCTACAAATAAAATATTTTATGTGGCTTTCCAAACCATTTCCAGTTCCTTGGGAATGAGTAAGTAACTAATTCATGGTAAATGGAATAAAAGAAAGAGAGCCAGAAATTACTGCAAAGAGAAATTTACTTGAAGTGTATCTTCTTATAAGGCAGAGGGGAGTGTGCTAGAATCCAGGCTCCTTTTTGGGTATCTGACTTAACTGCTAGTCTTCTCTACCTCTCACTAACATTTAATCTATTTTGAAAAAACGTCAATGGCAGTAGGATTTGCAAATGCTAAGGTCCTGTATTCAGCCATTGTCTTTTGAAAACAAGAAAACTCTTGCTCTAAATTTCTTTTCTATGCCCCCCCATTCCTCCTGGTTTTCCATTATTGTACAAGGATATTTCCTCACTAAGAGGCAATCAGATACATTCCTTTTTAATTTTTTTCTTATGTTTCAGCAGATACATCTGAAAAGCTCAGTTTCTTATCTGTAAAATGGACGTGTTAGTCTCTCATTGTCTGATAGCTGACACAGTCTGGACACTGTTTCCAACAATATTGGGCACCTGGTGCTGCAGAAACAGAGGTGCTGCTGCAGCAGTAATAGCTGCATCACTGTCTGGTCCTTCCATGTTGCCAAAACCAAGTCATGTCATTGAATCTGTAAAAGATAATTTTACAGGTTTGCAGCAGCATATGCACTCAGTAAAAATTTGTTGAGACAATAAATCGATGTACTTGAGAATGAGTAGTTGGTTCTGGAGGTTGTTTTCTGTAAAATTGACTGACCTATTTATAGTGAGGTGATCTTTCTGGTTGGATTCCTCCTGAGAGTTTTCTATTTTTAGTTGAATTGAAAAGTAGTTATAATAGCTAATTGACTACCTGCAAATTGCAGGAAACTATTCCCCTCTTTCCCTCTTTCCGTCAACCTCAAGGCCAAAGTGGCAATCAGTGCTCAGAGGTTCCCACCTAGATGCAAGGCTCGAAGCAATTCCCAAGATTAATGCATCTGACCTGTCAGATACAGACTTTGGCTTTCTAAAATAAATAAATCAATCAATTCAACTCGAGCAAGTCAGTAATTAATGCCATGAAATCTAGCTCAGCAGAAACTGAGGAGAGAGAGAGAGAGAGAGAGAAAGAGAGGAGTATTGCACTGAAAGAATGGCTGGCCAAGGTCACTAGTTAAAAAAAAAAAATTCTATGCCCTCTGTCATCTAAATGAAAGCAAAGATACAGGTTTTTGTATTCTATGTAAACAGAAACCTTCTCTCAGAACTGGATTCATTATGGTCCTAGTTTGGTTTCTGTTGCTGTGATAAACAACAGAACCAAAAGCAAAGGGTTTTATTTAGCTGCGGGGTTTGAATCCCGCCCCCCCCCATAGTCTCTGGCATTTGAATGCTTGGTTCCCTGTTAGTGGCTGTCTGAAGGGGCTTAGAAGGTGTGGCCTTGTTTGCAGGCTTTGAAATTTTCAAAACCTCAAGCCATGTCTACTTCATTCTTTGTTGTGTGGTTGTGGTTTAAGATGAATCCCCATCCTGAAAGGCAAAGAGGATGGACATCAGAAGAAGAAGAAAACAGGAAACAACCTAGGAACCTTCTACAGAGGGCTTCTGAAAGCCAGAAGAAGAAAACAGGAAACAAACTAGGAACCTACCACAGAGGGCCTCTGAAAGCCTCTGCCCTGCAGACTATCAAAGCAGATGCTGAGCCTGATGGCTAACTGTTGGGCAGAGTGAATGGAATTTTATGTAAGAAGTGGGAAATAGTAAGAGCTGGAGAGGACAGGGTCTCCACAAGGAGAGCAACAGAACAAGAAAATCTGAACACAGGGAACTTCCCAGAGACTCATACTCCAACCAAGGACTATTCATGGAGATAACCTAGAACCGCTGCACAGATGTAGCCCATGGCAGTTCAGTTTCCAAGTGGGTTACATAGTAATGGGAAGAGGGACTGCCTCTGACATAATCTGATTGGCCTGCTCTTTGATCACCTCCCCCTGATGGGGGGAGCAGCCTTACCAGGCCACAGTAGAGGACAATGCAGCCACTTTTGATGAGAACTGATAGACTAAGATCAGAAAGGAGAGGAGAACCTCCCCTATCAGTGGACTTGGGGAGGGGCATGCATGCAGAAAGGGGAAGGAAGGTGGGATCGGGAGGGGAGGAGGGAAGGGCTAATGGGGGGATACAAAATGAATAAAGTGTAATTAATAAAAAAATTAAAAAAAAAACTCTGAAAAAAAAAATGTGAGCTCTTAGTGTCCTGCTGATACATCAGGCTGGGGAGCAGGCGTTTTCTCACCAGCTTGTTGAGGTGTGTGGTGAACTGGAAGGAGAGGAGAGAGAGCAGTGTAAACCCTGTTGGTCCAGCCTGTACAATGTAATTCACATTGTTTTATGTCTTTGTGTTTGTCACTTTTCTGTTGCTGTGATCAAACACAAGGCAACTTACAGAAGGAGGGGTTCGAGTGGGTATGTGGTCCCAGAGCAGTAGTCTCTAACAGTGAGCAGGAAGGTACCAGGCATGGTATCTGGGGCAGCAGCTGTGAGCTCACATTTGACCCTCCAGCACAGAGTAGAGAGAGGGCACTGGCATGAGGCTTTGAAACCTCAAAGCCTGCCCCCAGTGAAATACTTCCTCCAGCAAAGCTGCAGTTCCCACACCTCCCCCAAATAGGACCAAAAACCAAGTAAGTATTGGCACACCTGAGAATATACGGGAACATTATCATTCAAACGACCACAGATCTCTTCCTCCACCCCCACCCCCAGCCTCCTGTTGGCTCTGGGCCACCTTCTCAGGTATTTATATATTCAAATTAAATTTCAAAATCTAGTTAAACCACTGGATTTGAGATTTTTCCTTTGTTACCACATTTAAACCTTACTCTGCCTGGGGCCATGAGTAATACTGTAGAAGCCAGCACAGGCAAAAATTTCAAGGTTCAAGGAAGAGACCCTAGCAGCACAGCTATGAGAAAGAAGGCAACAAAGGAGGAGAAAGTTTGGCATAGGTCTCATGTTTCTCAAAGAGAAAGAGAGGGGAAAGTTTTTAATGGCACAGATAGACAGGAGTGGGAGAGGAACACTCTCATGCTACCTGAGCCCTGCTGAGGTATGAGACTTGGGTCTGCAGGAATTGGGGTAGCCTCCTCCCAGCAGTGTTATGAAACTGGAGGGATTTGTAAAGACTGATAGTTTTTTCTTAAATGGATGTGGAAGGAGTAATTCATGAGAAGCAGTGTGAATTAAAATGGCCAATTTGCCACACAATTTTCCCAGGGCTGAAGTGGATGCTTCTTTAGAAAAAGACAAATCAGGGCTTAGAGTGATTGCTCAGTTGGTAAAACTGTCCTTGCCTTGCATAAATGAGAACTTGAGTTCTATCCCCAGAACCCTCCAAATGTGATAGCATGCAATGACAATTCCAGTCCTACCAAGGCAGAGACAGGAAGATCCTGGGGCGGGGGGTGTTCCTGGGCAGGCAGTCTAACCTAATTCGTTAGCTTCAGGCCAAGGAGAGATATACAATGCTTCTGAGGATGGACACTCAAGGTTGTCCTCTGGTTTACACACACACACACACACACACACACACACACAAATACATGCATGCACATATATATACAAATATGCATACATACACATCAACACACAAGAAGGATAAATCAAGAAGGAAATACCATGTTTCTGGGAATTGGTTATATAAGCAATGTATAATATATGCACATATTGGTTATATAAGATATATATATATATATCACATATTATATACTAAACGATAATGATAAGCAAGGGAGAGGAGAAAGCTAGATCTCAGAATTGGGCATGAGCCATTGCTGGGAACTCTGTTCTCCCAATGCTCTTGGGCTCTGAGGGGTATGAGATTGTCATGAGAGACTAAATAATTAAAAATGAGGTTTTGGGGTTATTGGATTAAAGTCTAAAGCACAAGCCTGAATAAAGGCTAGACACCTGGAGACATGTCCAATCACCTGCAAGGAGGAACCAGCTTTACTGGTGTGCTTCAGGACCAGGACAAGCAGCTCCAGGTTCTCCCAACATTCCTCAGTCTCTACCTGCTGCCTTGCATGGCTGGCAACTCTCTACTGGCAACCCTCTACCCTAAACTTTACAGGCCAGAGGCTTCCCTGCTCCTCTTGACTATGTAATCTGATCGTTTTGTTGCTATTATTTTTCTTTCTCTCTTACCCCCTTGCATGGCAACCAAGAGCTGCTTCCAATGAACCTAAATTGATATACTTTAACTTACCTTACATAAGAAGGAACCCAAGTTCCTCATTTATTAAATATAGAATAAGGGAGGAATGTTAGTATTTAGGCAGCCAGCTTCTCGGTTGCCTAGCAACCTATGATCTCATCATGTGTCGATGGCCAGATGGCCACACCTGGCAGGCGCGGTTACATTTCTCCTTAAAAGGATCAACCCATTAATTTTTCCTTCTTTTGTCTCTTATCCTCTCTTGCCCTCTCCCCTTTCTCTGTCAGGGCAACCCCCTGTCTTCCCCCTATCATGTCTCCCTCTCTTCTCTCTCTCTCTCTCTTCATCTCCATCTAATAAACCTCTTTCAGATAAAATCTGCTGTGTGCCTCATCATTCATTAATTTGGTCCTAACACTTGCTGCCCTCTAGAGATACAGTTACTAGGAAACTGGTCCAGATGGCCCCCCTCCCCTAAGGACAGCCAAACAAAGGCAGGCAAACTGTTAATAGTTTTAGCGCCTTCCTGCAGCCAATCAGTTTAAAATGCAACATCCCCTTTTGTGTTTCAACCAATAGACACTTGCCATGCTGGAATTCCCCTGTTTTGGGCACACTGGGAGGAACTGGGACCTTTAAATCACCCCTCCTACCCTGAGATTGAGGCTCTACTCCCAACTGCTGCATCTGTAGGGCTGTGAAACTGAGCTTGAGCTTGTAATAAAAAGATCCTCGTGTGTTTTGCAATGGACTCAGCTCCAGGAGATATTTTGGGGTCTGGAATATTGGTCAAAACAGTCATGGGTAAACTTTAAGGTCAAAATTACCTTATTTTATGAAAATGCAGTTTTGGGACAAATCAGAAAAATGAAATGTAGGAGATGGGCAAAATAGCCAGGAGGAGGAACTAGGGAGCCATACTTGTCTGAGATGTTGCAATTTGTATAAAATGTGGCAATTTGATTAGTAAGAAATGAATCCCTCTTCCTCTAGGTGTTTACCACCTTCACTTTTTACTGTAGTTATGCCATTGATGAGATTTGGTCACTGTTTTTCTGTTTGCTGTGGAAATAACCCTTTCTAAACAGGTGCCTCTTTTTATGTGTATATGTCAAGGGCAGAGTTGGCCAGACACAAGAAGGCATTCAGGAAATCTGAGGCTGGTGGAATGGGTAAGACAGATGGTAGGGCTCCAGCCACACAAGCAGCATCAGGGACAGAGGGAAACAGTTATCAGAGTGTGCTGACAGACTGATGGGAAGGCTGGAGCGGCAGTGACAACAGCCAGCCTGAAAGGCAGGGTGAGAGGTTCCCCAGAACTTCAGCCCAGCTGGAGACACCACAAAAATGCAGTGAGTTGGGTAATCACCTAGAGCTCACCACCTCCTCCTGCATCGCCAGCTGCTATTTGTTGGGGTTTGTATATGGGATAGAGGAACAAAAGATCTGGATATCAGCAAGAACAAAATGTGATTACATCATTCTATCAAATCAAGACTTAGAGGTACAAAATTAACAATGAGCCCTAGACACAGTTCAAGATGTGGAAATGCACTGAAACAGGACAAAGCTATTGACAAGTTCAACAAGACATTAGAAAAAAAAATTTATATTCAGATAGTAGCCCTTCCAAGCTCCTTTCCAAGTCTCACTCTCCCCTACTCCTTAGAAAAAGGGAGTTCCCCATACCCCGAAACTCATCCAAGCACATCAAATCTCATCAGGACTGAGCACATCCTCCTCCTCTGTGGCATGGCAAAGCAGCTCACCAGGGGGTCATGGTTGAAAAGCTTGCCACAGAATCCATGGCAGAGACAGCCCCTGCTCCCCTTACTAGGAAATCGCATGTAACCCACTGGCTGCATGTGATGTTTCCAGCTTTTGTTTGTTTTGGCTTTGGAGGCTGGGTTTTGTTGTTTAGCCCAGGCTAGCCTCAAACTCATGATCCTCTTATCTCAGTCTCTTTGGTGGAAATAATTTAGGCAGATGCTGCTCTACCTGACAAGGATCCTTTTAACTTTTAAGGTATGAGATTAGACACAAAGCCTGTATCATGTGCAAACATATTTTGTCAATACCAGTATCATTATCAAAGACCCTCAGAAACTGTGTACCTAGATCATCCTGTGCATATGTGAATAAGAATTGTGTGACCTAATGCAATCAGTTTTTGTAATCTTAATGAAGAAGCAAGGAATTATAGACAGGGCAAACAAAAGTATCAAAATATCCCAAAATAATATAACATTGAGGACTTTATAGAATAATCAATACCAATGGAATAAATATGCTGGAAATAATGAAGTCACCCATAATAGAGGAAAAAACCCTATACACATTTTTTTTCAAGAAGATTATAGTATAAACTTGTCTAGGCAGTTACTGGAAATTATTTTGATGTTCAGTTATGTGGAAGATACATAGAATATACCCAAATTAGATCAAATAATCTTAGGCATGACCTAGTAACAACAACAAGGCTTTCTCTGCCTTGAGAAATAAAGAAATCTATGTTAGCTCAGGCTGATCTATTTGGAGCATGAAGTGGCTTGGTGGAAAGATGATATGTTCAAACAGGCATAAGCGTTTTGGGGAATTAACCCTAAAATGCAATTGATCAGCAATTCTGTGTTGTGAGAAGTTAAGCTGTAACCACACCATATGCTGCCTGTTCCTGCCCACAAGCATCCTTAGCCGAGGAGAGCCGGGCTCTAGGGCCTTGTCTGCACACTAGGATTAGTGTATAAATAATGTTGAGGAAAATGACTTTGACTCTCTGTAGAGAGCCACATCTCACAGCCCAGGAAACTGGGAACATGCAACTAGGATACCTCTTTTCTTTCTTTCTTTTTTTTTGAGGGGGGGGAGGGGGACGGGGGAGAGGGTTACTATGTTTTATTTTATTGTTTACAATTTATTCACTTTATATTGTAGGTCCCTCCCTCATCTCCTCCCGGTCCTTCCCTCCCTCCCACTTTCCCCTCCACCTTCCCTAGTCCACAGAAAGGGAGAGTCCTCCTCCCCTACTCTATGACCCTAGCCTATCAAGTCTTATCAGGACTGCCTGGATCCCCTTCCTCTGTGGGCTGCCAAGGTTGCCCTGTCAGGGGAAAATGATCAAAGAGCAGGCAACCAAGTTCATGTCAGAGACAACTCCTGCTTCCCTTACTAGGAGACCCACATGGAGACTGAGCTGCCTCTGAGCTACATCTGAACAGAGGGTCTAGGTCCTCTGCATGCATTGTCCTTGGTTGATGCATCAGTCTCTGAAGGACCCCCTTGGCCCAAAGTTTTTGTTTTGTTGGTCTCCTTGTGGAACTCCTGTACTCTCTGGGTCCTCCTATCCTCCCTCCACTTCTTCCTTAAGACTTCCTCTACCCAAAGTTTGGTTGCTTTGTTCTTCTGCTGGGTGGAGTCTTTCAGAGGTCATCTATGGTAGGCTCCCATTCTTTTCCCTCTTTTCCACTGCTTCTAGTGTTTATCTTATTTGCCTTCTGAATAAAAATTAAGCATCCTCTCTAGCATCTTCCTTGTTTAGCTTCTTTAGGTCTGTACATTTTATTATGTTTATCCTATATTATATGGCGAATAGCTACTATGTGTCTTTCTGGTTCTGGGTTACCTCACTCAGAGTGATTTTCCATCCATTTGTCTGCAAATTTCATTATTTCCTTGTTTTTAATTGCTGAATAGTATTCCATTGTGTTAGTGTACCACAATTTCTGTATTGATTCTTCAGTTGAGGAACATCTAGGTTGTTTCCAAATTCTGGCTATTACAAATAAAGCTGCTATGAACATAGCTGAGCAAATGTCCTTGTTGTTCAGTTGAGCATCTTTTGGATATATGCCCAGGAATGGTAGAGTCGTATCTTGAGGTTACACTACTCCTAATTTTCTAAGAAAACACAATGGTTGTACAGGTTTACATTCCCACCAGCAATGGAGGAAGGTTCCCCTTTCTCCACATCCTTTCCAGCCTGTATTGTCACTTGAGTTTTTGGTCTTAGCCATTCTGATGGGTGTAAGGTGAAATCTCAAGGTTGTTTTGATCTTAGCCATTCTGATATGTGTAAGATGAAATCTTGGGGTCATTTTTATTTGCATTTCCCTGAAAGCATTTCTTGAAGTGTTTCTCTGCCATTCAATAGTCTTCTGATGAGAATTCTCTGTTTAGCTCTGTACCCCATTTTTTAATTGGATTACTTCAGTAATTTAATTATTTGGTCTCTAAAGGCCTCAATCAGTTTGAACTGTATCTTCCTGTATTTCTTTATGAATTTTTTTATGTTCCTCTGTTATCATCTTAGTAAGCATAGATTTAAGGTCATTTTCTTGTGTTTCAGTTATGTTAGGGAATCCAGGGCTGCTTGCTTTTGGATAACTGGGTTCTGGGGATGCCATATTACTTTTGTTGGTTATGTTTTATGCTGACCTTTAGCCATTGTCTCCAGAATTGGGTATTAGAGTGTGTTGCCTACAGGAGTTCTTGGGGATGTGGGAAGAGCTCTGTGAAGGAAGCTGGATGCTCCTGTAGGAGCTCTTCTCAGATTGGTGAGAATGATCTCGGATTGATGGGTGGTTCTCAGGGAAATGTGCATGGGTATCCTCAGATGTTTGATTCTGGGGACCACATGGATTCCTCAGGAGCTCAGGGATCCTCCTTTTGCAGAGTGAAGTCCTAGAAGCAGCTGCCCTACCACTGGTTTTCTTGGTCTGAGGTTAGTGAGCCCAGGCACTTCACTCAGACACTGTGTTTGCTGGGTGCAGACTTTTTAGAGGACCTGTGAGCTCAGAGGTCCTGTTGGTCTCCTTAGGGAGATGGATTGAGCCTTGCAGCAGTATTTGGGGTTGCTTCCTTAGGTCTTGAGTGTGAAGGGGCTTGCCTTTGGAGCCACTTTCCCACTTTAGATGGTGAAGGTGAGCTTCAGTTTGGAGCCCCTACCCCAGTACCAGATGGTATCCACTCTACATGACCATGAGAGTGAGTGCCTGAGGTTGGAGCCAGGAGCTGCTGGTACCAGGAACAATGAGAGTGGGCTCTGAGGTTTGGAACCAGGAGCCATCAGTACCCAGAAGGTGTCCACGGGACAGTGAGAGTGGGTACCTGTGTTTGGAGACTCAACCCCAGTACAAGAAAATATCTACCCCATGGACAGTGAGATGAGGGTCCAAGGTAGGAGCCTCTGGTACCAGGAAGGATACCTTAGACAGTAGGTTTGGGTGGTGGACCTAGGGCTACAGCAGTGCAAGGCAGGAGTCCTGAACTTTTTCCTGGTATTAGCCTGGTGGCCTGATTATGGACCTTCATGTTTCCCCGTAGTTTCTCCTCTCACCTGAGAAACTCAGAGGTTGAGGTTTGGGAGTCCAGAGTACGGCCTGATGGTCACTCTGCTCTCACTGCTTAGCTGCCGTTCAGATACCCTGTATAGTCGGCGCCACATCTTGGATCACTTTCTTTTCTGTTCTACTGTTATAGTCTCATTTCCTCTCCAGCTACTAAACCACGTAAGTACCAAATCATCTTCATTCACTTTCCAGTAAAGAAAAGAGGAACACTAAATAACAAAGATTAGTGTAAAAGTTACATTGAAACACTTTAAATGTATTTTCCATATTCTGTGAATGTAGATGTATTTAAGGAAGAGTTTATTTTGGGTTTGAATTCCCTCTGGGCAGACAGTAGCTAAATGCCATCATTGTCCATAGGTTTCCATCATCCACAGTTTGTCCACTCCCATTAAAAAAAGCTGAACTGCTGAAAGCTGATCCAGGGTTCCCTGAGGATGGACCCATTACAGAAGTCTTCACATTGGCAGCCAGTCCAATCTCCATTGAAGAATATTATTTCATTTTAACAGGTTTAATTAAGGACGAAAGACAAAAATTTTAGACAAAAAAAAAGACAAAAAAAAAAGCCATGTGTTTCATTGGCTTTTCAAAGAAAGGTTAATGTTAGGATGTATTTTTAACTGTGGAATAAAAGGCGCACTCTGCACAATAAAAAGGCATTAATTTTGTTTACAACCCCCCCCCCCAAAAAAAAACAGTAACTAACGTTTTATTAGTTTCTCTTTTACTCACACTTTGGCTTAAGAAATCAACTCCGCGTATATGCTTCTCTGTGATTTATGGGCTAGCTAGAGATATTAGGAAAACAGATCCAGTCTTGATCCAAAAAAACAATCAGAGTTTAGGCCTCCAGCAAGGACATCTCTTTACCGTCAAATCCCATTTTCTTATAATACCTACAATTACACAGAGACTTGTCATTACTGGAAAGTAAGTTTTCAGAATTCAGAATGTTTACAGGGTTCTAACGGGACATTGACTTCTCCAACAGAGCATATTGGATTTTGTCTATAAACAAGTATACTCACTGTCTCTAGGCTATTTCCAATAGGAAATAACAAGAAGGGGAAAAAAAAGTCTAGACTTAAGGCACACTTCTCATCAAAGCGTATATCTTAATTTGGGGCATGGTGAGAAGCAGCATGCGTCTCTGCCTACTGGTATCTCTTGCCAGCACCTTGACCCTGTACTATATTTAAGGGTGTTTCTTAGACTCATGTGAACATTAAAGAGCTCTATTTACCTCCTCCTGCTAAGATTATTAAAAGTGGTAATAAAATTGTTTTTTATCTCATTTAAGGGACTGGCCAAGTTGTTATTATATACAGAAAGTCTACTACACAGCTAACTGAATGGCTAGCCGTGGCATGTCAACAGATGTGACAGGCAGTCAGGCATTGTGGAGCCAACTAAAGGGACCAGATGTTCTATTTGGTTCTTGAAGACCAACTTTTTAAAAATGGAATCTCATATAAGGTGAGTAATTCTTTTGTTGTTGTGTATTAATATGTTTCAGGATCAAGACTATCAAAAGCTATAAACTAAAGTTAAGGTCATAGGGAATAACCTTCATCTTTGCAGTTCTTCAGGACAAAATTCTACTAAAGTAAAAATCTCTTCTATCTGCTTATACATACCTAAGGAGCATACATAAATATATATAATCTTAAGTTCTTCTAAATCCAGATCCATTGTTTCTCTCTTGGAATGAGGAGTGGCTCACATTTGCTTATAAACACAGTAAAGGGTGGGAGACATGTCTTTGCTTCTGAGAGGACCTTCTCTAGAAAGGTACTCTGTTAGCCATTTTATATCACTGACAAAGCACCTGTGTGAATCAACTTAAAGGAAGAAAGATTTCCTCGGACATGACAGTCCATGAGTAGCTGACTTCAAATTAATCTCTTTTAAGCCTGTAGCAAGGCAGAAACATGGTAAAAAAGCAATATGGAGAAATGAATCTCATAGCAATCAAGTAGCAGGTTATGTCCATCCCTTTAAAAATGGAACGGGCAAGCAGACTGGAGAAAACAAGGTATTGTCTGTTGTATTCACACACAAACACACACACACGCACACACACATGCCTTATACAAACATCACTGGCCCAATTGAGTACAATTTTACATTTGTTAGATAGAACGAGTTGTCCAAGATGCATGCCTGGTTAATCACACACCCAAACCATTTTTCAAACTTTTATGTCATTAAAATCTGTCAAATATGATCTGCTGCCATTGTCAACATTACTTGAAAGGAACATAATTCTAATCTGTAGTACCTGCATTGCTAGTTTGTGCAGCAATTCTTTTTTTTTTTTTTTTTTGCCAATGAACTACTTTAATATCTTTTTTTTACACTTTATTCATTTTGTATCCCCCCATAAGCCCCTCCCTCCTCCCCTGCCGATCCCACCCTCCCTCCCCTTTCTGCATGCATGCCCCTCCCCAAGTCCACTGATAGGGGAG
>NW_026596256.1:6989187-6994693 GCF_907164565.1 Psammomys obesus
TTGAACATTTTAGTTAGGGTCCTCTCTTTTGCTTAGTTTGTTTAGATGTACAGATTTTAGTGGGTTTATTCTATATTGTATGTTTATATGAGTGAGTATATACCATGCGTGTCTTTTTGCTTCTGCATGCTGGAGAGGTTGTGGAGAAAGGGGAACCCTTCTCCACTGCTGGTGGGAATGTAAACTGGTACAACCACTCTCGAAATCAATCTGGCGCTTTCTCAGACAACTAGGAATAGCGCTTCCTCAAGATCCAGCCATACCACTCCTAGGCATATACCCAAAAGAGGCGCAAGTACACAACAAGGACATTTGTTCAACCATGTTTGTAGCAGCTTTATTTGTAATAGCCAGAAGCTGGAAACAACCCAGATGCCCCTCAACTGCAGAATGGATGCAGAAACTGTGGTACATCTATACAATGGAGTATTACTCAGCAATGAAAAATAAGGAAATCATGAAATTTGCAGGTAAATGGTGGGACCTGGAAAGGATCATCCTGAGTGAGTTGTCCCAGAAGCAATTCTCTTTTAAGACACCCCTGAAGGTTGATTAAAACAGACACATTTGCAGGTCAATGGAATGAGCTGGAAAAAATAAGAAAGATGTCTCTCAAAAAAAAAAAAAAAGGAAGAAAGAAAGAAGCCTCTCCTTACCACTCTGCTTTTTAAAATGAGGCAGAGGTTGAAGAAAAATGTTTGAATAATCTATAGCAGAACTATTCAAGTCATTATGGACATGTCAGATTGCACTATAGAAGGAACTGTGTAATTCCTTGGGAGGTAGGGTTTTCTTCACATCGCCTCTGCTTCCTGCTTTGTGAAAAATAATAATGACAAATATATGACTCCTCAGCATGTAGCCAGGAACATCCAGCATCAAAATAATTAATTAAAACTTTAGGACAGGATCAGGGTCCTTGGTGCTGTGGTGGTGTGGTCGATCAGGGTGCTACTTGAAGTCATGTAGCTCTTGGAAAGCCCTCGTAGCTACTGCCACCTCTTTCTGTCCTTGCCATGTTCCTCATTCTATTTGAGTACGACAGAGGTATGAATAATTTTTCTCCTGAAAGATTATTATTTCAAGTAGAATATGCCATTGAGGCTATCAAGCTTGGTTCTACAGCCATTGGCATCTAGACATCAGAGGCTCTATGTCTAGCTGTGGAGAAGAGAATTACCTCCCCAGTAATGGAGCCTAGCAACCTTGAGAAAATTGTAGAGATTGATGCTCGTGTAGGTTGTACCATGAGTGAGCTAATTTTTGATGCTGAAATTTTAATTGGTAAATCCAGAGTAGAGATACAGAACTACTGGTTCACCTATAGTGAAACAATTACAGTGGTGAGTGTGACCCAGGCGTGTCCAATCTGGCTTTTCAGTTTAGAGAAGAAGATGCAGATTCAGGTGCCACGTCTGGTCCCATTGGAGTAGCATTGTTGTTCAGAGGAGTTGATGAGAAAGGACCCCACGTGTTTCACATGGACCCATCTGGGACCTTTGTTCTGTGTGGTGCTGGAGTAACTGGCTCTGCTTCAGAGGGTACCCAGAGCTCCTTGCAAGAAGTTTACAACAAGTCTACAACACTGAAAGAAGCCATCAAGTCTCTACTCGTCATCCTCAAGCAGGTCACGGAGGAGAAGCTGAGTCCAACTAACACAGAGCTAGCCGCAGTGCAGGCTGGTCAGAATTCCCGTGTGTTCACAAAGGAGGAACTGGAGGAGGTGATCAAGGACATTTAAGGAGGAGCCATCCTCAGGTGTCGGTGGGACAATTTCAGTTCTCCTAATTGCCGTTAAATTTTATTTCCCGCTCTTATGTCATGGAAAATATCAAGTATAAGTGGGTTTTTTTTTCATGATGTCTGTACACAATAGCAATTCTGAAATAAAAACTTTTAAAATATTTTTTTAAATCTTTAAAAAGCAGATTTTTGTCTCAGCACTCAATCTTCAGCATGTATTAAGCTGCCACCCCCTATGGGCAGAACATCAAATGTATATTCAGAAAAAGTTCCATAGGCAATCCCAATGTGTGCAATGAGTTGAAATTTCTATAACTAAGTGAAAACAGCAATAAAAATGTGATGCCCGACACTGAATGAATGAATTCCATTTTCCCAGTTACTACTGTCATCCTCCTGTAAACAGCCCTCATTACTCACCTGGGCTGTTGCCTCTCCTCTCTTCTGCTATTTTCAGGTCTGTGTTTTTGTTTTTGTTGTTTTGTTTTGTTTTGTTTTGTTTCCTTATCCCCACAACCACAGAAGCCAGAGCCACTATAGGGGTTATTCATTTCCCTGACTTTATTTCCCAAGGCCTTCTCATGACCTCTCACCTCATTCAGAATGAAATCCAAAGTTCTTTCCTGCCACCCCTGTCCTCCTGCTGCAGGATCCCAGGCTCCCCCAACCCCGTCCCTCCATGAAAAAAGATTCTGTGGCATGAAATCTACAGAATTATTCTTAGAGTCCAACTACCTGGAATTGTTCACCAGTGTAGCCCCCTCCGATGGTCTAACTTGCTTCTAACAAAAGGAAGAGAATAACACTGGTTTGTAAGGATAGAGGGTCATTTTCCTGATTCAAGTTTCAAGATTGTTACTTCCACCTTCTGGCTAATTCTTGCTGGTTTGGTAAGACAAGCTCCCAACAGACAAGGAACAGGCAGCCCCTGGCCATCAGGTAGCATGATGTCCTGAGGCTCCCACTATATATTGGGTCCCAGGGAGAAACTATTTCTAGCCAAAAGCCACACAAGGAAGCTTGGAAGTGGCTCTCTCCTTGTGCGAGCTTTCAAATGAGACTGTAGACCTTTCAACTCCTTGATTGCAGCCCTGTGAGAAGAATTCAAGGCTATGTCAAACTCACATTCTCAACCACAGGCACTCTGAAATGATGATTGAATGTCTTATGTCATTTAAACTGGTGGTTTGGGAATAATTGTTTATTCAGTAATGAGTAGCTAATATACTTCCCCTTGCCTGCGTTTTACAATTTAGCTCTGGCTTTTCATCCTGTCTCTTGGCCCTACTTTGTCTTGTTTCCTATGTCATATACATATATACATATGCTTTCGAACTATGTAGGTCCTTAAATGTTTAATCTCATTTTAGTAGAATATGACTCCTTTTTACTAGTTGTCCTATGTTGATGGCCTAAAAGCATCCTTGGCACATCGTAAATCCTCAGTCCATTTTTACTGAATTAGTAACGTGATTGCTGGATTTTCTGATCAATACAATGTATGTGTGTAACACTGTGCTGATGAAAAGATGGGGTGTGTAAATTTTACACTGCCTGAGCACAGTAATAATCAGCTGAAGTAGGATTTGAATTCAGTCTGAATCCAGACCATTATGTTCTCCATTGTGAAAGAGTTGTTCAAACCAAGGGGCTATCCCATGTTTCAGACTAATTCTCAGAGTCTTTAAGTTTTCTTAAAACTCAAAGAAGCCTGGAGGGGAGCGGGGTGGCTTAGCAGTTAAAAGCACTGATTGCTCTGGCAGAAGACCTGGGTTTGGTTTCCAGCTCCCACATGGTGGCTCGCAATCACATGTAACTCCAGTTCCAGGGGATTTGGCACCCTCTTCTGGCCTTCAGGGATGCTGCACATAGGTGGTACACACACAACAAAACACTAACACTCATACACATCAATAAAATTAAAAGAAAACTAATTGGAGGAGGGGATCTAGAAATATGTGTATCCTCAACCCTCTCGATGTGCACTGTTTCACATATCGTGAAACACGGGTGAGGAATTATGGAAGTGCCCAGGTCAGTTCTCATCTTGTTAAGATGTCCTTCCTGACTGCTTTTCCAGACTGGAAGTACCTGCAGCATCCTACATGACAATCACAACCTTAAGGAGCCTGAGTACCAGCTCCCACCACTATGTGAGATAAAACCCCAGTGGCAAAGTTGTTCACAGCAGTGGCGTAATACTTCTGTTTGTCTCAAAACAGGGCTACCAGATAGTTATGTATAACCAGTAAAACTTGGTGGCAAAGCACACATACTTTCCACAGGATATCTGCTCATTAAAACAGATCAGTGCTGAGCAGTGTTGGCCTCTCTGTCGGGACGTGCCTCGTAGCCTCACTTTTCTGAGTTTTCCACTCTCCACAGTTGCTCCATATTCCATTTGCTCTCAGTTCAGACCCTAGATGGCCCATGTTAACTTCTTCTGTCCATCAGAACTATGGAGAGATCTAGAAGAAGTACAAGTGATGGAGCTAGGCAGATGGCTCTGCAGTCAAGAGGACTGGCTGTTCATGGGGAGGACCTGGATTTTTTCCCAGCACCCATATGGTTCAAAACTATCTATAACTCCTGTTCCAGGGCCTCCAAGGCCCTTTTCAGACCTCTGAAGGCAGGACACCCAAGTGTCTCACAAATGTACATACAGGCAAAGCATTCATGGGTGTAAGAGAAAAATAGGTCTTAAAACTTTTTTTAAAAGGTAAATAGTTATAAGCCTTTGATAACTAGAGATTTCTGGCTATCACCAGAAATTTCAGAACACAATCACAAAGCTCTGTTTTCATACTTTCTGACGTACCTGTCACCCAGACTTTCCTGTGAGTGTTGGACTTTCCACCTGTCAGTGTCTCGCAGCTGTGCCTAAGCATGCTTCCCATGGCAAAAGGATGCTGTGCGTGGGATCTTTCCCAGGAGCCTTGCACTACTATCCCATGAAAAACATTTTGACTTCAGCTTCACCTCTAAATCGGTGTTACATTGAGTGGGCTCTGAATAATACTCCCTCAAACTTTGATAATAAGGGCTGTGAGAAACATCAGACCATAGCCTAGCAAAGACCAAAGTCCTGTTTTAAATGTCACCATCCAGGATGCTCTTTACTCCTTAGATTTTAAATCATGATGCCTTCCAGATAAAAGCCACCAAGCAATACACAAATTCAATCATGCAGATAACATGATCCTCTTTGAACAGTTCAGTTAATACTTACTTGAAATAAAAAATTTGCTGTTTTGGGCAGACTCTATGAATTGTTTAGATAACATTTTCTACGAAATAGTTTATATATTTTGTCATTTTACCCATTTCCTCCAAAGGCCTGGATTTTCCCAAACTGCTTTCATTGTTAGTTTCTTCTTTTCCCCAAGAGAAACCATAATGACTTTCTATGAAACACCTACTTTATATTATGCTCCACGCAAAAGCCTTAGCATTATTCTGCTAAAGCTCCCATCAGCCTGACGAAGTTGGTTTTATCTGCAAACAACTCGGGTCACAGAGCTGGGAGTAACAGGCTCTTACCCATTCAAAAGCCTGTGATTTCGGCCTCTCTTTTGAATTCCTCAGCTCTGGTAATTTACTTTGAGCTACAGAAGACTGAAATTTTCATGAGCATCTTAGTATTTTTAAAATCTGTCTTTAGACAACATAGGGTGGTTTCCCCAAGATGGTGTGGTGTTCATACGGTGTAAGAAATGTATAAAATATGCATATATATATACACACACATATACACATGCATTTG